>NC_054886.1:25271577-25586769 GCF_018320785.1 Cheilinus undulatus
TTTGGAATTGTAGTTATAGAACATCTGACCTGTCATATTCATCAGCATATTGTTATGAGCTCTATACCATACTATTATTCTATCAAAACTACCTTTGTTTGTGTCTTGCTATAAACTCCTTAAGCTCGTTAACTAGAAATAAGAACCTTGTTTTCCATGTATTAATTTACTAATAATCAGACTAAAACAGGCAAATGGGGGTACAGTGAACAAATCCAATGATACAAGACAAGTAAGTAAAGATCGTCAGACCACAGTCACAGTTGAATCATTATAACTGGGAATCAGTGTAAAAAATTGTAGGAGCACATGTCTGCAGTGGGCGTCCGTACCATCCAGCATAACTGTATACAATAAAGCTAAAGCGTAATCTTAAAGCATGTTACAGCATGTGTAGGAGTAACCCTACGAAAAGGAAATGTTTTTGTTGTCAGGATTCTTTCTTTGCATCTCTGCTGTGATTACAGCTCTAAAATCACCCTGTGTGAACTCTCTCTCTCTGCTAATGACACTCTGATTTACTCTGTAATAATCTATAGTAATCCATAATTACTGCACAGGTCGCTGTGAAATATCAAACAGGTTTGTGTTGGCAGATGTGGGTGTGAATGTTTGATTATATGCACAAGAGCAGCAGCACTGAATAGTCTGAAGTCTAAAGGGCGTGCTCTCAAACTAATACTGCAGATATGTCGAACAAGTGATGACACGCCAATTTTTATAAGATTTTTCCAAAGTCGCTGGAGAACAAACTGTATATTTCCAGGCAGGAGGCCATGTGATGCATACCAGAGCATGTTGTATGATGCTTATTCAGATCTTACTCATTTGTCTCAATAAATTTCGTTCGTAGTAGTTGTTGTCATGCTGTTTCTTAGATGTTCATTAAACTCTTGTGCTCAGGATAGATGAGACAGTACACTTTCTTTAAACAGTATACCCCTCTTTAAAACATGCATGGGGTTAATTTTATGCCATTTGAAAAGTATTTCAATGTTGTGTTCAGTCCAGATTTTGCGGAGTAAAAGTAGCTGAAAACACTAAAATAGAGCTAATGTTAATTTAGAAGTTCAGTTTTCAGTGTATAGTAATAAAAATGACTGATATAAATGAACAGAGGTCCAGCCATTTGGTGCTTGCAGTCTAATTATTATGCTACATTCACACTGCAGACCTTAATGCACAATTCAGATCTTTTTTCAGGTCTGAATTTTTTGTTTGCCCGTTCACACTTGAACAGGCAAACAAAACACAGTTTTGTTGACTTCCAAAAGATCAGATACATGTCTGATTTCGAACCACATACGAAAGTGGCTTGAATCTGATTTGAACTGGTCAGATTCAATGTGACTTGCACTGTTCACACTGTCAGAAAAAAATCAGATATGAGTCACATGTGAGCAAAAAAAATCAGATTCAGGTCACTTTCAACTGCAGTGTGAACATAGCCTTAGTGAAATGGGGATCCCTTGAGTGTGTGAACGTGTTTCAAGTGGTCGTAGTATAAATACACCTGTGTCTGGAAGGTCCAGTCACCGGTCAATCTGAATTCCTGGATACCATTACACCATAAAGACAAAAGAACACTCAGAGTAAAGGTTACTGAAAATTATAAGTCGGGATGGATATAAAACGATTTTCAAGGCTCTTAACATCCCCCAGTTAAGTCCATCATCATGAAATGGCATGTGGAAGAAAGTTCTATGTTCTGATGAGACCAAAATGGAGCTTTCTGGCCGTCAGACAAGACGTCATGTTTGGCACATCACCAAGACACCATCCTCTCTGAAAAGCACGGTGGTGGCAGCATCATGCTGTGGGGATGCTTCTCAGCAGCCAGCCCTGGAAGGCCTGTAAAGGTAGAGAGTAAAATGAATGCAGCAAAATATAGAAAAATACTGGAGGGCAATCTTATTCATTCTGCGAGAGACCTACAGTTTAGGGGAAGATAATAATAATAATAATAACAACTATTATTATTATTAAAGAGCAATAGGCAATACTATTTCTAGGATAAGAATGTGTGCAGTGATTTAAAAGAAATATATTTAAATATATTTCTATCTCTTTTGTAAAATAAGCCATATTGTTTTCTTTTGAATAGCATAAGAAATAAACATGTTTTATTAGGCCTAAGAGAAAAACATGATCCAAGACTGAGTCATTGTTCGATTACTGACAAAAACACTGACTGTGTCTCTTTACTCGTGTCTGGTCTCGTTGTTCAGGAATTAAGACTCCCCGTTAAAACCTGTTACACTTGCGACACACTCCCACACTTTCCTGCAGACATGCATACTTGTTCTGCCAAACTGAAGCCAGAGGCAGAGGGAGTAGGAGTCAGAGGAGAGCTTTATCAGTCGGAACATCTCGAAGGATGAAGACCCTTCACGTTCAAATTACTTCTTGCCTCAACAGTTAATTTTGGTCATGACTCATATTTTTCAAGAAGCAGAGTTAAAGGTCTTCTCAGCAAGCATCTTGGCTTTCTGTTAGCTTTTTCAATAAAGAATGTCTCATTTAAGTTAGAAATAAAATAAGATTCTAATTCTAATTGGCTGACACAAAACATTCAAGTGCTTACTGGACTCCTCTGTGACGACTTCTCTTGGTCACATTTGTGGGTGTCGCTGTTAGACCGTCTGTCTAATGATGCCACCCTCAAGACGGGTCAGCTGAAGGATACGAGTGGCACCTACATATGCTTCTTTGAACACCTGGCACACTTTCCAGGGTCTGATCCAGCTCACCACAGACTGTTTTTTTTTTAAATAATTCCCTACTTTCCAGCCATTTGTTTCACTTCTTGTTGCCACCTTGAGCCCACCGTGCTGCTTTCAGCCCATTTATGACCCTTTTTTTCAACCGTTTCCCTATTTCTGTGCCTTTGGCCAATTTTTTTTACCTTTTCTTGCAGTTCTATACTCATTTTTGCTACTTTTTTTTGCTACATTTTCACCACTTTTCACCCATCTTTCCTCTCTGAACCCATTTTTACCACTTTAAATCCATTTTTGCTGCCATCTGCCTTTTAAAAATTTTTTTTACAACTGTTTGCCCACTTTGCCACCTTTTGGTCACTTTTATCCCCAACCTTGGTCACTTTTTTTTGGCAACTTTCTTTTACCTTAAATCCATGTTTGCCATTTTTTATGTTAATTTGTACCACTTTTCACCCATTTTGCCACTTTGACACATTTTTAGCCAATTTTTGCTACTTTTTTCCACTCTTAATACATTTTTGCTGCATTCACTTTCCTATCTACCTTTATGAGCCTTCTAGGGCTGGCTGCTGAGAAGCTTCCCCACAGTATGATGCTGGCACCACTGTGCTACACAGTGGGGATGGTGTCTTTGTGGTGCTGTGCCAAAACTAGTGTCAGGTCTGATGACCAAAAAGCTCTTTATTGTCATTTTGCCAAATTTGACCACTTTTACACCTTTTTGCCACCTTGATCCCATTTGTGGCACTTTTTTGCCGCTTTCTGTTGTTTTTTTCAACCCATTCTTTATGCCCATTTGTGCCATTTTGTCACTCATCTCTCCTTGGTGAACCCATTTTTTTCTACCTATCTTGCCACTTTTCTGCCTTTTTTTTTTTTTTAACACATATGTGCTCCTTTTACAACTTTAAATCTATTTTGCTGCTTTTTGTTCATTTTCAGGAACTTTCTGCCCTTTTAAATGAATGTTTGCCCATTTTTACCCATTTTTTGCCTCTTTGACCAATTCTTGCAATTCTTATGCCTGTTTTAGCCCCTTTTTTACCAATTTTTGCTACTTTTTTGCCCATCTTGCCACTTTGGAGACACAACTTTGTTAGCTTAGCCTGGAAGTCTGACATTACTGTCCTAATCATTGAGTTTAGTGCAACCATCCACACTGGTAACATTGCCAATATAAAGGTAATGCTGGTTTAAGCCAATATTTTACCACTGCATAAAAAACAATAATATAAAAATATAAAAATATAAAAATAATAATTAGTTTTTGTTTCTTCTATGAGAGTGATTATTATAATATGGCTATCACAGCTTATCACAGCCTTGCCTCTGAATAGCCAAATCCACAAGATGGCAGTGTTGTTATATTTCAATATAAAGGCCTGTCTGCTCCCACATTTCTCAACACTCTCATCTATAGCGCCACCTGTTTGGATCAGAGGCACAGCTGCATGTGATTACAACCGCCAGCCGGGTAATTTTGACCTGAAGACAATATTTGACTTGAGCTGACTTTACTTGAACAACTCTTTAAATAAATGGTCTGACATGTTCTCTCTTTTGCAGGTCACAAAAATGGAAAGAAACAGCTTCTTACCCCAGACCGGCCAAAACGGCTCTGGAATTCCCCCCGCTGCAGTCAATGAGACCATCGTGGATAACCCGACAGGCACTGCTCTAGGCGCCCTCATCCTGAGCATCACCTTCCTCTTGGGCTTCCCCGGAAACCTCTTCATCATCTGGAGCATCCTGGCGCGGGCCCGAAAACAGTCTGTCACCACCCTCCTCATCCTCAACCTGGCTATCGCAGACGGCTCCCTGATGGCCCTCACCCCGTTCTTCATCGTCTACCTTGTGTTGAAGAAGTGGGTGTTTGGGAATGTGATGTGTAAGGTCCTCTTCTACCTGTGTCTGGTCAACATGTACGCCTCCATCCAGCTCATCACGCTGATGAGCTTATACCGACTGGTGGCGATTCTTTGGCCCCAGCGAGTCACGAAACTCACCAGCAGGAAGACCGTGTTACGAGTGCTGGCGGTGGTGTGGGTGTTTGTGATGATCGCCTCAATTCCTGCGATGTACTTCAGAAGAGTGAAGAAAAAAGGGACGGTGTCAGTGTGTGATTCGTTCCACGATTACGACAGCCATGTGAGTTGACAAAAACGGCACTTCTTACCTTTGCTGGTCATATTTACAAAACTCCACCCATTGAAGGACAAGAAACCAGTATTAGCAACACGATAACATGCTCTGGCAGTCACATCAGGGTTTGGGTGGTAATGGTTCGTACGTTTTTGATGTGATAGGTTGAAAGAACTGAGATAAGGCTAAATAAATGCATATTTTTTTGCCTTGGCACTGATGCCAGCTGAGGCTGGAGGCACTGATTTCCAGCTGTCTGTCCCTCCTATTCCCAGTACCTCATGATGAGGTTTGAGGTCTAATGTTTAAGGTAAAGGCTCCCTCACTTTTGCACGCAATATCATAAGAATGCTTGAGTGATTTTCCTCAGATTTTGCTTGGAAATCAACCACAGACCAAGGATGAACTAGTTAGATTTTAGAAGTCTCATGTATCAAAGTCTCTTGGCTCCATGCTCACCCTTGCTTGTGATCACAATATCTCAAGAACCCTTTAAGGGGTCTTCTTCAAAGTTTGTACAGGAATCCACCATAGATTAAGACTGAACTGGTTGGATTTTAAAGGTCCTGAGTCAATGGTCCAAGTCCCTGGGCTTCATATTCATACCTACTTGTAAAGGCAGTACTTTAAGAACCCTTTAAGGTAGGGGTCATCAAGAACATTTGCACAGGGGCCAGATTTAGTCTAGACAGAGACTGTGTGAACCGGATGTGAAATAAGCACAAATTAAATGAATATTTTAGCCTAGTTGACATATTATTGAATTTGTAATTTCTTTCAAAACACATGTTGTTTTTAGGTATCAACCGTGAGATCTATTCCTATTCCCTATGATGCGGCAGGCCACAGGGAGGCAGGCTTGCCCACTAATAGGCTGGGCCCCTGAGAATGGGCCTTAGTATTAACCCATTTTTGCCACTTTCTAACCCCTTTACACAACTTTATCCAGGTTTTTCTGCAACTTTTTTGCCATTCTTAACCCATTTTTATCACCTTTGCCACTTTTAAACAATTTTAGCCACTCTTTAACCCATTTTTGGACAATTTTCTGCCAATTTTTGCCCCTTTGTGCCACTCCTTAACCCATTTTTGCCGCATTACAAGGTAATTTTTGCAATATTTTTGCAATTTTAACAAAGTTTTGATTTTTTTTTTTTTTTTTTTTTTTTTCTTTTTTACCAATGTTTAACCTCTTTTCACCACTTTTCACCACTACTTATTGCCATCTGGCCCTCTCCACAAGCCATTTTATCACTTATAACCCATTTTGCCACTTTCAAACCTTGTTTCACCACCTTATCCAGCAGCTTCTGTTACATTTTTTGCCACTCTTAGCCCATTCTTGATCACTTTTGCATCTTTTAAACCAAGTTTTGCTACTTTTTACACATTTTGCCACTCTTTATGCCATGTTTGCCACTTAAAAAGGTCATTTTTGCAATGTTTTTGGCACTCAAAACCCATGTTACTTTTTTTCTGCGATTTGCCATGTTTTTTTTTCCGATCTTTAACCTCTTTTCACTTTTTTCCCCAACAAGTATTGTTCCTTTGTGACTCTCCACAACCCGTTTTGTCACTTATCACCCATTTTTTCCTCTTTCCAACCCCTTTTCACTTCTTTATCCAGCCATTTTTATAACATTTCATTTTATGTTTTTGCCCCTTTAAACGTATTTTGTGCACCTCTAACCCCTTTTACTACCTTACCTGGTCATTTTTGCAACATTTTTTTGCTTAGTTGACTAGAATTTGACTTTTTATGTCATTTTAAAAGCTTTTTTGTATTTGTGTGAAAGCAATAGCACATTTTCAAGATGTTTGAGCTCTTTTCTCATCTAATCCTCCTTCACAGGTGGTCCTTCAGTACACACTGGAGCTGGTGTTAGGGTTTTTGATTCCCTACACTGTCATCGTAGTCAGCTACATTCGCATTTTACGGCGGATACGAAGGATCAAGTTTGGGCGCCGCGTTCGAAGTGAGAAGCTCATCCTGGCCATCGTATTGACCTTCTGCCTCTTTTGGTTGCCATACCACATCATCAACATGGTGCAGGTAAGTCACACTTCCTGTCTGCCAAGCAATGCTGATATAAAATTTAAAAAGACTATTTATGATCATGATGTTTGCCAGTATTTTTGACGTACATTTGTGATATTCCTCCTAGGTTACATGGGCTCTGTGTCCTGACGGTAACGCAAAAATAATGTAAGTGATGACAAAGATTGTAGCATTTTGTCTTAATAGCTGAAATAAAAACAAGTCACTAAATCAAGATAAAGGTCACAGTAGGGACGAAGTGACTCAGGTAGAAACCAAAATGAATGCTTTTTAATCTTTGATTAGATGAGCAGGGCTATGTGTGAACTAAGAGTCTTGAGGGGGTTAGCTTAGCCTAGCTTAGCTTAACTTAGTATTTTATGATTGAGGTAGAGATAACATCACCCTACTGTCTCTACTGTGTAAAATACAGCTGTCAGCAAGTCAGTCGAGTTTTTTAAAGACACGTCATATGAAAGCAACAATTTGTCGATGCAAAGACCAACTTTTGCAGAGATTTTTGCTGCAATGCCGCACTTTTTAAAATTTTCTTTAAGATGCTCAATATGAAGCTTAAAAGTCAATGAATGAATGAATTTTAACCCACTCAGAGCGTCCTGTACAGTATCAAAAGCTTCTTGTATGCGGCAGAGCCTGATATGTAGGATTAGAGTGATAAACAACAGTGTCATCTGCATAAAGATGTAATTTTGCACTAGGTGCATGACCAGAACCACTGATATGAGGTGTAAATTAGGTGAGGTGTCCCAAGTCTGAGCCCTGGGGCACACTATTTTTAACTTGAATGTTCTTTTTGATAAGTAACTGTCAAAACCGATTGACCGAATGTTCTGAATGACCAAAACAGTGAAGTCATATCATATCATTGTATCTTTAACATTTTTAGGCTAATTAGAGATGAACTTTACATCTCTTTGGTGCAACCAAACAATCAAACAATTTAAGATAAAGTGCACCTAATTTCATCATATAGAGTTTACTCCCATTGGCCACAACATCATAAAATCAATGCTGATTTTAACCAACACAGGTCAGCCACAGAATTTCAATACTTTGTCAAATTTGGACCCGAATTGATCAACACTACTAAACAAACATTCGCACCAGTTTTCAGATGAGAAAAGTGGTCGAGGGATAGTTATCCCTTCAGCTTGCAAAGTGGAATACATTCAAAAGTTACAGTGTCACACAAACAATGTACATTCCTATTTCCAAAAAAGCTGGGGCGCTGTCTAAAACATATAAAAACCAGAATGCAATGATTCGGAAATCTTATAAATGTACATTTTAATCACAATTGAATGTAAACATATCAGCTGTTGAAACTGAGACATTTTACCATCCAACGAAAAATATTAGCTCATTTTGAATTTGATGATATCTCAAAAAAGTAGGGACTGGGCCATGTTTACCATTGTTACCATTGTAAATTTTATGTTTAATGGCTCCAAATGTTCCACTGCAAAGCCATGCAGTTGTGATGGATGTAGTTTAGCGCTATCTTGCTGAAATAGTCAAGGCCCAACTTGAAAGTGACATCGTCTGATTTGAAGCTTATGTTGCTCTGAAACTTCTATATACTTCTCAGCATAGATTGTGCCTTTCCAGATGTGTGAGCTGCCCATGAGACGCTTATACAACCCCTTACCATCAGAGATGTTAACAAGCTGGATGGTCCTTCTCTTTAGTCTGTGAGACACAGCATCTGTGGTTTCCAGAAGAAATTTCACATTTTGATTTATCTGACGACAGAACAGTTTTCCATTTTGCCTCAGTCTATTTTAAATGAGTTTCAGCTCAGAGAAGACGGCCATGTTTCTCGATTGGGTTCACATGTAGCTTCTTCTTTGCATGAAACAGCTTTAACTTGCATTTTTGGATGTTGATTGTGTTGACTGACAATGATATCATGAAGTGTTTCTAAGTCCATGCAGTGATTTCCATGTGTTTATTCACTTGTCTGTCTTCCCAGATTGGATAAAATATGGCACCGGAGCCGTGCTGTCACTTCCTCCATAGCCTTCATCAGCAGCTGTGCCAACCCAGTGCTTTACTTCTTCGCAGGAAAATCCTACATCCGACGAGAAGGGCTGGCTTTCATGGCCCGCCTGTTTGAGGGCACGGGGTTGGACTCAGCCTCCAGGAAGATCCGACAGAACAGCCAGAACTGTAGTAAAGAGAAAGACAAAGACGCAGAAGCAGTTATGCTAAAGGACAAAGACGGAGACTCTGCTACCAACTCAAGCTCAAATGTGAAACCAGTGAGGAACGGGAAGTAGGAGTACAACACCACAGATGGATTTGGCTCCCCTGGAGGAGACAGCTGAAACACTCAGGCCTTCAAATCTCCAAACAAAAACACTTAATAAATGTGAAATACACTTTGGAGTTAGCCAAAGACAGATGGTTCTCTTTCCAAGCGTCTGCATTAAACTGAACCCTGCAAACTAGTGCTTCCTTGTGTTGTGCAACAACTCATTATTTTGTTTACTGGATTGAATATGAGCCTTGGTTTGCTATGAACAACTCCATACGGAAAAACTAAAGAATATCATCCAGGATGCTGACTTTCCTCACTACTCCATCCCTCAAAGAGAGGTGGTGCCTTGGCTTTATACTGTACATTGTCATTGTAGATACATTTACAGTAATTTTGTCTTTTTTAATTTTTTTTTTAGTCATTTTGTACATGCAGTGTATTTTTTTTTTGATTAACGCCTGCTGGATGCACTGAAATATGAATATGAAAACAAGCAGTAAATGTTGCTTTACCTCAGAGACAGCATTTGAGGCACTCAAGTTTGTTATATGCACATTTTTTTAGGATGTATGTCATTAAGATTCATTTTGATACAAGTTTTCCCTGGTAGCTTTGTTGTCTTGTGTGTTGCTCTGTATTGGTGTCTACCAACTAAATGGGAAATAGCACAGGACGCCGTGTCACCTCAAAGAACTCCAACTAGGGGCACCAAGTGATTTTTGCATGGGGAAGCGTGATCAATATGCCATGTCAAAGTTTCGCATTTAAAGCTGTAACAACTGCAAATTGGACAAAAAAACAAAAGCCACTTTTAAGTTTATGTACAGGCCACAACAGTAAGAGGACTGAACATCTCACAGACCATTTATCAGACACACTGTTTATCTCAGAAAGGAAGTGCTATAATTAATTCAAATTTATAAACAAACAAAGTACGTCTGGTACATTCATGAAAAAAGCACATTGCAAAAATTACAAACAAAACCATTCCATGAATAAAACAGAGGAAAAGAGCAGTGGAGTAAGCCGGGATAACATTATGTATCCTGTTTTAGAAGTAGTTACACAAATGGCTTGGCTAGCTTTAGCTAAAGCTAATGAAGCTACACCAGCTACGAAGTTAACATTTCTACATAAGCCAATGTTACTTCATTAGCTTTATCAACAACAGCAAACATAGCAAAAGCTAACATAGCCATGAAGCTAAAATTGCTGATGCTAGCTGCACACCAACGTTAGCTTTAGCGTACGGATATTAGCTCACGTAGTTAATGTAGCATCAATAGCCTAAGATTCAGTTAAGTTTTGCTTATGTAGCTATGTTATCTACATAGCTTAAGTAGCTAACTTAGCTTTGTTAGCTTTAGATTTAAGAGAAATCTGGCTGCAGACCACACAGCCACTGTCACAGTTAATCTGTGACACCCAGGGCCGTTTCTAGCCACTGACACCATCTCTGTCAGAATTCAAATTCACATTAAAACTTTCAAAATAAACCAGATTAAACTTCAGGTTACGTTAGGGTAAGGGTTAAGGTAATGGTTAGAAGTTAAAAGTTAAAAACCCAACCTGCAAAACTGAATAATAAAATGTTAATAAAGCAAAGCTAAAAATCTGCTTAAAGGAAAAATCTTGTCCTCCATGAAAACACTGCAGAGCAAAATCATAGTTTAAGTAGCTCTGTTAGCTGCATAAGCTATGCTAAAGCTAAGCTAAACTCATAAAGCGGCTACATAAGCTTCATATGTATGTTCTCAATGTTGCTTTGTTAGCTTTAGCTGTTTTCTAAATTGGCTGATGTAGTAACATTTATTATGTAGTTAGTGTAGCTATGTAAGCTTTAGCATCAAGCTAACCAGGCTAAGGTCAGCTACCATTTCTGCAATTACTTTTAATGTTATACATAATTTAATCCCAGATAAGACCTCTGACCTTTATTTTGTTTGATTTGGGAAATATTTCCTAGTCTGTAATGTTAGCAATGTTAGCATTATTCCATTAATTAACTAATAGACTTTGTTTAGGACTAAGTTGAGTTATAAAAAAGGAAAACATTGTATGGGGAAATTACAGCACTTCCCATCCCAGAGAAATCATCTCAGATGAGCAATTTATGAGAGTGGCCATCCGAGATGTACAATGTGGGCAAGACTGTGTTGAACATTACAAACTAAGCAGCGCTTCATAAATAAAACAGATAACATGTCATAGAGGTCTAATCTGGGATCAAATTTATGTATAGACATTTTTTAGAAGTAGCTTAGTGAACAACAGCTTGCTTAAATTTTGTTAGCTTAATCAGAGGCTAACATACTTACAATAGCTATGTAGTTAACATTACTATGAAGCCAATGTAGCCATGTTAGCTTTAGTCATGGGAGCTTTAGCAAACATAGCTAAAGTTAATACAGCTGTTATTAGTTACATGGCAATGCTAGCTTTAGCAAATGTAGCATAAGCTCATACAGCTAACATAGCTTTGTAAGCTTAAGCTTTAGCTTTGTTGGTTAAGTAGTTATCTACGTAGCCAACACAGCTAACGTAGCTTCATAAGCTTTAGCCTTTAGTCAGAATGTTTTTATGGTGACAAGCTGTGTACTCTGCTTCATTAAACATTTTGTAATCAGGTTTGCAGGCCAGGTTTTTAACTTTTGGTATTCTAACATTAACCCTTACCTTAACTGCAGGATTAATCCACTTTTATTTTGAACATTTTAGCTTGTATTTCTGTTCTGATGGAGACGTGTCTCACAGTAGTGGTCTGGTTTTGAAAGGGTTTGCAAATCATTTTTTTCATACTTTTTAATATTTCCTCAATGTCCCAAATGTTTTGGAATTAGGGTTTGTATTGGCGTCAGCGTATGAAATCACCATTTTCTCTTTAAACATGGTGGCAGCAAAGACAGGGTTTTACTTCTGTAGTGAAAACGAAATGTTTTTTTTGTCTTAAAAGAGTTAAAAATGATCGGATAAAGCTAAGAAGAAGTTTATAAGTTAAAAGATGTAGCACGATAAGAAGTAGACATGACACAAAAGTGCTTTTGATACATTGATCCCGTACCGTTTTTGGAGCATTTTGTGTTTTCATAAATCAGATATCTTTATCAGTATGTGATCTCTTAAAATATATGAATTGTCACAGAATCACAGATTTGTGATGTTACTGGGAACCAAATATCCCAAACTGAATATTCAACGATATTTCATTGTACCGTACATTATCTTATTGCAAATTACCATGTGACCCCCACCATTTTTAAAGAACTCATATTTCCAGAGACTCCTCACATGGCATACAGAAAACTACAAAATGATGTAAATCTCTTTTCCTGATACCATGACACATCCCCACTTGTTTAATCAGCCCGGCTTATGTCGAAAGAGAAACTTGCTGTAAATCTGCCAGAGAATCTGGTGCAAGAAACAACAGAATGTATTCAACAGGGGCATGATTTAACACTCCTGTGTCAATAAGAAGCTTACTGGAATATTCTCCCCCTCACTTATTCACCCTCATGACTTCTCTCCTGTGCTGTTCAATCCTGCACCTTCTTGAAATGTAAACCATGCATTTCACAACATTTCTCATGAACTCTACTCCTTTTACTTTGAAAATAATGTGCTAAATACCTGCCAGTAAGATGGGGTGCTACTACAGGCCTGTGCTTTTATTTGTGTTTCCATCAGCTTGATGTTCACAATCACAATACCAGAGAAAAAAGCAGGATATGACATGCTAGCTTTTTTAAATGTACAAAACAACAAACAACATGTTAGAGGAACAGCTGCTCTATCGCAACCCAGTTAGCTCAAAGTGACTTCCTGTTCTCTCAAGATTTCCCCTGACATGATCTCTCTTACTCAATATAAGATGTGAGGATTTTTATCTGTTACTATCAGAGCGAAACCTGGAAGTCAGACGAGCTGTTAGGTCCTTGGTCAAATTTTGGATTTGGTGGATTTACAGACCCAGATCTACAATTAAAGGTCAGTGAAATATTCTTTGTAAAGTCTAATAGATTTCCTCTTAGTGTCGTAATATTTTACTTTATGTTTAATACAAATCTGTACGACAGAGGGAACTTAAATATTTGAAGTAAGGCTTGAGACTTAAAGAGAAGACAGAGGAAGATTTAGATTTAATATCTGGCTTATGAATTCTTTTGAATTGTGCTTTTTTTAGCGACACAGACCGACCCTCTATGTGAAGCAAGACAAGAAGTCTTTAATTCATTTCTTCCCAGTGTTGATAAGTGACATCATTAAAATTAGCAAGTTAACTACATTTCAATCAGGAAGACTGTTGTCATATAATTAACCACTTAATGGCAAAATGGATATATGGCTTTACTTGGCAGGAAAGGCTCTGCTTAAAGGATGCTCCCTAGGTTAGTCAAGCAGCATGCTTAACTTTCTAGGGATCACATGGCTACAATAAAACCCCTACTGGATAGATACATGCTGGATAGACAATGCGTACTGAATACAATACAATTACTTCAAAAGCAATTAATCCATAGTAGAATGAATCTAAATATGAGGGGGCAGCAAGCTTTATGCTATAAAGGAGGAGGCTGGGGTGGAGGAGGAGGCTAGCAGGGATTACTTAGTCCTGTCTAAGCCTGTCTGCCCCCCCCCCCACAGACACACACACCTATTCACACACGCACACACATATATATATTTTAAACCACAATTAGCATAGATGAAAAAATGAGGAGAATCTGTACATTTTTGTGCAAGAAAGTCACATTAAAACAAACAAACAAACAAACAAAAAAACCCTGTCATATGTTTACAAAAAATAAAAGTCAGAATTTCAAATCATAAAAAGTCAGAAATTTCCGAGAAAGAAAATTGAAATTTCCAAGTTTTAAAGTCTTAAATTTTGACACTAGAAACACAGAGAGTTCAAATGTTTAAAATTGTAAATCAACATCAGTGTAAAATGAATAAAAAAAAACCAAAAACTGAAAACAGTGGTTGGATTTTCAACTTTATGGTTTTAAAAAAAATCACGTTTTGGTTCAAGTACATTTAGAACTTTTTAAGATCAAAAATTCATTTTTCCCTTGTGAATTTACAACTTTTTAAACTTGAGAAATTTTAGTTTTTCTTTTTTCTAGAGTGGCCCCAATACACTGCTTTAATAATAGATAGTTTATACATAGATCTTTTGTCAAGTACAAATGAGTGTAGGCCTATTATGTTGGGATTTTGTCAATGAAAACAATTGAAATTGATGTTTAATTTTTCAAGTAGGTCATGAGGGGCTTGGCTTTGCTTAAATATTAAGGAAAAAGGTTGGGAGCCACTGCTCTATGTGTCCTTTAGGAACACCTAAAGTCACAGGTGGGAACTCAGTGGATAACTTCACTCATGGTGCAAATGTGTCTCACATCCAAAACCGCAACAATCCACCAGAAACATGAGCAAAAGAACCTCAGCATGGATCTCTGCACAACAGGCAACATCCAAACACATCCAACCACATTTAAAACACATCCAACAAGTCTGTCAAATGAATCAACACTGCAGTTTTTACAGTTTATGTGTGTGCTAGTGTGGAGTCAACAGAGGTGGAAAAAGAACAAGAGTATAGCGCTCAACTAAAAGTACAGTTACTCTGGTTAAAACTTACTTAAGTAAAAGTAAAATGACTGATTTCAAAATGTACTTAAAAAGTATGCCCCAAAACCTACTCAGAAAAAGATGAGTAAATGCTATTAGTTACTTTTCAACCTCTTCCTCTGTCACAGTCAGATCAAACTTTTCTATGCAGGCTATGTACGCTCTGTGTAAGTAAAATGGCTATGTTAAACTAAAAAAGTAAAATGGCTGTGTGGGTTAGACAGAATATTTGAAACAAACAATTTAAAGGGATATTTCGGTATTTTCGAAGTTGAGTCTTAAGAAGTATGTAACAGTAGTAGTGGCATGAGCCTCTGATGATTTCAGTTAGCACTGCTCCTTTAAGAAGGACTTGCTGGTTGTACTGGCCAGGAAGCTAGGCTATACAGTGTAATAGATGGGTACAGTTTCTTAGAGAATTTGAGTGAGTTTTTGGTGAAAAAATAAAAATAAGCCACAGAGCAATTTTGGCTCAAATGTACGCACAATCAAATTTTTTTTTTAAGCAATTTATTTTATACCCAGAAAGCTTCTGTTGTTTTGTCATTATTTTGCAACGCAAGAGCACGCAACCGATGGTCAAAGCCTTTATTGCAAAACAGTTGCGAAAACACAGAAGGCTTCTGGGTATAAAATAAAATACTTCAAAAAATGTTCAATAGTGTGTACGTTTGAGTCAACATTGTTTTGTGACCCATTTTTTTTTTTTTTACCAAAAACTCCGCAGAGAAATTTGTATCCATCTGTTACACTGTGTAGCTTCCTGGCTTTTACAACCAGTTAGTGCTTCTTAAAGGAGCAGTGCTCACTAAAATCACTAGAGGCTCATGCCACTACTACTGCTAGGTACTTCATATGGCCCAACTTAAAAAAAAAACTCTGAAATATCCCTTTAAATTCCTCATCACATCACTGTCCAATCCTTGTGACAACACATGACCCCACATATGTCACAGAGTACCATATCTGCCAGTAGAGTTTTTTCAAAATACTTCAGTTGCAGTAGACAGTTTCAACTTGTAGAAGGCAGTTACTATGCTCAAATGTTCAGATTTGGACCCTTACTGATTAATAGTACTAATAAATCCTCATGTAGGTTAGTTTTCATCTGAAATAGTACGCTGAGAGTTTTGCTACTCTTTAAACAACTCTTTAAGTCAAAATTCTGGAAACAAAGTGGTGCACATTCTTAGAGATGATTTGGTACTTTTGTAACTTTTCTTCTAGAGTTACCGGAAGAGGACGTTGAAAAAAACAACTATCATTTGACCTTTATGGGTTGATCAGCATCATTCTTCTGGGTAGAGGAACCACAACACAGATAGTGTGAAAATATTTTGCAGTGTTTCACAGCATTAACACCATCACACCTCTCAAATTGTACAACATATCCTGTTTCCTGTCTGTTTTGAAAGATTATCCATTTTCACAGCTGCTGAAGCCAACAGATTCTTCAGACGTCTTTCTGATGGCATCCAACGCCACCACCGCCATCTCCCAGGGGTCCTCCCCTGCCTCCTTTTCACTGCCCATCAGTGCCTCAGCTCAGGGTGGCATCGCCATCCTTAGCCTGGCATTCCTGCTGGGATTCCCTGGAAACCTGTTTGTAGTCTGGTCGGTGCTTTGCCGGGTGAAGAAGCGTTCAGTGACCTGTCTATTGGTGTTGAATCTGGCTGCGGCGGATGCCTTTGTTCTGCTCAGCGCTCCTTTGTTCCTGCGTTACCTGGCTGGAGGTAGGGGCTGGGAGTTTGGCTCGGCGGCGTGCAAGCTGGTGCACTACCTGTCGAGTGTGAACATGTACGTGTCCATTTATCTGATCTGCCTGATGAGCATGGACCGCTGGTTGGCTGTGACGAGACCATTCCTATCCCAGAGGATGAGAACCAAACGTATTCTGCTGGGTCTTCTGCTGGGGGTGTGGGTGATGGCGTTCCTCCTGTCACTGCCGATGCCCTTCTACCGCAAGTGAGACCAAAATGTTCTTATGATCCACAAAGTTTTCATAGATGTGGTTTGTTTCCAATCAGGAGAGTAGATGCTCTTCAGTTGGTAATTTTTGGTTCTCCTAGTCCTAACACTTGAATTTGAAAGTAACCAACAATCAGTACAACTGATCATCCAGTCCCTCAGTTAGACCAAACCTGTTGTCAGGCTGCTTCCCATTTGAAACAACTGAACATACCCCATTATTTGACTAACTTTAATTCTTATTAGATTGATCTGATTCTTTTAAATGTGGTCTCAGTAAGAGAATAAAGACAGATACAGGATGGTCTGAGAGGATAACTTGAAATCTCTGAAACCTTGTTAAGATAGGTTAAAGTTTACCAACACCTAAAGCTAGTGAGCTAGCTGTCCTGTCCCAGCACAACCACAAAGCACTTGTTTTTAAAAAGACATTTTTTTCCTGTGTTCTGATCTCCTCACTAGACCAGCCTTAATGTTTTAGGAAATGTTAGCAAATCATCAACACAGCATTAACATATACCTTACAAGCAATAAGGCATAAACAAGTTTTAAACCAAACTGGTTAGGATTATAGCTACTTAACATTAACAGAATACTTAATATTGCCTGTATGACATGTTTTATTATTTTTCACCATACAGTGTCCATAAAAACCATTCACCACCTTGGATGTTTTACCCTTTTATTGATTTTGTAAATCAATCCCAGTTATGAACAGTCCTTCCCAAGTCTAGCCACAAATTCTCCATTGGATTGAGGCCTGCTGAGAAGCACCCCCACCAAATGATGCTGCCACCACCGTGCTTTTCAGTAGGAATGGCATGTTTGTGTTGGTGTGCAGCGTTTCATGTCTACTGAAGAGTGTATTGCTACTTTTCTGTGAAGTTTAAATGACAGTGCTAATGTGGTGTAGGGTCACCATATTTGAGAGCTGAAAACCCTGCGTGAGTAATAGCCAACAACATTAATTTTAAGAAAAGGCTCCTGCGCTATGATAAATGTTATGCTCAGGTTTTAGTCTGATTACTCCTGTGCTCTTAGGTAAACAATAAGATGTACTTTGAATTGTGCCATTTTAAAAACGTGTGTTTATAAGGTTATAATAGTTTGGGATTTTTCATTAGTTTTTATTTTTATTTTGTTTTTTCCTTTCTGTGTTCAGTTTCAGTTTAATTAGTTTTGACTACTGGTTTGTTAGTTTAGTTTAGTTTTTCTTTTGCAACAATGCTTCATTTTAGTTTATTTTTTATCGGTTTTAGTGTTAGTTTTAGTTTTTATCAGATAGATAACAGGGCTGAGTGAACATCGTAAATTTTTTAAAAACATTCAACAGGCTACTCTTCACTTATCATTCCATTTATTCAAAGATGATGTTTGACTACAACTCCAGTCATAAAACTACCTCTCTGTATAGTCTTAACCAATCAATTCAATCAATTTGACACTCCCCAGACATGTGTGTAGGTGCCTGTTAGTATGGGTGTACTAGACTTAAACTAAGAATAGTTTGCCTCTATTTTTATTTTATTTTAGTTAGCTTTGCAAATGCACCTTTAGTTTTGTAAGTGTACCTTTTTTATATAGTTTGGTTAATTTCCTTTTTTGGTAAAGCTTATTTTTCATTAAGTTTCAGTTATCTAAAATGATTTTTGAATTTTAGTTATAGTTATTTAGTTAGTCTAAGTTATCTATAATAACCTTGATGTGAACTAAAACGCCGTTACTTACCTGCAAACCAAGCATAGCATCTTGTCTGATGGCCAAAATGCACCATTTAGTCTCATCAGACCAAAGAACTCCCTCCCACATGCCTTTTTGCAAACTCTAGTAGAGATTTAATCTGAGTTTCCTTCAGCAGTGGTTTTCTCTTTGCCACTCTCCCATAAAGCTTTGACTGGTGAAGAACCTGGCAACAGCTGTATGCAGAGTCTCTCCCATCTCAGCCGCTGAAGCTTGTAACTCCTTCAGAGTAGTCACAGGTGTCTTGGTGGCCTCTCTCACTAGTCTCCTTCTTGCACAATCACTCAGGTTGTGAGGACGGCCTGATCTGGGCAGATTTATTCATCTTATATTCCTTCTATTTATTGACTTAAACTTTTCAAAACCCTTTCTTTGAGTTGCTTGGAGTGTCCTTTTGTCTTCATAGTGTAGTGGTCGCCATAGATATTGATGAACCAGGGATTAGACCTTCCAGACACAGGCGTCTTTATACTACAATCACTTGCAACACATTCCCTGCACTTAGCTGATCTCCATTTCACTAACTGGGAGACTGCTACCACCAGTTGGCTTTACCTCTGTTGAATAACGTCAGTCACTTTAAAGGGGTTGAATATTTATGCACTCACTTATTTTACATGACGTATTTTTATTTACTTAACTTCAGTTTGTTGAAATCTGTTTTTACTTTGACTTCAACGAATTTTTTTTTGTCAAAGAATCCAAATTATAATGACCATAACTGATCTATAAAATCAATAAAAGGGTAAAACATCCAAGGGGGTGAATGCTTTTTATAGGCACTGTACTTTCACTGAAACACACAAAAGTTCCAATCAGAGCCAACAGATGGTCAATGGTTACGCATTTCACCTCAAAATTAAACTTAGCATTATTTCTAATCTCCAAACACAAAGTTAACAATGGGCTTTATCAATCTTAATAATCTTTTTGTTAAATAAGATCATAAAAACACAATTAATTTAAATATTTGGTCGATAATCTACATAGTAAATGCTCTGGAAATCAAGGCTTAAAAATGTAACAAACATTTTCTGTCATCCCTCTCCCTTCCCTCCTGACAGCAATAAGAGGATAACACTGCCAAACAACTTTACCTTCAGCTTGTGCAAGGTGGACCACGGGGGCAGTGATGCTCATCGGGTGTTCCAGTACCTTTTTGAGACCATCATGGCCTGCTTGGTGCCCTTCTCCCTCATCAACATCTGCTACTCCTCTGTCGTTTGTCGTCTGATGAGCGCCAAGTTCCAGCGCAGGTCACAAGGCAGCCGCCTCATCCTGCTCATCATCTCTGCCTTCGCTATATTCTGGCTGCCCTACCACATCGTCAACGTCATTGAGGTATTTTTGTTTTATTTTCAGGGACGGTGTTTTACCTAAATAGACTAGAAAGGATTTCTCACTTTACTAGACCCTATTAGATGCATTGGACCCCAACCGCCTCTGATAGGAAAGAGGAAAATGCTAAATAATTTGAAAAAGAGAAGTACAAAGAAATGCTAGCAACATGCCTAGTGTTGACACTACTACTATTTCAGAAGTAATGTAATTTGTACAACATGTGTCCAGCTTTAGATTTAAAAAAAAAATGAAACTTTGTTCATCAAAAAAGTTACATTCATGAAATAACCACATTATCTATAGACCTATTTTAGAACTAATTAAGCTATCATTGGCTTGCTTTAGCTTCATTAGCCTTAGCTAAGCTAACATAGCTATGCTAGCTACATAACTGAGATTCCTAATGTCAATGATGTTCTCCTGATTAAATACATTTTAAATACAATTAAAAACTAATTAACATTACAACTTAAGCTAGTGTAGCTATGTTAGCTGAAGCTTTAGCAACATGAGCGATAGCAAAAATAGCTAATCCAACATAGCTGCCTAAGCTATGTAGGTAACATGGCTTTGTAGCTAATGTAGCTAAAGTTAACATCACTACAAAGCTAAGGTAGAGTAAAGTAAGCTAAGTAGCTACATCAGTTTAAGCAACCTTAGCTTTGTTAGGTTAAGCTACATTTGCTGTGTTAGTAGGTTTTTCCTGTATACTTTTTCAAGTGTAACTTTGGGATCCTAACTCTAATTTTAACCCTTACTCTAATGCTAAGTTGGCTACCTAGCTATGTTATCTCATAGACGCTATGACTTCTTTAGCTTTAGCCTTAGCTATATTAACTGTTTTCCTTGAGGGCAAGCTTTTTTCCTATGAGTAGACTGTTAGTTGATTTTATGTTTGTAATGTTTTGTAATCAGATTTTTTCAGGTCAGGTTTTTTACAAAGCAACACTTCACAAATAAATTAGAAAAATGTCAGAGGTCTTATCTGGGATCAAGTTACGTATAGACCTGTTTTAGAGGTAGTTAAATGAATAGTAGTTCACTTTGGCATAGTTGGCTAAGCTATCTTTGCTAAATAGTTAACATTACTACATAAGCCAACACATCTACATTAGCTAAAGCTTTAGAAATATGAGCTTTAGAAAGCATAACTTAGGCAATCATAGCTAAATAGGCAACATGACTATGTAGCTAATGTAGCTGAAGCTTACCTAGCTACAGAGCCAATGTAGCTAAAGTTAGTAATTCAGCTTCATCAGCATAGCAAACACAGTGTAAGCTAATGTAGCAAATGTAGCTCTGTTAGTGATTTTATTGAGGTTTTTCCTGTATAACTTTGGTATCTTAACTTTTATTTTAACCCTTATCTTGATGCTTTTTAGCTTAAGATTTAATGAGCTGGCTACAAAGCTTTGTTATTTAGTCATGTTTTTCACTATGCAATATTTCATAAATAAAACAGAATAAAGGTCTGTGGTCTTACATAGGATTAAATTATATATAGACCTGTAGTTACACCAACAGTGGCTTGCTTTAGCATTGTTAGCTTTTGCTAAAACAATCATAGTTTTGTTAGCTACATAGTTAACATTACTACATAAGCCAATATAGGTGCATCAGCTTTAGCTTAAGCAGTGTGACCCTTAGCTACATCTAGCACCTTTAGCAAATGTAGCTAAAGCTAACATAGCTACATAGCTAAATTGGCTAAATAACTAATATAACTAACACTTAACGTAAATACAAAGCTTAGGGAACTAAAGTTAGCTATGTAGATACATTAGCTTAAGTTTACATAGCATAAGCAATACAGCTAACAGCAACAATGTAGCTGAAGATGACAGCAACATCTTTGTTTTTTAAAACACAGAGCGCTTATTTCATAGGAATTGCCTTGAGACAACAGAAAAAGCTCTTTGAAAATAAAAGCTGTGACTAAAATGACACATAGGTTTCATCAAGGAGACTTAAAATTCATTTTAATCTAATGACTAGGACTGACTTGAAAATAGCTCAATGTGTTTTTTCCCCCCGTTGAACCAAAACTGTATTGAAAACCAAAACCATGACCTCTGTGATGTGTTACACGTCTACCAAACTGCAATATTTTAATACTGAGAATTGCTTTCCCTCGAGTCTAACCTCTTCCCCCGTCTTGTACTTCCAGGTAGCTGGCGTGTTGTCCAAAAGCGACTCGGTGCTCCTTGCCGCAACCACAGCCCGTCCAAACGTAACCGCCTTTGCCTACTTCAGCAGTGCTGTGAACCCCATTCTCTACGTATTCGCCGGCAGCTCTCACATCCGCCAGGCTGGCCTCAGCTTCATGGGCAAGCTCTTTGAAGCAACCAACTCAGAGAGCAGGACCACGTCTACCTTCACCCGTGGTGGCAGAAGCAGCTCTTCGCCAGATGAGAGCTCAGTCCTGCACACGTTGTCGGTCAAACTTGGGAGGCCTTTCAAAGGCAAGGACAAGGAGAGGAGCCACAGTGTGGCGGCCAAAGAGCTCAATGAGCAAGAATTCAAGACTCTGGCCAGTATTGAGCAGCTGGAGTAGTGCTGCTCTGCTCTGCTTCCTTGGACTACTTGCCTTGATTAACTGGTTACAGACTGTTTTGACTCTTTATTTTGTATTCTTCAGCTTCAATTTCCGTTTCTCTTATCAGACCAGAGTGAAACAAGTTGCAAGTAAGCAAGCATGAAATTCTCTTTCTCATTCATAGTAAAAAAAAACCCAACAAACACCAAAATGTGATTACATTTTCTTGCTTGATCTTGCCTACTTGGTATATTTATAAGATGTTTTAAATTTTCTGCATTTATTTAAGTTGCTAAAAAGTTGTGGTATTGCTTTAAAGAGTGTAACATTGGAATGTCACTGAGTCAGTTTAACACTTTGTTTCAGAAAGCTACACTAAATGGGCAAAAGTAATCAACCGCCTGACCATTACACCAAGAGGGACAGTAATGACATTCATTACTTCCTGAATAGTAACTCTTACCCTCGTGATATTGTGGCAATTCTCTGGTACTTAGGTGTTTATCAAGAAATGTCTTTGATATAAGAGGATGTTTTCTATACAGTTGATTGAATTGATAATTCCCAGGTAATCTCATTATTTTGGCCAATAAATTGAAGTCCTACCCTAACCCTAACCCCCTACCACTCATAATATTATCACACTTCTCAGTTAATTAAAAGGTACTTTACCTTAACCCAAACCCTCTCATCCTTATCCTTGTAGTATTGTGGCAGTTTTCTGGTCAATAAAGGGCATTTTTTTCCCTAACCCTAATCCTCATCAGACTGTTGCAGTTATCTAGTAATTAGGTGGTATTTTACCCTTACCCTTTCCCCCTGACCCTAAACCTAACCCTTATATTTTCAAAGCAATTCTCTGGTAATTAGGTGGTATTTTACAAAGAAATGTCTTTGAAATAAGTTAGGTGGCATTTTACACTAACCCTAACCCTAAGTTAGGGAGTAAGGATCTTATGAGGACATCTTGAGTTTAAATGGTGAAGCTGGGTGGCTCAGTAGCGCCACTAGGTGTCCAAAACGGTTCAAATCCAGGAATTCCTGACATTCAAAATGAATGTGAATCTATGGTGGAATAAGTCTGCAAGAACGATGCTGGGATTGAAGTTTGGACTGTCTATTATATCAATGCAAAACAGGACAACTTCAACCAGTAAAATCCTTAACCTAACCCCATATCCCACCTAATGTTGTACCAATGTTTTGGTTATTAGGTGGTATTTTACCCTAGCCCTAACCCTCTTAATTTTGTGGCAGCTATATGGTTATAAGGTAATATTTTACCCGAAACCTTAACCCTTGTAATGCCTGTCTTAATTTTCTGGTAATAAAGTGGCATTTTACCCTGGCCCTAACCCTGTAAATATTGTGGCAATTATATGGTAATTTGGGGGTATTTTACCCTTACCCTTACCCTTGTAATATAGTGCCAAATTTCTGGTAAACAGGTGGTATTTTACCAATTAATTTCTTAGAAATTAGAGAATGATTTTATATATAAATTGCTTGATTATTCCAGGGTAATTTCAAATTTTCTTGTCACTAAATTAAAGTGATTTCATAAATAATTGTCAAGCAACTTTTAGGGTTATGGTAAATCCCACCTAATTAATACATAATTGCCTTATTCTTATGTGGATTAAACTTAGGGTGAAATACCCCCTGTTTATCAGAGAACTGTCACAATATTAGAAGGAATTTCTCTATAATGCATAAATTATACAGGATCAAACTTCCATAATACTACCATACATCCGAGTTATCAGTTGGTGCAATTTCAATTTATTACAAGGTAATAACCACCTCATTCTTGAGTGTTTACAGGTATTTACATGTATTCCTGTGGCATTACTAGGTAATAAGGGCCCACTGAAATAAAGTGTTACAATAGAATATGTTTTTTCTTTTTGTTTGTATTTCACTTGTATAAATCTTTGTGGTGGTACTTTTTTGGCTTGGTTTCTTCCCTGAATGATGAAAGAAGTACATGAAGTGCTAGCTTGCAAATTTCTCGCCAAAGGATGGAATTATACTTTCACCTCTTGTGTAATGTTCAGCCGAATGAACAACGTGTTGAGAAATAAACATTTCACCAAAGCTTCCTTCCTTTTGAATGTGCCACTCTGTCCATTTTTTCATTACGGTTAACCAGAGGGACCAAGTTACAAAATGCCATGTTATATAATATGTTCCTTCAGGTTCAGCGCGAGACTCAAATGTGATGTAAGATTTACTGGGGGAAACTCAAAAAGGAAGTGAGTTCACAGGAAATTTGAGTCACAGACAAAGCTGGTGTGACATTAATTCAAAATCAAAATTTATCTCAGTATGACAAATTCCTGACGACACAAATGTTGTGCATATTGATGAAGAAATGCCTCTGAGAGAAGAATTTTCCCCATCAATTATTTCATTGTTGCTTGGTGACTCAATAACAGCGTAAAGTCCCTGATTATAGCAACAGACAGGCCATCAATGGTTACCACAGGTGCCACATCTGAAAACCATTATGAGTTCAACAGACCACATCAACAGGATCCATATTCTGTAATGTCAGAATTCAAGACTCAGTCTTTGAAGTGTTTGATATGATTCTTAACGGCAAGACTGAGCTCACAATGGACGTCAGAAACTGAGGACCAAGTTGCTGTTTTGTGGCAACAAGGAAAGTGTTTATACAATGTGTCCTGTAAAACATATCAGCATTAAGCTGACAGGGAGAAGAAAGTGTGACCACGATGGATGTAGCATGTAGCTAACAGTTTTAGCAGTTAGCCACATTTGGCTTGTTTACTCTAAAGTATAACACATCAGCTACGATTGGACATGGGCCAACTTTTTTCTTGACTGATGCTGTTAGGGCAACACTTTCAAACAAGCTACAATGAAATGAATATTATGATGTAATTAACATTTTAAAAAGTATATTTCCTTTATTCTTTTTCAAAATATATGGGATTTATCGAGATAGTATGGATGCAGACCGCAGATCTCAGATGCCCCTCTTGTCGAACTTACCTGAGTAACCAGTCTGGTTGCAAGAAAAAAAGCTGGGAGCTGCAATATAGCTAAGGCTAAAGCTAACAAAGCTACATTGGCTACGCAAGCTACGTTGGTAATATAGCTGTACATTTTTAACTGTTTTGCAAAGTACATAAACTCTTATTATATTCATTTAAAATAGCTACATAGCTTAAGTTGTTAGAATTCAAGCTACTGGGGCTCAATAGCAATGCAAGCTCATGCTACATTTTCTAAAGCTAACTTAGCTATGGTAGCTATTCAGCGATTATACCTATGTAGCTAAATCAGCATGTGTTACACTGCAAATTGCTAAAGCTAATGCAGCTTTATTGGTTTACACAGGAATGTTTAATATGTAGCTACCATAGCTGCATTAGTTAATGAAGCTAAAGCAAGCCACTGTTCACGTAGCTACTTATTGAATGGGTCTATATACAATTTGCAGTTTTATTTCTGAAATGTTTCTTGGTCTGTAATGTTTGCAGTGTTCTTATTTCATGAATGTAACTGCCAGATTTTATTTATTATTACACAGGAAATTTGTGTACGTCAACTCATGCCATTTCCATTCTGACAGAGGCTGTGTCCCGCTGTGGTGGTCTGTGTGGAAGAAATGATTAAGGTCCAAATTCTGTGGCTGGTTAAGGTGAGCTTTATTCACTGCGCAGTGGAGAGAAGGAACTCACAGCATGGCTGGCAAGATTCTCTCTGCCCCGAGCAGGCTTGAGATGGGGTTTTTAAAAAAGGGTTTGAGAATAACAAAAGGCTGATTAAAAAAACTCACAGGATGAAGGGGAGTCACAAGGCAACATTTGGTCACATGTGGTACAGGGTGCAGTCAGTTGGAAAACATTCAGTAAACATTCAACATTTGCATTTCTGTGCTATTTCCTGGAAGCGAGAGTAGGTTAACAATGAGGTGTGATGAGACAGCTGAGAACATATGGGTTCTTACTAAAACACAGCAAAAACAAGGGTTAACTGAATAAAACATACAATTTTACTTTCACATGTGCCAGATGGGGCATCCAATTTAAAGTCTCAAGGCCGGTTCAGACTGCACGAATTTAGCCAGACTTAAGCACAACTGCAACATCACAGCTCATCGTCAAAACTCGGGCCTGATTTTGAGCGTCGGGGATGACATACTGTCGACCACGACCATGATTCAAGAAGATGTCAGAAGTTTTCTTACATCATCATCTAGTTTGACACACTGACCTGACGTCAACGACTTGAATACTGACGTCTACCAACAGGAGTGTTTGCTCCTTATCTTTGCATCATCATTTAACTATATGAATTTTATTTTATTCACATTATCACATGCATACCTTAAGTTCTATCTGAAGGAGAGCCAGTCCATATTGTCCTCCTCTTGATACATCCATATTTATTATCCATAATCCAATCCATAATTGTTTCTTGTTTGACTTTTTTTGAGCAGAAGACTAGTATAATCACACAGAGCACTCCTGTAGTAGAGTGACTGACACTTTTTGACTTGCCCCCCGACAACCAGTGAACTCACACTCAGTCGTGGAGACAGCGGTGATGTCAGCATACAGTGAGCGGTCAGGATCACTCTTGTAATGTGGCCAGGCTGTCGGCCAAGACAGGACAAGATTTTGGTCGCATAGTCTGACATGGTGTTGTCGTGAACGACAGAAAAAATCATGTAGTCTGATCAGTCACTATGGCCTACATTGTAGCCAGCCACAAGGGGGCGCTTGTGATATTTGAACAAAAAACACGCAAACAGAAACAGATTTGATATTTTTAGATAAAGCCAATAATTTATTGGATCTGGGTTTATTTAAGAATGAATTTATGAGATGAAATCAGGACAAGTTTTATAACATGAATGCTGAAGCAAAACGATGGTTGGTATTGGTGGCATTGTTAAAAAGTTAATGAAGCAAAGAGATTGCACCTTGCTATCTGATGTTATCAACCAATATGAACAAAAAAATGGAGAAAACATAATCCTGTTGCTGGAAAATTTAATGATTTCTTTATTCAGTCTATTTAAGATAAATTTCTCTCACATTAACTGTAACCAAACTCGAATAGTTTTTAGTCAAGATGATGTCAAGTAAATCAACTATCTTAAAACCTACTGATGACGCAAAAACACCTTTCCTGAGGATAGACAACGCATTCAGAAAGTATTCAGACCACCTTCACTTTTGTCAATTTTGTTATGTTGTAGCCTGATGCTACAGTCAAAAAATTCCTTTTTATCCATTATCTACACTCAGTATCGCATAACAAAGAGAAACACAAGTGAATTTTTTTTCCGCAATTTAATTCAAGATAAAAACTAAAATATCAGATTGACATAAGTGTACCGACCAGATGCAATAACCCTTGAAATCTAGCTCAGGTTCCTCACATTTCTCTTGATCTTTGCTGAGAGGTTTCTAAACCTCTATGGCAGGCCACCTGTAGTAAAACTAAACTAATTGGACATTATATGGAAAGGTACACCTCTCTATAGAAGACCTCACAGCTGACAAAGCGTATCAGAACAAAATCAAATGTGCTAAATAACTAGGCCTACAGTTAGCAACTTTCCCATGGTAATCTGTGTAGTGCACATTTTGTACGAGGAAAGTTTTTAAAGCCTGAAATTTCAGAATGAGATGCCTGCATGTCATTTTATTGGTAATTTTGCAAATTTTAAGAAAAACTGGAACTCTAATATCAGATTATCCAATTCAACAATACTGGTACTCTAGAAAATAACAATTTCAAGGAAATATAAGTCTGACTGGGGAAAGTTAACCAGAAAGCTTCACACAGTAGGCGGGACAGAAACTTTTTATTATGAGAAAAAAACTAAAGATTCAAGATTAGATAAATTGCAATCATCCACTTAGTTATCAAAATAGCTGAGTCCACACTTAACTCTGTTTCAACTTCTCTCACTTAAGACAGGAAGCACTTTGTGAACACTGCACCACATAACAGATAAATAGGACAGAAATGGCGTGCAGAGCAGGTAATTCAAAGCTGTGGGTTTTTATGACCTCATTTAGCATTGTTGTAGCCAGTGTCGGACAGTAAAATGGTTTGAAAATTGTGTCAAATACTCAGAATTTTCCAAACAGCTCACAGAAATGTTGAATTCATTTCACGTCAGTCATTGCTTTGGGGCTTTTGCAGTACATAGTGATGTTTGTATTTACAGGACAACAGGAAACAAGCTCACAGAGACTAAGAAAGCAAGATGAAAGTAATTCAAAATACAAAAACACACTATTTCAAAATGTAATCAGTTATGAAGTACGTTCATAAGGGAGTCTGACCCAGAAAGGATTTTTTCTTACACACAAAAGGCTGGAATACTCAGAATTTTACCAACTAATATGTTTGTAAGAGAACAATTAAGACATTATTTATCACTAAAATCTATTAAAAGTAACATAAAATGAAGTGACTTACAAGCACTTTAAACAGTACAGTACAAACTACATGTAGTCATGTACGTCATGCAGTCTGATGTTACTTTTGTAATGGTTTAGTCTAGTCTGCCCATCCACATTGTTAACATATAACCATTAAAGGTCATTCTGAGGTCCATCTTTGGGAATGAGGCGCTATGTTCCACTGGAAATTCCTAATAATTTGCAAGGCAAATGCAAGGTTGCAGCCGCTGCATGACTGCTATCTTGTTTAAAAAAAGGATAAAGTTATTTATCAAAGTTTAAATAAATCTCCTGTCGTTGTTTGAACTGAATCAGAGGCAGTTATTTTTCAAAAAGGGTTAATTTTCTCAGACGGCTCTTCAGTAACATTTCTCCTTATTTAGTCATGACGTGTGCTGTGGTGTTATGGACATGTGTTTTTCTGTGGCTCATTGATCCTGGCTCTGAGGCATTTGAATAAATGATATGAAATGGAAATGTTGCCTGTGAGAAGTAAACATGTCTTTAATTCTATGGTGTGTTTTCCACTGCCTGATGCACAGTCGAACTTTTATAACAGATGTTGACTTTTCATATCAAGGACGCCTTTGACATTCAGGAGGCTGACTCTTTTGCACATTTTAGATTTGAATGCTGATGCTGAGGTAGCTAGTAGTGATATGTATGTTTAACGGTCTGTTTTATTCTAGTGACACAGTCTGTATCGGGACATCAGAGGGAGACGAAGAGAGCAGGCATCATTATATGTATGTTTACATTTTTGAACATTAAGTTTGGATTTACAGCCATTCTCAGGTCAATATGTTGTGTATTATAGAGCTTTGTAATTGATTCATATTTTTGTCTTTAATTCATAAATGAATGGTTTGCAGTTTATCTATCACCCAATAACGCTCCTGGTTCTTATTTGACTAAATTTAAATCCTAGCTGAGATGTTGCACTTCATTTAAACTGGACTCAAAGTAAATATTGATCACTGTGTTTGGTTCACAGATGCTGAAATATCAGGTTGAATCAAACAATGCAAAGATGAAGAAGAGTCTGTTTCTGCTCATCCTGACAGGTAAGTGATCTTCTTTGTCGTTGAGCATCCTTTCTCCAACTTTCCATGTGGCTGTCATTGTGGGTTAACTTGCATAAGGAGCACCAAAGGATACCAGGATGCTAGAGTGAGGAGTTCTAACTAGGCAGGTCTGCCACTGACAAACAGTCAGAAACATTTTGCTATTCAGAACTTCTGTGTGTTCGGTTTTTGGCGACAAAATTGTATATGGGTGACATGACACTGCCTTTTTTTGTTCCAAGTTTCAAACTTAAAAATCAAAGCAACAAAAAACATATTTTGTGTATTTATTTATTTTTTTAAAAAGGAAACAGGTTTTCTTAAGTGGTATAAATCTTCTTAGAGTGGCTAAAATTGGCAGTAAAAATGGTGAAAAGCAGTTAGAAAGTGGCAGAATTGGTTTAAAATTGGCAAAAATTGGTGGAAATAAATGGTAAAATGTGGCTGGCAAAAAAAAGTTTGAAGAGGAAAAAAAAATGGCAGAAATATGTGTTGAGGATAGGAAAAAGTGGCAAAACTAGGCTGTGAAACTGTTAAAAGTGGTAAATAAAGGTGGAAAAAATTGGTTAGAAGTGTCAGAAGTGGGTTGTAATTGTATATTAAATGTATATTGGGGGGGGGGCTCCCCGCCCCCCTTGAAGGTCGAGTTAATTTTCATTTAATTGTATTTTACATAGCACCCGATCTCAACAGAAGTCATGTAAGGATACCTTTCCTATAGAGCAACCTAGTCCCTTTATTAAACAAACTAAACAACCCTACATAATTAATCTCATTTACATGAATGCATGTAATTCCTGAGTCCCGGTTTTCTGCTTGTTCCGTCTGACCAGAGCAGAGCAGGCTGACTGAGCAGAGAGCCCCGCCTCCTCCTCTCTGTGTCAGAGCTGCAGTCACACGTGTGCTGGGATGCTCAGCACAGTATCATGAGAGAGTTCTCTAATGCAAGTAGTTTAATCCTCTAAAGGTGTGTATGAAACAGAATTTCATGAAACAGAATTGCCTTTCCTGGGCATATTGAATTAAACCATAAAGAAATTAATGCCAGACTACATCGCTGAGCCATGATGTTCACAAAAGTCAGGAAATCAAAGGATAAAGAAGAAGGAAATGAAATTACCTCAAGGAAAAAGCAATTAAATTATTGCAGAATAAAGGGGAAAACTTGCTAAATTGGTGAAAAAAGGCGACAATGGATTAAAGCGGCTAAAACTGGCAGGAAAAATGATGAAGAGCAGTTACGAAGTGGCAAAAATTGGTGGAAATAGTTGGTGAAAAGTGGTTTGAACTGGCAAAAAACATTTAAAGAGGCAAAAAAAGGTAAAAGGCAGCAAATATGGGTTTGAGAAAGGGAAAAAGAGGCAAAACTAGGCTATTAAAATTGTGAAAGTGGTAAAAAATATGAAAAAGGTTAATAGAAATAAGTGATGACACAGGCGTAGCTGGGGATTTTGAACCCCCAGAAAGAATATTACACAGGCCTCCCCTCTTAACTGGACATTTTTACAAATATCTATGCATTTAGAATGTATTCTTGAACTACAATTTCCCCATTTATGAGCAATATTTCTATTATAGTTAAATTAGGTTTTCAGCCCTCGACTACACCATTTGGGCATTTTTAGGGGAGGATCGCAGGTGGCCTAGTGGTTTTAGGCGCGCCCCATGTAGGTGGGCGGCCAGGGTTTGAATCCAGCCTGTGGCTCTTTCCCTCATGTCTATCCCCACTCACATCCCCTGTTTTAGACTCTGAGTCTGAGCAGGCAAAGGTGGGGACCGAGGTGCTCTGACTCAGCACCAGAGACTTGCTCTGGGGACTTGGAATATCCACTGTCTTCCTCTATCAAATAAAGGTACAAAAAGCCCAAATAAATCTTTAAAAAATGGCAAAAGTTGCTAACAGTGTCATAAATTGTTTAAGAATGGAAAAGAGGTGGTAAAACTGGTGAAAAGGGGTTTAACGTTTTTTCACCTAAAAAGAGGTAAATATGGGGCAACATGTTTAAAGTGGCAAAAATTGGCTAAGAGTGGTAAAAATGGACTTAAACTGGAAAAAAATTGCAGAAACAAGGGGTAAAAATAGGCTAAAAGAGGCAACAAAGGAATATAGATCAATCAAATTTAACACAAATTTATACTGACGTTATCCTAAGACAAGATATGTTGTCAAGACAAGACAAGATAAAGCAGCCAATATGGGTTAAAGCAGTAGAAAAAAAAGTGGCAAAAAATGGCTGTCAGTGTCAAAAATGGGTTTGAAGTGGCAGAATGGGTGATAAAACTTGTGTAATGCAGGTAATAAAAGATGGCAGAAATTGTTAAAAAGAAGCAAAATAAGTCCAGAAAGGAAAAAAGAGGCAAAATGGTAAAAAGCGGTAAAAAAAAAGGATGGCAAAAAGGGTTAAAAGTGGCTAAAAAGGGTTATAAGTGGCAAAAAATTGGTAAAAAATGGCAAAAGTGGCAGTGTCATGAATAGTTTAAGAATGGAAAAAGGTGGTAAAACTGGTGAAAAGGGGTTTAAAATTTACACAAAAGAAGAGGTAAAGAGGGGGCTGATTGGCAAACATTGGCTAATAGTGGTAAAAATGGACTAACACTGGAAAAAATTGCAGAAACAGGTAAGAATAGGTTTAAAGAGGCAAAAGGGAATATAGATCAATCAGTCAATCAGTCAATCAATCATCTTTGTTTGAATAGCACCAAGTCATAATTGACGCTATCCTAAGACAAGATATGTTGTCAAGACAAGACAAGACAAGAAAAGATAACATAGCCAATGTGGGTTAAAAATGGTGAAAGCAGTAGAAAAAAAGGCTTTCAGTGTCAAAAATGGGTTTAAAGTGGCAGAATGGGTAGTAAAACTTGTAAAAAGTGATTAATAAAAGATGGCAGAAATTGTTTAAAAGCGGCAAAAATAGGTTTAATATGGAAACAAATGTGGCATATAGGGAGAAAAAGTGATAAAAGGGATTAAAAAGTGGCCTGAATGAATAAGCAGAACCCAGTGATAGCTTGACACACTTTTCAGCTTCAAAATGAAGAAACTGTTAGCCAGGATGCTAGCACCAATGCCTCTGATCTGACAAACATGCATTGATATCATCAGTAAATCATAACAGGGGAGGGCCAGTTCTCTGGGTTTTTCTTGGGCCCAGACAATTCTGTGGTCGGGCCTGGGTCTACCCTAACCCTCGCCCCAAATGTTTGTTTCTTATGTTTACAATGATAGATGAATGCAAAAAGAAATAAGTGATAAACAATTGGTGATAACAACATGGAAATGTGATTCTTAACCTTGTAAGGCCAATACCTCAAATAATAGCCAGAAAATTCTCATTTTTCAAACTGAGATGTTTAATTCACCTTCCACTGAAATCCAAAATAGAAAAATTGCAATAAACTTTCCCATTTATATTTTTTTGTATCGTATTTTATTCTTTAGGAATTTTTTGTAATTTTTTGATCCACAGGTGGATTTTTTAATCTTCTATCAGATTGTATACAAAAAGTTTTTAAGGAAACTATTGATCATGTTGATTAGACAGAGGACTCACAATATTGCGTATTAAATATGATACAATCAGCTTTAAAGGGTTAAAGCCAAACATAATAAAAACATCATATCACCTTATGCACTCACTCCAGTATAAAGGGTCACCCTTTACTGTAGTATTTCCTCTGCTTTCAGGTCAGTGTTTCTTTGCCAACTGTGACCTCTATGAGTACCGCTTTGTTGATAAACCAAAGTCCTGGCATCATGCCCAGACGTATTGCAGACAGAACCACACAGACCTGGCCACAGTGTTGGACATGACAGACCTGCAGAGACTCAGAGGGTGGAAGGGTCAAACAGAAGCCTGGATCGGGCTGTACAGCAGCCCAGGAAAAGACAACAGGACGTGGCACTGGTCTTGGCCAGGGCTAGAGTTCAACAAAAGTACAGCGAAGTGGCAAACAGGCGAGCCAAATGATCCTGGAACAAACGAGAACTGCGTGAAGATGAGTGAGAGCAAGTGGACAGATGTTCGGTGTGTCCAATCACATACATTTATCTGCTACAATGGTGAGAATATATGTCTGTCAATGCTGATGTTTATTCATCTACTGTATAAAATTATACCTTATGTACTTAAAAAAAATGATTTTTTGTTTTTCAGTTATTTATTTAAAGTCACGTAAGTATGAACGTATTACCAAAAGGAAAAAAAAAACTGGAATTTTGTAATCAACTCACATTGTTTTGCTACCTGTTTCACTATGTAATACAAAATTTAAAATAACCAATAATTTGTTAAACTTTATCTTTCTTTGACACAATATGTCGGCCTGCTCCTCAGTATCAAAGCTGCCCAGTGATCGATTCCTTTTGATTGATTATGAACTGACCTGTAAACATGCTCAGGATTTGTTTAACTTTTTAAATGTGATTTGTCTGCCTCCTTCTTAGAAACACAGACAGAAACTGAAAAATTCCATCACATAAACAAGACAATGAACTGGACACAGGCTCAGAAATACTGCAGAGAATATTACACTGACCTGATCAGTGGACCTGATCAGTCAAATGGATCCGAGACACGGACCACACCCTGGATCGGCCTGTTCAGAGACACTTGGCGTTGGTCCGATGGGAGCAATTCAAGCCTCAGACACTGGAAACAGGGGTCTTTTGAATCTGGAGTTGATAATGAAGAATGTGCAGTAATGTTGAATGGATCTGCATACTGGCAACCTCATAGTTGTGGTGAAGAAAAACGCTTCTTCTGCTATGATGGTAAGTTCAGTCAAGAAACACACACAATTTCAAATATTTTTCCTTATAAGCAGTTATTAATTTACGCTTATTGCTGAAGCAGCAAAAAACCCAGAGCAGTGAAGGCACCAATGACAACAAATGACACAGATTAAGTCAGAGGCAAAATAAAGGAGGAGCTGGTGTGGAGGAGGGTTGCAAAAGTAGCTTGCTAAAGGATTCTTAACTCTTTATATTTAAGTTCGGCATCTGATGCAGTTGATTGTGCCTTTTTATTTGAACGTCTCCAGACCTGGGTTGGTGTCAGAAATCATAATTATCCAAATCCAAACACCACACTGATTAACAGTTTTCTCGGTTCTTTCTCTAATAAACATCACACCGACTGTCATTGTGGGTTAACTTGCATAAGGAGCACCAAAGGATACCAGGATGCTAGAGTGAGGAGTTCTAACTAGGCAGGTCTGCCACTGACAAACAGTCAGAAACATTTTGCTATTCAGAACTTCTGTGTGTTCGGTTTTTGGCGACAAAATTGTATATGGGTGACATGACACTGCCTTTTTGTTCCAAGTTTCAAACTTAAAAATCAAAGCAACAAAAACATATTTTGTGTATTTATTTATTTTTAAAAGGAAACAGGTTTTCTTAAGTGGTATAAATCTTCTTAGAGTGGCTAAAATTGGCAGTAAAATGGTGAAAAGCAGTTAGAAAGTGGCAGAATTGGTTTAAAATTGGCAAAAATTGGTGGAAATAAATGGTAAAATGTGGCTGGCAAAAAGTTTGAAGAGGAAAAAATGGCAGAAATATGTGTTGAGGATAGGAAAAAGTGGCAAAACTAGGCTGTGAAACTGTTAAAAGTGGTAAATAAAGGTGGAAAAATTGGTTAGAAGTGTCAGAAGTGGGTTGTAATTGTATATTAAATGTATATTGGGGGCTCCAAGGTCGAGTTAATTTTCATTTAATTGTATTTTACATAGCGCCCGATCTCAACAGAAGTCATGTAAGGATACCTTTCCTATAGAGCAACCTAGTCCCTTTATTAAACAAACTAAACAACCCTACATAATTAATCTCATTTACATGAATGCATGTAATTCCCGAGTCCCGGTTTTCTGCTTGTTCCGTCTGACCAGAGCAGAGCAGGCTGACTGAGCAGAGAGCCCCGCCTCCTCCTCTCTGTGTCAGAGCTGCAGTCACACGTGTGCTGGGATGCTCAGCACAGTATCATGAGAGAGTTCTCTAATGCAAGTAGTTTAATCCTCTAAAGGTGTGTATGAAACAGAATTTCATGAAACAGAATTGCCTTTCCTGGGCATATTGAATTAAACCATAAAGAAATTAATGCCAGACTACATCGCTGAGCCATGATGTTCACAAAAGTCAGGAAATCAAAGGATAAAGAAGAAGGAAATGAAATTACCTCAAGGAAAAGCAATTAAATTATTGCAGAATAAAGGGGAAAACTTGCTAAATTGGTGAAAAAGGCGACAATGGATTAAAGCGGCTAAAACTGGCATGAAAAATGATGAAGAGCAGTTACAAAGTGGCAAAATTCTGGAAATAGTTGGTGAAAAGTGGTTTGAACTGGCAAAAACATTTAAAGAGGCAAAAAGGTAAAAGGCAGCAAATATGGGTTTGAGAAAGGGAAAAAGAGGCAAAACTAGGCTATTACACACATCGACTGCAAGAAATCTAGGAGTTACTTTTGACTCAGACCTCACATTCAAATCCAAATCAGATCCATATCCAAAATTAAATCCATACTGCCCCCTGCTGACCTGGAAAAAGGTATTAATTCACTAATCTTCTCTTGCCTGGGCTACAGCTGAGAGGAGGATCAGGAGAGGAGGGTGGAACTTTCTTCCAAACAGGGAGGGCCAACTGAACCTGGGGGCGGGGCTAACTCCCCACATAACATCATGAGGGAAAATCTGAGAACGGCTTATTTCAGCACACATTTTCAGAAAGATGGGGGGTGGTTTCTGATTTTTGAGGGGATTTTGGAATATTTGGCACATATGTTTGTTAGAAAAGCCTGAAAAGGTGTTTTTTCCATAATATGTCACTTTTAAGGTCCTTTTTTGGTCACTGGATATATTTTTAAAATATTAAATAAGAAAACCCCTTTTTTGGTTACTAACTTCAGTCCTCATCATGTATAGTAAATGTGAATTTTCATAATTCTAACCCTCCTAAACCAGTATATTTAAATAATGCCACTCCTTTTTAACATAAAAAAAATAGTTATTTTCTATTTGATGAATGCAAAGTGTGTGTTTTTTTTGTGTGAGGATATGTCAGAACTGATTTTGATAGATTGTTATTTTTTTGTGCACAAAAATAGACAAAAAAAATGCTGAAACTTTCATCTGCAGCCCTAAAAGGGACACCATAAATAAATAGCTCTCATAAATAATAAAAACATGATACACAAATATTAAATTCCAATTATTTTCTCAACTTTTTGAACTCTGAAATCAAGAATTATTACACACCCAAATTTCTCAATACACATACACACCAGACTCTGACATCCATAGACACAAAACACCCAAAAAGTTTTAGTTGAAATGATTTAATCCACTGGCCCACAGTCACCATTATATCCTATCAGTTCAAATGAGGCAATTATCTCCCACAATGCCTTTCTGCAAAACTGCAAAATGGCGACATCTGACAGTGATTTTCTTTTGTGTGCATTTATTTTTGTTTCTGAAGGACAGGGTTACAGAGAAATTAACAGGATTTCATAATTCTGTATTGCAGTGGCAGTACAGTGTAAATAAGTGGTTTTGATGATTGTCAACGGGGCCAAAAAAGGCTCTAGGGGTAAGACTGTCAGTTTTTTGTCAAAACACTGCAAAATATTAAAGATGCTGCAAATTTATTAAAAAAAAATGAACATTTTTGTCAGATATCCTCTTCTCAGCACAATAACTGCCCAAAATGAGAGCAAAAATACAATTAAAAGGCAACAAATTTAGTAAGGAAATATAGAGGAAGAGAGTGAGGCAGACATGCAAGCTAAAGCTTCTTTACATCATACAGGGGTTGCTGGACATGAACTGCATGGGATTAAAAAACGGATTTGGCACAATTCAATACAAAGAGGTGGACTAAAATTCTTTAACATGCATATTGGCCAATGGACTCTCTTCTCAGTGTTATCAACTATAACCTGAACAAAGCTACAGATATGATTCACTATTTTTCTCAATCTTCCAAACAGACAAAGTGGTCCTGGTCCAACAAAGGCTGACCTGGGAGCAGGCCTTATACTACTGCAGGGATAACTACAATGACCTGGTCTCCATCACGAGTGCTCGCCAGCAGAGATGGGTCCAAGCCAGAGCCAAGAACGCCTCCACCTCCCACGTGTGGCTGGGACTGCGCTACACCTGCACTCTGGATTTCTGGTTCTGGGTCAGTGATGAGGTGGTCAGCTACAAGAACTGGGCTCAAGAAAAAGAGACGGATGACTGTGACATGTCTGGAGCCATGGCAAAAGATGGAGATCATAAGTGGTTCAAAATGCAGGATGAGGAAAAGTTTAACTTTATCTGCTCCAAGGATTAGAAACAACTTTCCCCACTGGTAGCAGATGTTTTATTCTTTCATCGTGTTGTCTGTAGTGGTCAGTTTTGGGCCTGATGTTTTGGAGTGCCTTCATATACAGAGAGGATTTCTGGTGTTACAATTTCAACTTTAGACAATTTAAGATAATGTCTGTTATATTCCACAACACTCAATGAAAATGTGTGTTTAGAGTAGTAATATGAAGAACTGGTGAATGCAAATGTACAAATGAAACCATTGCCTTTTGTTGCCCCACAGCTCAATCAAGGCAATAATATAAAACAACCATAGTTGAGAATTTTGGAGTGGCCAATCCGATTTTGAGGAAGGCCCCATACAACCCCTGGCTCCACCCATGTTAGCAGTGTGTTTCCTTCAAAGCTTTTGCCTTTTCTCCATTGATTACATGGCATTGTGGGATATGTTATAATCGCAGGTAGTATATGTAGATGGAATCATAAAACCATCTCTCTTCAGGAATATCTAAATGATTTTTTTCATGTGTGGTTATAGATAATACAGATATGCTTTCTTGCTGTATTTCATATACTTTTAAAATAAAGTGTGTAAAAGTAATTCTTTTGTTTTTATATTTCTATCAATAAAACAAACAAACAAACAAACAAAAAAAAAAAACATAAAAGTGTGTTGAGTTTTATAATTTCCAAATTTTCTGTGTTTTGGTAAAGAGTTACTGATGCTTAAGAAGATTAGAAATACTTCATTCACGAAAACTTTTAAGGTTTTCTTTTAAAATCAGTGGTTTACTTCTCAAGAGCTGTAATATTTTTGAAACTCAATCTAATTATTCTAACGTAAGAACATTCGTTTAATAGTAATTATCCTATTATAAAGACTATTAAGAATATAACTCATATATTGCTGAAATAAAGGGCAAAGTGATGGTTAGAAAAAAAACATAATGTAAACAGCACATCAAGGTAGTTCATGTGCCTGAAAAAACAAGGAACTTCATGGGTAAATTGATTCGGATTGTAAACGGGCTAAATGTGACTAGCTGTTAGCTACCTGCTACACCCATTGAAGAGTAAAGAAGCTTATTGTGGCTAGGTGTTAGTTACCTGCTACATTATCTGAAGAGTAAAGAAGCTAAGTGTGGCTAGCTTGAAGCTACCTGCTACATCCATTTAAAATTCACCATGCTAAATGTGGCTAGCTGTTAGGCACCTGCTGCAGCCATTGAAGAATAAACATGTCAAATATTGACTAGCTCTTGGCTACCTTCAACACAGACAAGTAAAAAATCTAAATGTGTCTAGCTACTAGCTAACTGCTGACAGCCACTGAAAAGTAAACAAGACAAAGGCGGCACGCTGTATGCTACTGGATACAGCTCTCGAAAAGTATACAAGATACATGTGGCTAGCGGTTAAGTATCTGCTAGAGTTATTTAAGAGTAAACAAGCTAAGTGCGGCTAGCTGTTGGCTACCTGCTACCTCCTTCCATAGAAAACAAGCCAAATATGGCTCACTGTCAAGCTATTTGCAGCATCCACTAAAAACTTCACCCAGTACTTCAATATGACAAGTTAATATTCTTATAGTAGAGTAATTGGTTGACATGGGTCTTGTATCGTATGATGAACTGTCTAGTCAAATACAACATTCGTGAATGTGTCATGATAGTTTGACTCTGCGTACGTCTGTTGTCCTTGGTCTGTTTTTTAATTCTTTTATGCTTTTGAAAAATAACTTTTCCAAGTTGAATTATATGTAATCATTATGCTTTGTTCACAGCAGACTTCAAAATTTATTTCATCAGATATAACAAAGATGCAGAAGAGTTTATTTCTGCTCGCCATGATAGTGGAATAAATCATTTAAATTCAAATTTTGAATTTGAATTTGAAAGTAGCAAAAACAAGGTAAAATGGGTGAAAAGTTGCAAAAAGGTGGGAAAAGTGTTTACAAATGGGCTAAAGGTGGCAAAAAATGGTTTAAAATTGGTTAAAATTAGCATACAAAAGTGGTGAGAAATGGGTTAAAAGAGAAGAATATGGGTTAAAATTGGCAATAAGCAGGAAAATTGAGCAACAAGATGTTAATAGTGGCAAGAAAATGGCAAAAATGGGACAAAAGTTGCAAAATGCAAAAAACGGGCTAAAAGTTACAAATTGGCAAAGATGTTTACTTTGCCAAAATAGGCTAAATATGGGGAAAAAAGGTGCAACAATGGGGTAAAATTTGTCAAATAGTGATGATAATGGGTTAAAAGTGGGAAAATGGGTAGGAGTCAGCATTTAGTGGTAAAAATGGGTTTAAAGTCACAAAAATGTGTTAAAAGTAGGAGGAAAATGGCAAAATGGGCCAAAAGTATCCGAAATGGGCAAAACAGGTCAAAATTGGCAAAAAAAAACAAAAAACAAACAAACAAACAAAAAAAAAAAAACAAAAAAAAAAAACAATGTGGAAAAAAATGGGTAACCAGGATAAAAGTGGCAAAAACAACGTGGTGAAAATGAGTTGAAAGTGGAAATCAGCAAAAATTGGCCAAAAGTGTCAAAAAAGTCCAAAATTGGCTCAAAGTTGTAAAACTGGCAGAGATTAACAATGCCAGAATGGGTGACAAGGGGCAAAATAAAAGGTGAAATGGGTTAAACTTTGCGAGGAAGTGATAAAAAATAGCTAAAGTGGAAAAATAAGTGGTAAAAACTGATTTAAAGATACAAAAATATAAATAAGGTGGCAAGAAAGTGGGTAAAATATGTTAAAAGTGGCATAAAGTATCAGGAGTGGGCTCAAAGCAGCAAAACTGAACCAAGAGTGACAAAAATAGATCCAAAACTTGGCTTGAAGTTGAAAAACACTTAAGAGTACCGAAATGGTCTGAAGGTTGCAAAAACCATGCTGAAATGGGGTAAAATTGCCAAATGAATGAATAAAAATCAAAATTGTGAAAATGGGCTAAATTTGGGAAAATCTGGTTAGAAATGGCAATAAGTGGTAAAAAATGATCTAAAATAGCAAGAATGTGGGGGAAATGTATTAAAAGTGGCAAAACGAGGCAAAAGTGGCAAGAAATGAGGTAAAATGCTTGCCAAAAAGTGGTTAAAAAGTGGCTAAAAGTGGGAGAATTGATGAAATTGGCAAAAAAAAAAAAAAAAAAAAAAAGAAAAAAAGAAAGTGGCAAAAAATGGGTAAACAGGATAAAAGTAGCAAAAACAACATGGTGAAAGTGAGTTAAAAGTGGAAAAATGGGGGTTCAAATCAACAAAAATTGGTCAAAAGTGTTAAAAATGTCCAAAACTGGCTTAAAGTTGCAAAACTGGCAGATGTTAACAGTGCTGAAATGGGTGAAAGGTGGCAAAATAAATGGTTAAATGGGTTAAAATTTGCCAAAAAGTGTTAAATTGGCTAAGTGGGGAAAACTGGTTAAAAATTATTAATTAATAGTAAAATGTGCTAAAATTTGCAAAAAAAAAAAAAGGTTTGAAGTGGCATGAAAACTTCAACATCAGGCCCATTATTAGCCTGAAACACTTTCAGCTCCAAAATAAAGTAACTGTTAGCCAGGATGCTAGCATCAATGCTACTGATTCAACACACATACACTGGCATCATAAATACGTCACAACTGGGAGTTTTTCAGGGGCCCAGTGAATTCTGTGAGCAGGCCTGCCGACACTTCACATTTGCTGTATTGAGTAAAAACAGCTATTTCAATAAAACAAATTTAATAACAGTCATATTCCTAATCTAAAAGACAGACATTTCAAGTATGTCTCATTATCATTCCATCAGTTTGAGGAAGAAGAGCTTTTCCTTTGTGTCTTCATAACATGCTGAAACTTCATATTTCTTTTCATGCAATGTTTCTGCCTACTCTACAGAAAAAGAGTCAACCAATCGGAGATTCCATTTGATTGAACATAAAATGAACTTGACCCAGGCTCAGAACTACTGCAGAAAACATTCCACCGACCTGATCAGTGGACTTGATCAGCTGCAGGAACTCAAGAATAATAACATGTGTAAGCACGTTTCACTGGATTGGCCTGTTCAAAGACCCCTGGCCTTGGTCTGATGGGAGCAAATCACATTTCACATACTTTAAACCCACGATTTGGAAGCATGGAGCTTAAAAGAAAGAATGTGCAGTAATGAACAAACTTGAACACTGGGGCATTGATGACTACAATCAAAGGAAACCTTTCTTCTGCTATGATGGTAAGATTTGCAAAGGGCTGTGTCTCTCACTACAACGCTTGTATTTTTCTTTAAGTGATTCAGGTTACATTTCTGTCCTGAGTATACATCTCTAGATCTCGGCGTTCTTAGGGTTAAAAAATAAAATATCTGGTATATCACCAGCTGTTGTAGACAACAGTTTGAGCTTATAATCTGACTAGTAAATTGGTCATTCCCACCTAATGGTATTGTAAACAATCCTAAAATAAATTCAGGCAGCCATTGCGAATAACTGCATTCTTTGGGCCTGTGTTCACAGCCACGATTTTCTTTTTACCATGATATGATTAGGGCTGTCAGGATAATTCTCACTGATCGCGATTAACAATGATCTACAATTAGTGCACTAATTTTTTAATCATGATGAATCACATACTTTATTTTCTTTTTCAATGACCTTTGGTTAATTCATTGCAGCATCTCCCTGCAGCCACAGTCATGTAAAATAAGTACACCACTGCTCCCTAATGTCACAGAGAGTTTAGTAGCTAAGACAAGAGTCACCTGAACCATGCGTTATAAAACTTTTCTGCTGTTCACTTATTTCCTTTTCAGTCCATAACAAGTTCCTTTTTCTGAGGTTGAGTCTTCAGAACCTGGAAAAGCTGGTCTTATCTCTAAGTCATAACCGTTAGTTTAATGTAGAAACAGAAGAAAGATCCAAAAATGACAGGCAAACGATTTTTAATACAAAATAGTGGAATTTATGACAGGGATAAAAGGGTGTAGTTACTCGTGATGAACTACAGAAATCCTGGGATTAATTTCAATAAAAATTTTAATCTTTTGACAGCCCCATATACATTACAATATGATATGGTACCATACAGTGAGATATGGTACACTCAAAAAAATAAGTTGCTCAGTGAACGTAATAAAATTATGGAAAGTATTTCCACCCAAGTAAAATGCGTTAACTTAGCCAGAAACAATTTTGTTGAGTGACCTAAATGTAAATATGTTGTGTCAACATGATGTTTGAGTTACTGTTACTTAATTACCATGGTTCAGGCCAACTAAATTTGTTCTTGTAAAGCATCCTTGGGTTTCTTGAAAGGCACAATGTAAAGTCCAGATATTATTATTATGGGTAAATGTAACACCCTGACATAATTTTGTTGGGCCATTTAAACTTGTATGGTATTGCGGCGAGCTGTGATAAGGAACGGCTCAAGCCAAGCTGAATGAGTTTAACAAGCCCCCGTGCAATAAGCATAAGCAGCTAGTTTTAATTTAGAACACAAATATTGACACATACAGACAAGGTAGTAACCTGGAAAAAAATTTCCCCCTAAAAACATGAACCAATAAACAAAAAATACATAATTATAACTGCAATGAAACATGAACATTATAGAACAGCAGAAGAGCGAATTCTTTTGCACAAAACAATCCCAGAAGTCCCTGCTCCAGGCGACTGCTTCCTGGATCGCCACAATATGATTATGGGTCCGTTTGAAAAGTCCAAAAAATTACCTCCTTAAACCTATCCTATTCACTTTTCCTTAACCCCGACGAAAAACGTCACAAGGATGAGGAAAGTTGGGAGTAAGAGGATAGGAAAGGAGAACTGTGGTGATTAAGGAATCCGACTGCACTTTCCCTAGGCGGATGTTACGGATGTGATGTGTGTTATTTGTGTAAAAACTACAATTTAACGTTGATGGACTACAAAATTCGCATCTACCACTGCGTTCTCTGTGTTGTTATGTGCTGAGAATGAAATGTGAAAACGTCAGCGATATGCGCTCATTAAGATTTTTATATCCTAAAATCTCTTCAGGAAGTGGAACTGTGACTGTAAACATCCAGAACAGCAGAAACTTTTCTCTTAATCTGAACTTTCTGCTAAGTCAATACAACTAGAAGAATAATGTTCAAGTCCTTTAATTTCACAACAATATAAATAGTTTTGTTTTATTCCCTACCTAATCATTTTTTTCTTTAATTCTCTCGTCTTTGTTAGATTTGTTACAGAGTCTACTCTGGTTTCATCTTCCTTTCAGCTCGTCATGTGAAAAGCTCTATAAATCACGTCTTCCCTGCGTAATTATGATTATAAATATTATAATCACAATATGGCAACATGCCAACTTTATCGCTTTAATTGGTTGTGATTTACAAACTTATCACATTTACTTTAATATTTCAAAATAGCAAAACAAATACAGTTTAAAATACTGACTGATCGGTTTACTATTTGGATAAAATGGAAATAGGAAGAAATGAAATTGTGATTATAAGTTGAATGACAAAGTTTTCATGTCTGTGATATTTGTCTGTTCATCCCTACTGCCTTCCATTTATCACATGGATTATACGTTTGTCTGAATTTTACGGGGCTAGTAAAGTTACAGTCAAGTTATTCACTTGTTCTGATGAGCAGTCAACAGGTGCGTCACTTTAAATGAAGTTTACGCAAAGAATTGTGGGTCATCTTTTCATCTCTTCTTTGATAAAGGATGGTCCAGTGTTTCCTAGGCTAAAGGAAATATTGAAGCTCCTTTCCTTTTCAGTTGGAGAATTCGAACAGCCTTTCTATTTTTTTTTTTTTTTAATACTTTATTTATATTTATGAACAGCCTTTATCATGGCTGACACTAAAATACTTCTGGGTCAATTCACTCAGTTAGGAACCTTCCGAAGCAAAATGGACTATTTGAACGGACCCTGTGAGTTGAGTCGACTCTGCCAGGGAGGGGGGAGGAACACACACTTTTACCATGGCATTCAGCTGATATAAAATAGAGGGGGGTACTCCTAATTAAGAATATGCACGTTACTGCTACCTACTGGTCTGGAGTTGTAAGCAGAGGTGATTTGCAATTTTAACTCATTGGAATTAGGTTGTGTTAACATAAATTAGTCTAGTAAATTTTAAGTTGTTGCATGTTATGTTAAAAGTACATGATTTGAAAGTGTTCAACCATAAAACTTAATTTATATAATAGAAGCTACATGTTAGACTTAGGTTCATGTAACAGACACCCATGTTGGTTTTTCTGAGTGTACAATATGATAGGATACAGTATGTTACCATATGCTACGCTAGAACACTATAGATATGATAATACGCTATGCTATGCTACTAAACGATATGATACGCTATGATATATGATACTTTATGCAACGATATGATTTGCTACACTATGATATGATATGATATGCAATGCTACAATACAATATGATACTCTACACTACAATACTATATGATATAATGATACGCTATGCTACGATATGCTACGATATGATACCTCACACTGCAATGATACGCTATGCAACAATATGATGTGATATGATACGCCATGCCACACAATGCTGTGCTATGATTCGCCACGCTATGCTATGACACAATATGACCCGCTTTGATACACTTCGCTGTGATACCATATGACATGATGAAACACTCAGCTATGATAGGCTACTGTATGATACGATGAGATATTGTACGATACAATAGGATATAGTCTGTAATAATACCATAGGATATGATACAATGTGAAACAGCACAATACAAAATGACAAAGCTTTATTGATCCCCATCAGGGGGAATATGATCACAGTATAGGGCCAAATAATCAACAATGTATTACCAAAAGACAGGAAAAAAAACTTTCCTCCCATAATTAAGCACAAAATAAAAACAAAATGATGCTAATATTACTAATCTACATATTTATATATGCACAGCAGTGCATGTGAAGGATCAAGCCCAGATGTTGTTAAAATCTTTAATCGAATGTTTTGGACTGTAGCACCCACAAGCACAGGTAATTTACACCATCTAGGAATAAAGCTGACTTGAGTTATCAGATGTTAATGGGGATTTTTTTTGGCTTGGTGGGGAAAGATCACTTAATTGCAGTGTCTTGACATAATTTTGTGTACACTTTTGTTACTGATTAAACTGTAAAGGAAGTTAAGGTGTTAATTTCAGCCATTTGCGCAAAGAACAGCACTGCAACAACATTGCATTAAAATATGCTTTTCATTGGTTTGGAAAAAAGTAATAATGTTGTATTTCCAAGAATATTCTTGTTATTTAGGGGATATATTCTGCTAGAGAATATGAACCTTACATCTTGGAAGTGAAGCCAAACAATGACACAACTCAAGCTTCAACAAAATTAGATTCAGCACAGGGTTTAGTGTGGACCTAAGTCATACCTTAAGATTTAATTTGCACATGGCTGACTGTCCAACCAACAGCCTTTTCCTGATGACTTTGTTTGCGGGACAAAAAAAAAGAATAAATCTGGCAACATTCAGAAGAAAAGATAAGGGGCCAGTCCTAGCTTTCTGTAAAGTCAGCATCTTCAACATGCAAACTGGTGCAAAGAGAAGAAAACCAAACCAGGCTACTGATATTTAACTTTCTTTTTCTGAATCTTCTCTCAACAGACAAAGTGGTCCTGGTCAAACAGGAGGAGGCCTCATACTACTGCAGAGATAACTACAATGACCTAGTCTCCATCACAAACCATCACTAGCAGAGATGGGTCCAAGCCAGAGCCAAGAACGCCTCCACCTCCCATGTGTGGCTGGGACTGCGCTACACCTGCACTCTGGATTTCTGGTTCTGGGTCAGTGACGAGGTGGTCAGCTATGAGAACTGGGCTCAAGGTCAAGAGCCGGATAGTTGTGACATATCTGGAGCCATGGCAAAAGAAGGAGATCATAAGTGGTTCACAAAGCAGGACGAGGAAAAGTTTAAGGGTTACACTTTTATATAACAGGCCACTGGCAGCTGTTTGGATTAATGGGCAGACTTCTTCTTATTTCACCTTGGGCAGGAGCACCAGACAGGGGTGCCCCCTATCCCCGCTGCTGTTCGCCATAGTTATAGAACCTCTCGCGGAAGCTATAAGGAACAGCCCAGATATTACTGGAATCTCTGCTGGTGGAAAAGGTCATAAAATACCCTTATACGCTGATGATATTTTACTTTTTGTAACTAATCCACAGACATCTGTACCAGCTGTTTTGGAAATAATAAATCAATTTAGTGAGTTCTCAGGGTATAAAATTAATTTCTCCAAATCTGAGGTCATGCCTTTAGGTAACCCTCGTCGCCCCACTTCATTTCCATTTAAATGGTCACCTGAAGGTTTCACTTACCTAGGGATTTCAATTACCCCATCACTAGAAGCACTGTACCAGGCTAATTTTGAGCCTCTTCTGAAACGCATTAGGGATGACCTAGACAGGTGGATATCCCTACCATTGTCTTTGCTGGGGAGGACTGCCTTGCTCAAAATGAATATCTTGCTGAGACTCCTTTATCATTTTTAAATGGTCCCTATTTTGCTTAATAATAAAACTATTAAGAGGTTGAACAGCTGTTTTAGCACATTTATTTGGAATAAAAAGAAACCACGATTGAAGATGGCTAAGCTACAGATGTCTGTGGAGAAAGGCGGCTTGGCTGTCCCTAATGTTAGACTCTATCAGCTAGCCGCACAGCTTCTCTACATAGCCGACTGGATTAATGATGATCCAGAATCAGTTTGGTTAGATCTAGAAACACTTAACGCAGGTAGGCCTTTGACTAGTCTGTTATTTGCCCTAGACTCAAAGAAAATTAAGAGTGTCTCAGTTAACAATATGATAGTTAAAACGACTCTGCAAGCCTGGCAAGCAATAAAGAAGCTGGAAGGCCAGGCGACTACATTGTCTCCTTTAGCTCCTATACACGGTAATGCTGATTTTGCCCCGGCCAGCAAAGATGGTGGATTTAAGATTTGGAGAGATAGAGGGATCTTAACTCTAGGTCATCTATTTCATAAAGGAGTGATGCTCTCATTTACAGAAATTGAAAAGAAATATAACCTACCCCCACATAATTGTTTCAGATTTTTCCAAGTCCGTAGCTTCATACAGGATCAAAACAGTCACGTCTTTGACTATCAGATCTTGAAAATAGAACGCTTGCTCCTCAACAGAGGCAAGAAATCAGTCCTTCGCCAGGGGCACGCTGAACTTAATCTTGCCAGTAACATTTCTACAGACCATCTGCGACAGGTGTGGAACAATGATTTTAACCTCAGAATGGATGAAACAACATGGGCAGAAATTTGGGAATTAGCAAAGGAGATTTCTATATGTAATAGAACCAGAGAGACCCAGTTCAGGATACTACATCGCTTACAGATAACCCCCCAGCTCAGACATAGGATGAACCCGAGTTTGACCAAAATGTGCTCGAAGTGTCACGTGGAGGTGGGGTGTTACAGGCACTGTGTCTGGTCATGTGTTCATATTGAGGAGTACTGTCTATCCTTCTCCCACTGTATTATTCAAATTACTTCTCTAAAAACAGACGTGGTCTGCTTTAACATCAATGCTTCTTCCTCAGAGTGACGAGGACTGAAACTTCTGCAGAAAAAACATTTGCATACTGATGTTGACGTGTTTTGGGGGCTAAAAGTCTGTTTTTGTTCTGTTCAGAGCAATCTGTATCAACACTTCAAGGAGAGACATCAGAGAGAAGCTAAGAGACGAAATCATCACATGTGAGTTTGAACTGTGGTGTCATTTGAATGTTTATGGTGTGTTTGGTTAAAAATCTTTTTATAACTGTTGTCAATTACTTTATGAGACTAGAACTTAAACTGACCTGTTTTGATGTAATAATCTATACTATTTTATTTGTTACAACATTTTTAACTCAAATAAAATAAAAAAATCCAGAATTTGCCTACACATGAAGCTAAATTGAGCGTGTTATGCCTGTGTTTAGCTTGCCTCTCAGTAGTTTAGATGTGAACACTTAAAGGTGAGTGGTTTAGAGCAAGCTGCTCAAGGAGATAACGACTCCAGATCAGTCAATTTAAAAAATAAATAAATAAATAAAAAATCCTTTTAATGACTTGCTCTACTGCGACGTCATTTTTAGATCTAATATTTTATTGTCTATTCATTTTTTAGCATTCATTGTTTTTTTTGCTAATTTGCTCAAAAACGCTCCAAAGTTTACAGAAAACTCAGCCCCTGTGCAAATGTTAGAATTTTGGTTGTTTTATAACACTTCAACACACAACACCAGAAATCAGTCAGGGGACTTGGTTAGAGCTACATGCATGAAAATCAACACACATCTGCATCATGACTAGATGAACATAAAAGTCTCTGGGACCATCCTCTAAAATTTACAGGAAGCAAACTACAAAAGGCTAAAGATCAAATTTTGGCATTTTTCACTCATTAACAAGTTTCTCATTTTAACAAACTCATCTGAGGGATTTCATCTGATTGACTCCTCATTTGTTTTGCTCATTCTTGCCCATTTGACGATTTGATCTTGTGCCCCCCATGAGTTTTCATCAAAGGACAGCGCCATAACCAGGGGCCAAAGTTCAATATTGTCCTACTTTTTTTCACTGTCCTTTGACAAATTAAGTCACATCACTTTTCAGTGCTTTTGTTAATCATCGCCAAACATCACAGGGATGATCACACATTCAACCTGAATACATTCATGCCTCTGATTATTCAAATTGTCACAGCAGCCCAGTGTGGCAACAGGAGATATAATGGCTATTTTGTTGCATTATTATTTGATCCTGTTAATGTAGAAATCTCATCAAGCGTCCTGTCACACCAACAGAAAAGGACACATCTAGGTCAACAAGATTGATAAAATTCTTTTCTCTTTCTCTGATTAACCGACAGGAAGTCAACATAACTCTCGCATTGATTATGTCATTTGCATTAATCTCACATTTATGATGGAGGTCTGTCTCTCTATGCATTTAAATTTAGATGTTATAGTTTTTCTGTAGTGCCACCTACTGTATCTGTTGTATTTGTTCCATGCTTTTACATGGACCCTCAAGTCTCTGCTCCTGTCATTCTGCTGTTTTGTACCCCATTAAAAGTTAATGTTTATACTTGGTTTACAGCAGACTAAAGGATCAGTCCATCGATCAGAGTGAAGATGAAGAGTTTATTTCTGCTCATCAGAGTTTGATGCCTTTAATGCACTCCAAAAAAGCTGGGACAGGAGCATGCTAACCACTTGTGTTGTATTATTTTTCTTTTAAAAACACTGGTATGGGGACTGAAGACAGAACTTGCTGAAGTGTTTAATGTTGAAATCTTCCTCATTCTTGTTGTTGTGCATCTTAAGTTCCTCAACAGCTCATTGTTCCCATTTTTTTAAATTTTATGCTTAATAAAACTGAATACATTTTCAATGGGAGACATGTCTGGACAACATGCATGACAGTATCTCCACCCTCAACAGTCACCATCAAAGATGCTGACTGTTTAACTTCATGTTGATAACAACCTGGGTGGTCTGTTTCCTTTTCTGCAAGGAGGACTCAATACCTGTCATTTCCCAGAAAACTTTGAAAAGTGGACTAATCTGGCCACAGCACAGTTTTTATTTCCATTACTCTGATTTATAAAATAAATGAATAAATAATAATAATAATAAAAATGATAATAATAATAAAACAAATAAAAACAATTTTTATTATTATTATTTATTAGTAATTTATCTGTAGCAATTGTTGTCATGATTCATATTATTATTATTAATTGTTACCATAATAATAAAAATCAATGTTGTTAGTAATAATAATAATAATAATAATAATAATAATAATAAAAATAATACTTCTTCTCATTATTATTACTATTAATATTATTATTATTTATTTATTTTCATAACCAGCCAGATGATTATGGAGGTCATCATGAGAATTGTGTGCAAATTTTCAATGGCAAATTAATTGATTACTGGTGCAGCTCTTCTAGAAGATTTATTTGCCTCAATGGTAAGAAAATGTCACATTTCTAATTGATTTATTTTTTGTTCATATCACTTTATCAAGCTTTCCTCCTCTTTATTCAAACAAGAGCTAATGGTATGATGCTAAACACAGGATGCCCCAGTTGATCTGCCACTGATCGTTTTCAAACATTTATCATTTTAAATACATTAAAGCTAATCACCTGTGAAGCACTGAAGTGTGATTATAATGAATGCTAATCAGATGTACCTCAGCTTGTCTGCTGCTGGTGCTGCCATTGGTCAGTCATCCTCTACCCCAAAACAGCCAAATAAAGATCCCACAACCTTTGTAGAAAGTCTGACAATCATAATTGGAAGTTCAAATCAGTGTTGGCATTGTCAGGATAAATGCTAGTTAGCTAATTAGGTAACATAAGGCTAGCATATAATGTGTTTAGGCTCAGATTCATAGGAAGGCCAAGGTGAAGGTCAATCAAATGTCATCAACATGTGCTCTGGAACCTGAACATGTGGAGGAACGTGGTGTTCAGCCATGAGTCCAGATTCTGCCTACAGCTGGATCGTAGGGTCAAAGTGCTGAGTATCATCTTTTGGTGGAGGCAGTGTGATGGTGTGGGGCGGCATCTCCCTCACTTGTCATCAAGGCCGCCCAGAATGGGGGATGAAGGGGAGAGCTTTCTGGGGCCATGGAGGTCAGAAAAATCATGGTCCACTGTAAAGTTAAGCTGTGATAATAATATTTTTAAACCTGAATAATTATCACTCTGATCAAAGCAAAAAAGAGAAGGATTTCATTTATTTATACTGCAATAGAAATGTAGCCTTTTTCATAATGTAAACCCTTTTTCTTTAAAACAGAATGAGCTTATATTGGTAATGTTAACAATGTGGATGGGCGTATTAAACTAAAGCATTTGTAAAGTAATGTCAGCTAAGCCATGATGTGCACAAACACCAGGACATCAGAAAATAAATCAGAAAAACCTGAGACAGCTTTAATGGAGAATATTTACATTAATTACATAAATTGACAACAAGCAGCAAAAGTTGTTTAAAAAATGAAAAACTGGGTTAAAAATGGTAAAAAGTGGCAAAAATATACATACATGTGGCAATGTGGCCTGAAGGGGATGAAAAACAGTAAAAATGTGTTTTAAATGGGAGAACAGTGTCAAAATGGGTGACAAATGACAAAAAAAAGTAAAAAGAGGCAATAAAGCATTAAAGGGCAGCAAAAGTTGTTTAAAAAAGGAGCAAAGATTTGCAGAAACTGTGTCAAAAAGGGGTTAAAAAGTTGTACCAAAAAAAAAAAAAATTCCAACATCAGAGCCCAGTAAGAGTCTGACACACTTTTCAGGTCCAAATAGGTAACTGTTAGCCAGGACGCTAGCAGCAACACTTCTGATCCAACACACATGTACTGATGTTATCAATGAATCACACCTGTGGAGGGCCCACTCTCTGGGTTTGTCGAGGCCCAGCTGATCTGTGGACCTTGGCCATTTAACCCATTTTTGGTCACTTTCTACCCTTTCTAGCCGCTTTTAACCAATATATGCCACATGTTTTTACTACTTGAATGCATTCTTGCCCCTACTCATCCATGTTTTAGTCATTTTTCAAAAATATTCTAGCCTATTCCCAAAACGCTGTCTAAGTTTCTTCTTCTTCTTCTTTTTTAATTTTCTGGCATCCTGCCAGTTGTGCAGCTCATGGAAATCCAACATTACTTTCCTGTACCCATCCACATTGTTAACATCACTAATAAAAGGGTGAGGTATTTTATGAAAAGGTTTTTACATTTTGAAAAAGACTATATTGTGCTACAGCTGAAATAAAACACATTTATGTTGCTTGGATAAGAGTGATTATTATTCAGGTTAAACAATATTATTATTATCACAGCTTAACTGTGACCATGATGTTGCTGATCTCCATGGGTCGCCCATTTGGCTGGGCCCTAATAAGCTCTCCCCTTTTTCCCCTTCTGGGCGACCCTGCTCTTAACCCTAACTTAACTGAAAGAATCATCATATTTATTTAAGAAGTTTTTGGGTGTATTTAGGTCTTGACAGTGGTAGTGTGGGACACTGATGGTTTAAATTATTGGCATGATAAGATCAATCAAATCAAATCATTAGACCAGTGAAGATACACAGCTTTACCCTGAACGCTACAAAGCTAACCGCTAAACCAGCTGCTGTACCAAAATGTAAAATATGATCAATATTGGCAGATCCAAATCACAGGATCAGTTTGTTGTTGGGACATCCATAGAAACTCTTTGAATTATTAAATACCTGAAGCAGCTCTGGAGAAATGCTTTTGTACCTTGAATAATTGTTTCACTTGCTGGTAACCATGATTTGGGGAAAACTGAGTATTTCTTTTCAACATCTTTAGGAGCAGATCACACTGATGGAAGATTCACACTGATCAGAGAGTGGATGGACTGGACCCAGGCTCAGGATTACTGCAGGGAACATCACATTGATCTGGCCAGTGGACTCGACATTTTCAAGGACGACACATTTCTGAAACTTTCAGAGTATGGTTTGTTGTGGTCCGGGCTCTTCAGAGACACCTGGACTTAGTCGGATGGAAGCAACTCTGGTTTCAGAAACTGGGATCAGGGCTTGTTCAAGGATGGAATCGACATGAAGGAGTGTGCAACTGTGTTAAACGAATCTGGAAAATGGGGCTCTGATGGTTGTGATGAGAAAAAACCCTTCTTCTGCTACGACGGTAAGTTGTGCAAAGGTCTGTCGCCCTTTTTTTCTTCAAAAGAAGCAGAGATCCCCTGACAGATTAGAGAAACAAAAATCATAACACGGGTTTGAAAAGTTTGCTGCTTTTTGTATTTGTTTATTCATTTTCAGGATGTTTCACAGCACCTTTATGCTGACAATAGTTAGATACATTTTTCTACTAGATGACATAACCTTTGTCAGCTTTCATTGCTCAGAAACTGCTTTCAAAGACTGGATGTCTCTATATTTCCTCAGTCATTACCCTGAGAAATCTGAAAAATACTATCCAGACAAACGTATTTGGCCACACCTTTTCATTATTGAATTCATGTGTACAAAACAGACTCGTTCCCACAGTTGTATAAAATCAAGCAATCTGTATTTGCTAACATTAGTGATACAACAGGGGTTGTTCTGACGAGCTCAGTGGCTTCAATCATGGTACTGTCATGGATGCCATCTTTGTTTCATCCCTGCTGGATATTCCAGAGTCAACTGTAAGTGATATTATTTGAAAGTGGAAGCGTTTAGGAACAACAGCAACTCAGCCATGAAGCAGAAGAGTGGGGTCAGTGACTGAAAGGTGGAGCGTTAAAGTCGCCAACACTCTGCTGTTTCTGTAACTGAGCTGAATATATATTATAAGAAACATTATTTACTTACTTGGTTACTGTAGGTGTGAACAAAGAGCTGAGAACAACAAACCCAAAGGGAGTTTGGCACCTTTCTCTCTAGTAAATGATATGGATCTATTTGATATCTGCTGTATTCATATGCATACCAGTGTTTTAGGGTTAAGTTTGTGCTTTCTGTGTATTTTCCTTTTATAACAGACAAAGTGGTCCTGGTCAAACAAAGGCTGACCTGGGAGCAGGCCTTATACTACTGCAGAGATAACTACAATGACCTGGTCTCCATCACAAACCGTCACCAGCAGAGATGGGTCCAAGCCAGAGCCAAGAAAGCCTCCACCTCCCACGTGTGGCTGGGACTGCGCTACACCTGCACTCTGGATTTCTGGTTCTGGATCAGTGACGAGGTGGTCAGCTATGAGAACTGGGCTCAAGAACAAGAGATGGATGGTTGTGACATGTCTGGAGCCATGGCAAAAGAAGGAGATCATCAGTGGTTCAAAAAGCAGGATGAGGAAAAGTTTAACTTTATCTGCTCCAAGGATTAGAAACAACTTTCCACACTGGTAGCAGATGTTTTATTCTTTCATCACTTTGTTTTAGTGGTCAGTTTTGGGCCTGACTTTTTTGGCTGGGGTAGCCTTTCTGTGTGTTTGAATATATGAATTTATAGCATCTTATGCCTGTTATGTACATGCCATCTTTTTAACTTCAGAAAGTAGCACAACAAAAGCTAGCTTAATTTCAGGACATGCAATGCAGATGTTAATTACACTTTAAAGAACTAATTAAAAAAATTACACAAATAAAACTACTGACATTCATTTTCCACGCATTTGAGGCTTTTGTTTTAAACATGCACATGTGAAAATATTCACAGCCCCTCTACTTTGTTGAATTTTGTTTTGTTCAGCCTGATGCTAAAAGCCACCAATCTGGGCTTTATGGCAGAGTGGCTAGCGGAGGTCTTAACAAAAGAGTCTGCTTAAAAACATTTGAACACTGAGTATGCAGATAAAAAAGTCATGTGATTGGTCGAGTGGGTAGAGCAACATGACCACCAGTCTCTAAGTAATGTCTTCAAGCATGTTGTGTGTACTCCAGGGGTGTAGCTAGGGACTTAGGCCCCCAGAAAGAATATCACACAGGGCCCCCTTAACTAGCTAGCCAAGCAACAAATGTTGCTTCATTTTTACAAATGCTTATGCATTTTAATGTATTTTTGAACCATTCTCCCATTTATAAGCAAGATTTTTACTATGGTTAAATTAAATTTACTTGCATTATTTCGTAGCACTGACGACACCATTTCAACGTTTTTAAAGGGAGGGACCCCCAGTTTTTTATTTTACTGTATCTATACAAATTTCCATCTGTTGACCGATTCAGTGAGTCACCTTTGATTCAATAATGACACCGATTACTATGAATACATAAAAAACACATTTTTAATTGCAGGCCTCTCAAGGGCCCCTCCCTACTGTGGGCCCATGTAATCAGTACCTTTTCCTCTCTGTGCTATATCGAAGGTGTACTCTAAAGCAGGCTTTGTTGACTGTTTTAGTCAAGGCATCTTTAGAAGGCATCCTTAAAAATATTAAGTCACCTCTGCCAAAAAGTAACAAAATAAAAAAAGTACATCCCTATTGATGCAGTAAAAGAATCAACACAGTAAATCTCTATAGCACTCTTTTAAAACTAATTAAATGCTCTGGATGAAATGCATTGTGATCATGTAGACCAGGGGTGTCCAAACTTTTTCCACAGAGGGCCACATACAGAAATATATTAGGATGGTGGGTCGACTTTCATATTCCTCACATGAGGATTTTAAAGTTAATCAGACTAATCCAATGTAAGTTAATACATGCTTAGCGATAAAGGGTGGTGCAAGTTTCTTCATTTTCTAAACTCCCTCCAGTTGGGCCTTCCAGCCACTCATCATTGGCTACAGAAGGCTAGCAGTGTGTTGCCAGCAGCCATCGACACATATTATTGGTCCATTGTTTGTTATTGTCAATCAATCATGGGCTGACAGAGAGCCCTGACAGTGCTGTCAATCACTACAGGAGCCAGGCTGGGGCGGGACCTCATGGGCAGGATGGGCAAACTGTTCGCTAACTTTGCTAACTAGCCAGGAAAAATCAAAATGGACAGGAAGAAAGAACACCAGGGTGGCGCTGAGAAACAGTGGACCAAAAAGCTAAAATCTCTTGAGGTTGAGGCTGCTAAATGTGCAAAATTGATGGACCTATTTGGTGCTGTTGTCACCACCCCAGCAGCAGCGGGTGCTGCGCTGGGAGACGAGCGAGGAGGGGGTCAGACTTAGCAGATGGAGTCAGTGGTGATAAAGTCCGTGATCAGCGATGATGAGCAAGTGGAGGCAGACATGATAAGTAACATTAGCCTGGGGCTGGCTAGGCTACATTTTTGAGACATGTCCAAAACAAAGGAAAAAACGTTTTTACATTGAATGTGATGTTACCTTTATTGATAAAGTTAAGCAGTCATTTCTTCATGCAATGCTTTACCTGCAAAGTGGCCCATAAAGCTTTCTGAGAACAGTATTTAGTCCGTTCTTACTCTTGTTAATGGAGAAAATACATTTATGACCATTCAGTGAAGTATCCAGTGACATAAAACAGGAAAAAAACATGAACTGTTTTGAATGTAAAGAATAAAGCATTAGTTTTGCCTGATGATTTTGAATTATTAAGGGTCAAACACCTCAAAAGTATAATGGCTGCACAGAAATGTTTATAAAGGTATACATATTTTGATCTGGAGTACAAGACGAGGAGAGATAGGATACGAAAGGATGGTTATTGTCAGAAATTGTCAATTTGAGGCTTCAATAAAAGTGCTCAGGCTATTTCAAGGCTCTAAAATATATATTTTCTCAGTTGTTTTGGTGCATTTCTCTGATCAGAATTAAAAGTCTCTTAACTGTTAGTTCAACCTCCACAACACTGAGTCATTTGTGCACATCATAGCAGCAGTTTGTCATTCCTTCTAACAAACTGCAAATGCTTTTGGGCATACATGAATTGCTTTCATACAATTCTCTGCTGTTTTGTAACATTATCATTTGCTTATGTCATGTCAGTCAAAATGAACTATACTCATGAATGCTGAATAGTCATTCCTTATAAAACTAATAGTCCTCATTCAGTTGCTTGAGTCATTACATACAAAAATGTTCAACGAGTTGTCAAAATCTGTCAAGCAAATTTTAGATATTTCTTTAGCACTTTTTTCCAGACAATGTTGTCTAATTGAACAGTTCCAGTGGACTATAATATTGTTTGTGCAGAGCTCTCTACAAAGGTTGTATTTTTCTGTTGCACAATGCTGTGAAGAAATTAATATTGCAAAGAGCATTATGCAGTAAAAATGTGAATCGTATGTATTCAGTGTCTTGTACTCAGTTACCTCATTAAATGCAGTAATTTGTAATTTTTACTGTGGTTTTCAAATGGCTGTGCAAATAGTGCTGTCTTGAGCATTTTCAGGTAGTGTCACAAAGATCTGACTTTTTTGCATTGGAAAACACCAGTAAAGTGTCACAATGAAAACATGACAAAGCCTTTTGACTATCTTGTTCATAAATGATGGTGTCAGGACTTTTTTTTATGAAACACACACTTTCATTGACATGAATACTTGCTTTTGAGGAATGACCTCTACATTTTGAGCATGTGACCTGCTTTTGCAGGTTATCAACGAGGTTTTGCAGTTCGTACTTATTGTTTTTAGAAATGCACCAGCTGTTGTACAAATGTTAATAGTGATGTGAGAAATTTGTCGCTCATTATTAGCTTGATAAGTGGGGTTCACGTGAGCTAAATGTGTGCTTGTTTGGTTTGTGTGTGGAAGGGGGGTCTGGTTGGCGGCGCGGGTAGAGGCTGCAGAGAGTGACAGGCAGGTCTTAGCTCCTCCTCCCAGCCCGCCCACATTGAGGCATTTTTTAAATTTTGAGTGCAGAGGCGCTTCAGCCAAAACCTGGGGACTTAGTTACACTTGAACTAAGGGTTCTTCCCCTTAGTCTCGTCTCACCCCTATTTATGAGATAACTTCTGTTGTGATTTAATACTATAATGAATAAAGATTGATTGGTTGATTGCTATAGCTGTCAATTTTAGTCCTTGACTTCTTAGTTATGTGCTTTTTTTGTTAACTGCTATCAAGAAATATGACTCTCCTTTGCAGTTTGCATGAGAGAAGATGCCGCAAGATTTGTGGACTTCCACTTGGTGTCTGCTGATAATGTAGAGGGCTGGTCCGGACAGAAAATGCCAGGGCTGAATTTTTGTCCCAGTCTACCCCTGCTCAGAGGCAGCATTGTTGCAAGGCACAGATCTGGGCCTTAGGGTAGAGTGGCTACACAGAGGCCTCTCCTTGTGCCAAAAACACATGAAAGCCATGTGGCTTTCTTGTGTTTGGCACTAGGAGAGACTTCATTCTGCCATAAAGCCCAGATGATTACCCAGCAACACATTCACATTACATCTAAACAGACACAAAGGAAAAAAAATACAGACAAACACAAACAAATTTACATTCACCATGACAGAGATTTTCATCATAATAACATTTTATAGTCATTCAATTATCTAAATGTCTTAATGGCTGTTTTTGTTCTTCCATGTTTACATAGAGTTTCTATATTACTTCAGTTCATCATAAAATGTAGGAGAGTATGTTCTGAGTCAGTCCATTCGTTTAGTGAATATGGAATATTCCAAGGATTCAGGTCACATTTATCAAAACATGCCATATCTCTTAATTTGGCTGGCAAATTCGGGCCACATTTGTTTCACCAAACAAGGGATGGCTGTTTGAAAGGATACTTGTTTTACAGGAGGCTGTCTATCCTTTATCCACTGTGTTATTCAAATGACTTCTTCAATAACAGACATGTTCTGCTTAAAGGTTATTGATTCTTCCTGAAGTGACGAGGACTGAAACTTCTGCAGAAAAACATATGCATACTGACGCTGACGTGTTTTGGGAGTTAAAAGTCCGTTTTGTTCTGATCAGAGCAATCTGTATCGACACTTCAAGGAGAGACATCAGAGAGAAGCTGAGAGACAAAATCATCACATGTGAGTTTGAACTGTGGTGTCATTTGAATATTTATGGTGTGCTTGGTTTACAATCTTTATATAACTGTAGTGCAGCACTTTATGAAACTAGAACTTAAATTGACCTGTTTTGATTTATTAATCTTTAGTATGTTTTTATGTGTTATAACATTATAACCCAGATAAAATAATGAGTCTAGAATTTGCCAGCCATAAATACAACCACGGTGAAGCTAACTTGAGTGTGTTATGCCTATTTCAATAGGCATAACACACTCTATCAAAAAAAATCTTGTTAACATAGGAGCCCTTCTTTGATATCACCTTCACTATTCTTGCATCCATTGAACTTGTGAGTTTTTGGAGTTTCTGCTTGAATTTCTTTGTGAGATGTCAGAATATCCTCCCAGAGCTGCTGTTTTGATGTGAACTGCCTCCCACCCTCATAGATCTTTAGCTTGAGGATGCTCCAAAGGTTCTCAACAGGGTTGAGGTCAGGGGAGGATGGGGGCCACACCATGAGTTTCTCTCCTTTTATGCCCATAGCAGCCAATGACACAGAGGGATTCTTTGCAGCATGAGATGGTGAATTGTCATGCATGGAGATAATTTTGCTACAGACAGCACTGTTCTTCTTTTTGTACCATGGAAGAAAGTGGTCAGTCAGAAACTCTATATACTTTGCAGAGGTCATTTTCACACCTACAGGGACCCTAAAGGGGCCTACTAGATCTCTCCTCATGATTCTAGCCCAAACATGCTCAGATACAAAGGCCTCAGTAACTTCATCCTACTCTTTGCCAGACTGACTGGCGATGGCGACTTTTTTGTCATCTCACTATTTGACAGGAAGTCAACATAACTCTCATATTGATTATGTCATTTGCTTAAATCTCACATTTATGATGGAGGTCTGTCCCTCTATGCATTTAAATTTAGATTTTATAGTTTTTCTGTAGTGCCACCTACTGTATCTGTTGTATTTGTTCCATGCTTTTATATGGCCCCCCAGGTCTCTGCTCCTGTCATTCTGCTTTTTTGTACCCTATTAAAAGTTAATGTTTTCACTTGGTTTACAGCAGACTAAAGGATCAGTCCATCGATCAGAGTGAAGATGAAGAGTTTATTTCTGCTCATTGTGATCGGTGAGTGATAATCATACCTGTTCTCCCACTGCTGCATGTGGCTATAAATCACATGTAAGTTACAAAAAAATGTTTGAACTCAGAATGAGCTGCATAACACACAGTTGAGTTGATCTTAAATTGACACAATTACAGCCAGCACTTGCTTACGACTTCTTAACTGTTGCAGCTTGTTCAAAACAATATGGAAGCAAAGCAACATCCAGTTAGCCCTGACTGCAGACCGCAGATTGGGGTGGAGCTCAACGCAGCTTAATGTCAGCATTTCATTGGCTGAGTTGAGTTCGGGGGCGGCGCTCAACGTCATTCCATTGGCTGAGTTGGAGCTCAACATTGTTAGCGGTTTTTAGAAAGATATTTACTGATTTGCAGTATTTAGAAAAGTATTTACTGATTTGGAGTTTATGTAGATGAGTGGGATAGAAATTTAGGCGTTTATTTAGCTGATTAGGAGTTGTTGTTTTTTTTTCCGAAGAGTGGGGGAGAGACAGAAATGAGGTTTCAGCTGTTTGTGGATGAGGGGAGGGACGAGGAAGACAGCTGGACCTATGAGATGGATATGGTCCGAAGTAGATGGTTGTAGACAAGATGCTTTTTATGAAAGTCAGTCATGATAGTAACAGTCAGCTTCCTTACTTTTAAGATTCGCGCAGCTCTAACATCTCCTTATGAATATTAGAGGATGCTACGTTAAAGCACGTCAGAGTTTATGTTAGATAGCAACAACAGGGCTAAACCACAGGATGAATACACTCTTTAACCAACCAGTATAACTCATCACATATCATGTAAACATGATTTTAAAAAAGAGCTGATGCTCTAATAAACTCTTCAGCAATGAGTGACACACAGCTACCTATGTGTCTGTGTAACCTGCATAGAGGATCTCATGCGTGTCTTTGAATCAAACCAACTACGGGGAGAGAGGTGGATGTCTTTGAGGTTTGGATATAAAGCATAAGTAGAGGACTTGCTTTGACTTGAAAAATATTAGAGATGACAGGACCATACTTAAAAATAGGGAGATAAGCGGCAGAAATTACAAGTCGGGAGTCGAGCGGGAGACGGTAAAAAAGCGGTTGCAAAATGAAGTGAAGTTGTAACGAGACTGAACGCGATTGGTTTATGGAACGTTGAGATGGGTGGAGTCAAACGCCGAACATTAAGTGCTGCCTGATCTGCGGTCTGCAGTCAGGGGCTTCTCGCAACATCAGTAAGGCACGAACATGAGGCAGCAGTCAATTACTGAACCTTTAGAGGAGGAGGAGAGATACCACGTGTGTGTGTGTATATATATATATCAGAAAGGCTTCATAGTGATATGATTATTATTGTTTATATTTTTCATATTATTGTTGTTTTAAATACTAATAAAATAACAATTTAAATAATAATAAAATAAAATAAAAAAATAATAATGATAATAATAGCAATTGTATTATTATTAGTATTGATAACAATAATAAAAAACAATAATAATATTAATAATAATAATAACAATATTATTAATGATAATTAACTATTTACGTTGTGTTTTAAATTTTGGATTTGATTTTATTTGCACATTTCCAGTCATTCCATGCCCCTGTCCCAACTATTATGTAACACATTTACAATGATTACAATGAACAGATTTAAAATGTACACTATATGTGTATCCCTGAACCTCGAAATAACTAAAGTGAAGTTAATGTAGGTTGAAAAGTATTTTTAAATCACTTTTTCTTTTTTCATTTTTTATTCACATTTTATTTTATGTCTCAACATTTTTTGGAACTGGGGTTTGTCCAGCTGGGCTGTTGGCTGGAGATCAGACAGGCACTGAGTGTCAGTTGGATGGCAGCGAAGGAGAATTTGAGATCTGAGTGAGACTGTGCCCTCTAGTGGATGAACTTTTAGCAACCATCCCAACATAGAGATTGTTTGTTGCTGTTGGTATTGAGGCTTGTATTGTTAAACACGCAGATATTATTATTTATTTTTATACATCAAAAAAAAAAAAAAAAACAACCCTGAGCCATGATAGTTTTACCTTAATCAACAGGACCAATCCAGCTGCTGTATCTGTGATTGCTTTGCATACACCAAACTATCTATTCTCTGGTTTTAGGTCAGTGTTTCTCTGTCACCTGTCTCCTCTATGAGTACCACCTTATTGAGGATGAAATGACCTGGGATGAAGCCCAGAGATACTGCAGAGAGAAATACACAGACCTGGCCACAGTGTCTGACATGACAGACGCTCAGAGTCTCAGTGAGTTGGTGGATGGAAAAGAAGCCTGGATCGGTCTTTCCAGCAACCAGGGAAGAGACAACAGGCAGTGGCACTGGTCTTTGCCAGGGCTGCCAGGGGTGGACTTCAGTGATGTCAAGGAGTATTTTCATAGAAAACAGCCGGATGATTATGGAGGTCATCATGAGAATTGTGTGGAACTTAATAAAGGTGAATTAAACGATGAGCAGTGCCGCTATTCCAGTAGATTCATTTGCCTCAATGGTAAGAAAATGTCACATTTGTAATTGATTTATTTTTGCTCTTTATTCAAACAAGAGCTGTTGGTATGATGCTAAACTCAGGATGCCCCAGTTGATCTGCCACTGATCGTTTTCAAACATTTATCATTTCAAATACTTTAAAGCTAATCACCTGTGAAGCACTGAAGTGTGATTATAATGAATGCTAATCAGATGTACCTCAGCTTGTCTGCTGCTGGTGCTGCTATTGGTCAGTGTTGGAATTGTCAGGATAAATGCTAGTTAGCCAATTAGGTAACATAAGGCTAGCATATAATGTGTTTAGGCTCAGATTCATAGGAAGGCCAAGGTGAAGGTCAATCAAATGTCATCAACATGTGCTCTGGAACCTGAACATGTGGAGGAACGTGGTGTTCAGCCATGAGTCCAGATTCTGCCTACAGCTGGATCAGAAAATCTTTAAAACAGAATGACCTTATATTTGTAATGTTAACAATGTGGATGGGCATATTAAACTAAACCATTTGTAAAGTAATGTCAGCTAAGCCATGATGTGCACACACGCCAGGACATCAGAAAATAAAGCAGAAAAACCTGAGACAGCTTTAATGGAGAATATTTACATAGTCATACGAAGAGGCAAAAAGTTGAGGGAAATGTGGCAAAAATGTGTTAGAACTGGAAAAAACTTGGCTAGAATTGACAAAAAGCAGCAAAAGTTGGTGAAAAACAGAAAAAATGGGGGTAAAAAAGGCCGAAGGAGTCAAATATGGGATAAAAATGGCATAAAGAAGTGGCTTAAATGAGGGTAATGTGGCAAAAATGTATGTAAATGTGGCAACGTGGCACAAAGGGAAAGAAAAATTGTAAAGATGGGTTTTAAATGGCAAAACAGTGTCAAAAATGGGTTACAAGTGGCAGAAAGAATTTACTGAAATAGACAAAACATGGTAAAAAGAGGCAATAGTGGCATTAAAGGGCAGCAAAGGTGGTTAAAAGAAGTAGCAACGATTTACAGAAATGGTTGGGTTAAAAGGGTTAAAAAGTTGCAACAAAAAAACAAAAAACAAAAAACAAAACAAAAAAAAAAACAAACAGCAAAAAAGAAACAAACAGACAAAAAAATCCAACATCATAGCCCAGTAAGAGTCTGACACACTCTTCAGGTCCAAATAGGTAACAGTTAGCCAGGATGCTAGCAGCAACGCTTCTGATCCAACACACATGTACTGATGTTATCAGTGAATCACACCTGTGGAGGGCCCACTCTCTGGGTTTTTCAGGGGCCCAGCTGATCTGTGGACCTTGGACATTTAACCCAATGTTACCATTTTTTGCCCATTTTTCTGACATCATTTAGCAACTTTTTCCTCCTTTAGTCTTCAAGTGATTTTGCTGCATTTTACACATTGTTGTTTCCAACATTCTGCCCATTTTTGTCCCTGTTTGCCACTTTTAACCCATTGTTGCCACTTTTGCCCATTTTGCCACTTTCTACTCCTTCTAGCTGATTTTAACCAATTTATGCCAATTTTTTTTTATTACTTTGATGCATTCTTTCCCCTATTCAACCATGTTTTTTGTCACTTTTCACAATTGCTCTATACTTTTCCAATAACATCTAAATTTCTGCTACTTTAATTTCTGGCATCCTGAGATTTGTGCAGATTATTTAAATCCAACATTACTTTCCTGTGCCCATCCACATTGTTCACATCACTAATAAAAGGGTAAGGTGTTTTATGAATAGGAGTTTACACGTTGAAAAAGAACATATTGTGCTACAGCAAAGAAAAAAAAAACATTTGTTTTGATAAGAGTGATTTTTTTTCATGCTAAATATTATTATTATCACATGTAGTGATAAATAGTGATAATATTTAAATATTATCAATAAACCTCGCAGAAGAATAGGGCACCGCCACTCATGCAGATTGTTTATTTAATAACTATTAATTATGAATCAATCTCATATCTAAAGTAATGAGTCCTTGTGACAGTGACTCCACTTCCCAGCTAATGATGACAACAATGACTGATGTTTTGAAGATTTATTATTAAATCACACAAGGACAAGCATAAATCACCTGGTTATATGAATATGATGTGAGTTAATAAACAGCAAATGACTAAATATAATAATAAAGAAATGATGCTAACCTAGTTTGATGTAGAGTGGATGATTTGAGAATTAAGAAAAAGATCATTAATGGCGTAGAATTTGGAATGTAAATTTGGAAGAAAATCGATCTGAATTAATCACTATAGTTTTATGGAACTTAAGAGACACCACCAATTCAGGGAGGTGGATTAGATCTTACTTGTTGCCGCTGAAGAAGGATGCCGCTGAGGGAGGATGGAAGGAGATGAGCCGTTGGAGGAGGTTCTGAGCGCCTGGGCTGCCGCTTTGGGCCAGTTGAATTGGATCTCTTGCTCCGTTAGTTTTGACTGGGTCTGCAACGGCTCCATGTGGGTCACTCATCTTTCCCAGGATCTTGATGAAACTTGTCTCGTTCCAAAAAAACAGTTCTTAATTCGTCCAATTCATATCAAATCAATGTCTCAAAGCGATCGACATCACTATGGGATCACAGTTAAGTCTGGGCGAAGAAGAGACAAAAAAAACTGTTTGCTGGAAAAGTTAGCGCAAAGGCTATAAAAAGATTAAAGAATTTGTGCTGGATCAAAAAAATGGAGTTTCAAAGTCAACTTGGCTTATTGGACCTGGCTCAGTCTTGACGAAGCAAACGTGTTTCAGGGAGATAAAGTTGTTCAAAGTCTCAAGAGGACCTGGCTTAAACTTGAAGAAAAGGCAAAATTCCAGAAACAAGCAGACTGGAAAACTCTAAGACAGAGCTGGAAGAACTGAGAAAAGGCGGGAAACAAAACTGACTTGAAGCGCGGTTCTGGTATCAGTTTAAACGAGAGGGAGGAGTCATTATATGAGCTCTCCCTCCTCTAGGGAGACCAGATATTCCTACGGGAACCACTCTTAACCAAATTAGTGATTTAAACATGTAGGAATAATATAAATGGTTATAAAATTCTAGAATAATATAACATCAAAGAAACATTTTTTTAGAAACAGCGCCCCCCTCCCCCGGTAGAACCTCTGAAGCGATCCTCCCAATTGCAGGTTTTATGACAGGGTGTCCTTATCTTTCTTCCTTGGATTGTGTGATATCGAGCAGACTTAGGTTTTGATTCCGCGACACACAGCTTAACTGTGACCATGATTTTGCTGACCTCCATGGGTCGCCCATTTGGCTGGGCACTAATAAGCTCTCCCCTTTCCCCCCTCTGGACGACCCTGCTCTTAAACCTAACTTAACTGAAAGAATCATCATATTTATTTAGGAAGTTTTTGGGTGTATTTAGGTCTTGACAGTGGTAGTGTGTGACACTGATGGTTTAAATTATTGACTTGATAAAATGAATCAAATCAAATCGTTAGACCAGTGAAGATACACAGCTTTACCCCGAACGTTACAAAGCTAACTGCTAAACCAGCTGCTTTACCAAAATGTAAAATATGATCGGTATTGGCAGATCCAAATCACAGGATCAGTTTGTTGTTGGGACATCCATAGAAACTCTTTGAATTATTAAATACCTGATACTGCTCTGGAGAAATGCTTTTGTACCTTGAAAAACTGATTGACTAGCTGGTAATCATGATTTGGGGAAAACTGAGTATTTCTTATCAACATCCTCAGGAGAAGATCATCCTGATGGAAGATTCACACTGATCAAAGAGTGGATGAACTGGACCCAGGCTCAGGATTACTGCAGGGAACATCACATCGATCTGGCCAGTGGACTCGACATTTTGAAGGACGACACATTTCTGAAACTTCATTATCGGTTTTGGTTTGGACTCTTCAGAGACACCTGGACTTGGTCGGATGGAAGCAACTCAGGTTTCAGAAACTGGGATCAGGGCTTGTTCAAGGATGGAATCGACAAGAAGGAGTGTGCAACTGTGTTAAATGAATCTGGAAAATGGGGCTCTGATGGTTGTGATGAGAAAAAACCCTTCTTCTGCTACGACAGTCAGATGTGCAAAGGTCTGACTCACTTTTATTTTTAATAAGAAACAGAGATCCACCAAAAGATTAGAGAAACAAAAATCATAACACTGGTTTGAAAAGTTTGCTGCTTCTTCTTGTATTTGTTCATTCATTTTCAGGATGTTTCATAGCATCTTTATGCTGATGATACTTAGATATACTTTTCCACTAGATGACATAACCTTTGTCAGCTTTCATTGCTCAGAAACTGCTTTCAAAGACTGGATGTCTCTATATTTCTTTCGTCTTAACTCTGAAAAATCTGAAAAACACTATCCAGACAAAAATGTGACTGGAAAGGTGAATTATTAAAGATATGATATTGATATATTATTTTTTACACTACACTTCAACATAACCTCCAGTGTCCTCCTGTTCTTATAGTGTCTTTTTTATGATGCATTTTGCCAACATTGTGTATGGATTGCAGGGTGGGTGGGTTAGAGGGTTTGGTGGAGTGGGTTTGGATCATATTTCTTTTAATCTTCTTTTATTCATCTGTTTGTAAAACACTTTGTGCTACATTGTCTTGTATGAAAAGTGCTTTAAAAATAAAGTTTTACTAGTTGATTGTTTGATTCTAAATCCCCAAAGGATAACATATGAAAAGAAAGGTTTTATTATGTAAATATAGCAAGAAAAATACTTCTGTACATTATCATTGACTTTTTAAGGTTCGTTTAATAATATATAGTAATTGCAGGATGAAATATAACACTTTTCATTGTTAAAGTCAAAGTGTAAATCTTTTAACATACACTATATGGACAAAAGTATTTGGCCACCTCCCTGTTGGTATATTGGTCATTGTACTTAATATGGAGTTTGCCCTTTTTCAGCTTTAACAGTCACCACTCTTCTTCAAAGGCATTCTACAAGATTCCACAAACCCTGAAATACAGCCCCATACCATTTTCCCTCCTCCACCAAACTCCAAAGAGAGAAGCATTATTCATGGCTGAGTTGCTGTTGTTCCTAAATGCTTCCACTTTCTAATAATTTCTCTTTGGATTATCCAGCAGGAAGGAAATTGCACAAACTGTTTCATTGTAAATGTGGCATCCAAAACAGTTCCACACTTTAAGTCCCTGAGCTCATCAGAAATACCCATTGGTATCACAAATGTTCGCAAATGGAGACTGCATGGTTGGGTGCTTAATTTTAAACACCTGTGTCAATGGGTCTGATTGACAAAGCTGGATTCAATAGTTAACAGATGTGGCCAAATACTTTTGTCCATTTAGTGTACCTTGCCATTTATTTAAACCCTTTCTGGTAGTTTAGGAATTAAAAAATCTCTGCTCTCTTTTGTACATGTTTTCCTCTTTCTCTCTCGTGAAACAGACTTGTTTGATATCCTGTAACATCGTGCTTTTCATGGTTTGAAGTGAATAAATGAACAGATTTTTTTTCTCAAAGCTTGGTGTTTTTTCATTCCTTCAAATGCTTAATCCATGAATATTAGCCAGCATTAAGTAACCTGATGACATATAAGCTGACTAAATTGGGGATAGATTTTTGATCACATCTAATCTGATCTGTCCGGGAGAAGTCATTTTTTTTTAACATGTAATCTGATTACTCTGTAGGAATTTATCTGATAACATGTAATCTGATAACTCTTTGAAATGTAATCTGATGATTTGTAATCTGATAACTCTAAAGAAAATGATATGATTAAATGTAACCTAAATCCCCTTGGGGAAAGTACTCTGATAACATGTAATCCGATCACCCTGGGAAACGTAATCTGAACACTTCAAGGACAGTAATCTAAATTCAGGTTATCTGAATACTTTGGGGGGAAAAGTCTGATATTTTGTAATCTGTCTACTCTGTGGAAATTTACCTGATGCCTTGTAATTTGAAAACTCCAAGGACCATAATCTGATTAAATGCAACCAAATTACTTTGGGCAATGTATTCTGATCAAATGTAGTCTGTTTGCTTTGGGGAAGATATTTGCATCACATGTAATCTGATTACCCTCTGGAACGTTATCTGATAACATCAGATTACCCAATAGATAGTGATGTGAGGGAATTCAGCATGGCCTCTCACTGAGTGTGAGTCAATCAGGGCGGTGCCAGGTGTGTGAGTGCTGATTGCCGCTGATTGTGGCCAGGTGTGGCAAACTGATTTAAGCACCTGGGCTGCAGCACTCTGTGCTGACTCATTATCTCACCATCAGAGATAAGGAGAGCATTTCTTTGGCTTTTCTGGGGTGAACTTTGAAAATAAGAGCATTTGAGACATTTCAAGGATTTTTCTGTGTTTGTGAGCAGGTGAAACTACCAGTCAGTGGAAAAGTGCCTTGGATTATGCTGGAAGCCATTACCCAGCCTTTTAGTTTTTCTTTAAACATCAGTTTCAGTTATTTTAGCACATAGTTTTCTCTGTCTCCTTTGAGTTAAGTTTCTAGTCAGCTGCAAGGCAGCATTGGTTCAGTTTACCCTTTTTATCACTTAATAATAAAATAGCCTTTGTTTTGGTTATTTTGTAATCTGTCTACTCTGTGAAAATTTACCTGATGCCTTGTAATCTGAATACTCCAAGGACCATAATCTGATTAAATGCAACTGAATTACTTTGGGCAATGTTTTCTGATCAAATGTAGTCTGTTTGCTTTGGGGAAGATATTCTCATCACATGTTATCTGATTACCCTGTGGAGAGTTATCGGATAACATCAGATTACCCAAAGGAAAGATAATCTGATTAATCTGCAAAAAGTAACCTGATGTCTTGTAATCTGAATACTCTGAAGAAGATATTCTGATTATCTGTTAACCGGTTACTTTGGAGAATGTCTTCTGATCACATGTAACTGGATTAATTTGGGGAAAGTGTTCTGATCAAATGTAATCTGATTACCATGGGGAAAGTCATTTGATAGCATGGTGTCAGGTTAACCCAGGAAAAATAATCTGATTAATCTGCGAAAAATAACTTGATGTCTTGTAATCTGAATACTCTAAGGAAGATAATCTGATTAAATGTAATCTGATTGCTTTGGGGAATATGTTCTTAATACGTGTAGTCTGATTACACCTTGAAGGGATATGATAACATGTAATCAGTTTGCCCTAGGGAAAGTTATCTGATTACTTGTAATCTGATTGCTCCAAAAAAGTAATCTAAATTACTGAAAACATGTAATCTCATTACTTCAGGTAATCTATCTGATTACTTGAAATCGGACTACTCGAGAAAATGTAATGGAATTATATGTAATCTGATTACTAAATGAAGTGACTTACAAGCACTTTAAACAGTACAGTATAAATTACAGTCAAGCCCAAAATTATTCATACCCCTGGCAAATTTTGACTTAAAGTTACTTTTTCTCAACCAGCAAGTCTTTTTCTTGACCGGAAATGACACAGGCGTCAACCAAAAGATAATAAGACAATGTACAAGAGGCATCATTGTGGAAAAAAGATATTTCTCAACTTTTATTTACATTTGAACAAAAAGTGGCTTGTCCAAAATTATCCATATGAAGTTGATTATAATGTAAAATAAACCCTTATAGAGTCTAATGAGTATTTATCTGCACATTCAAAAGTTATTCAAATACAAAATATCTATTTTACAAAACATGGTGAGGTTCGAGTAATAATGAAACAATCAGTTTTATAAACTAATTTCCAGAGGACACTTATAATAATCACAGATGTTAAAGACCTAAGTCAATGTAACAGTGATGAGACTCACAATTAAAAAAGTGATTTCTGACATTTTATTCAAACAAAACTACTGTAAAATTAGTTAAATCACAATTAGGCCAATTTTTGATGCTTTTTGTCAATTTTTGCCTCTGTAAACCTACTTGTGCTTTTTCACCACTTATTGAAACATTGCATCATTTTTGTTGTTGGTTTTTTAACCCTTTCAAACCAGTTTTTTTCCACTATTTTGCCAGTTTTTGGGGATTTCTGTTATGTTTTCCCATTTTGAGAGTTTTACCATTTTAACCCAATTTTGATGCATTTTACCACATTTTTCCCACCTTTATCCAATTTATGACACTTTTTGCCCATTTCTAAACCATTTTGCAGCATTTAACCCCATTGTGAGGCTTTTTGTCCATTCTTTCTCCTTCGGTCTCATTTTTGCCACTTTTAGCCCATTCCTGACACTGTTTTTCAACTGTTAACCAAGTGTTTATTCTTTTTGCTCATGCATTGCTGCTGCTTTCCTCTCATTGTTGCCATTTTTACCCTTTTTTATTTATATTTACATAAATATACTCTTCCCTGGATGTGGGATGGCAGACTAACTCTTTACCCTTGCAGGGCTCTTTGAGGGGAGTTTTCACATCCAGTCTACATGTGTTTTGTGGATTTTTAGGCTTACGACCATGTCCCACAGGGGGTAATGTGGGGTGTACTGTGGGAACATGGGGTCCTAGGGAAGCTGTGGTGAGCCATCAGGTCCCTGTATAACCAAAATGAGAGCTGTGTCCGCATCTTAGGCACAAAGGCGGACATGTTCCCGATGCGTGTTGGCCTCCTCCAGGGCTGCCCCTTGACTCCGATTCTGGTTGTGATTTTCATGGACGGGATCTCAAGGCACAGGGGCGGTTTGTGGCTGAGTGTGAAGCAGTCGGGATGAGGGTCAGCACCTTCAAGTCTGAGGCCATGGTTCTCTGCCGGATTGCACCCTCTGAGTGGGGAGGGTGTCTTTGCCCTAAGTGAAAGAGTACAAGTACCTCTGGGTCTTGTTCACGAGTGAGGGTAGAAGAGGCGCAGCATCTGCGGTATTGCAGACGTTGTACTGCACTGTCGGCTCAAGTGATCGAAATGAGTTTCCACAGGAGGGTGGCTGGGCTCAGCCTTAGGGATAGGGTGCGGAGCTCTGACATCATGTCAAAAGGAGCCAGTTAAGGTGGAAGGAGACCCCGGGGTAGACCCAGAACTCTCTGGGAGGGTTTATATATCGCATCTGGCCTGGAAATGCCTCAGAATCCCCCAGAAGGAGTTGGAAAAATGTCACTGGGGAGAAAGATGTCTGGGTTAACCTGCTGCCATCACAACCCAACCCCAGAAAAGCGAGAAAAATGGATGGATGGATATATAGACTTTTTTTTTTTTTTTTTTGCCAGTTATAACCTGTGATAATGTTTCCCTCAACTTTTGGCCTCTTTTTACAACCATGTAAATTTTCCTCATTAAAGCTGTCTCATGTTTTTCCACAGTTTTCTGATATCCTGGCGTTTGTGCACGTCATGGCTTAGCTCTGATGTCTGACGTTACTTTTGTAATGGTTTAGCCCAGTCTGCCCATCAACATTGTTAACATATAACCATTAAAGGTCATTCTCTCTCTCAAAAAAAAAGGTTTTACATTTTGTGCTTCATCATAAATACATAAAATTTGTGTTTGTTACTTTGACTGCAGTGATTTTTATTCAGGGTTAAAATTAAAACTGATTGTCACAGTTTCTTTATGGTGGATCATGATTTTGCTGAAGTCCATGAAGAATAAACTCCTTCTTTAGGAATGAGGTGCTATGCTCCATTGGACATTCCTAATAATTTGCAAGGCAAATGCAAGATTGCAGCCGCTGCATGACTGCTATCTAGTTTGTTTAATAAAAAGATAAAGTTATTTATCAAAGTTTAAATAAATCTGTCGTTGTTTGAACTGAATCAGAGGCAGTTATTTTTCTAAAAGGGTTAATTTTCTCAGATGCCTCTTTAGTAACATTTCTCCTTATTCAGTCATGACATGTGCTGTGGTGTTATGGAAATGTGTTGTCTGTGTGGCTCACTGATCCTGGCTCTGAGGTATTTGAATAAATGACATGAAATGAAAATGTTGCCTGTGAGAAGTAAACATGTCTTTTATTCTATGGCGTGTTTTCCACCGCCTGATGTAAAGTAGATCTTTCATAACTGATGTTGACTTCTTCTCCACATCAAGGATGCCTTTGACATGCAGGAGTCTGACTCTTTTGCATATTTTGGATTTGAATGCTGATGCTGAGGTAGCTAGTAGTGATATGTATGTTTAACCCATTAAAGCCTGAAAACACACATTATAGCCAGAAACTTCTCATTTTTTTTGGAACTGAAATGTTTATTCAACTTTATACTGAAAAAAAAAATCAAAATTTCCATAAAATTAAACATATATATTGTTTGTATCTCATTTGATACATAAGTGTATCTGGTAACTGATAATCCACTTGAGGGCACTTTTACCATCTGGATTGTTTTCAGAAGTTGTTTTTTTTTAGTCATTTATTGATCATATTGATTAGATAGAGGTATCATAAAAGTTGAATCAAACAGAGCAAAGATGAAGAGGAGTCTGTTTCTGCTCATCCTGACTGGTGAGTGATCTCCTTTGTTGTTAAGCGTCCATTTTCCAACTTTCCTGTAGCTGTCATTGTGGGTTAACTCGCCTAAGTAGCACCAAAGAATACCAGAATACTAAGAGTGAGGAGTTCCCAGGTCTGCCACTGGCAAACCAAAAAAAAAAAAAAAAAATGCTGAAAGTTGAAAATTTGGCAAATGTGTTAACTGTGGTGAAATGGTCCAAAGGTGACGAGAACGATGCAAAAATTGACTAAAAGTGGCTAAACATGGCAAGAGTGGGTTCATAGCGGCAAAAGTGTAAAAATTGGCAAAGGGGATTACAGTTTCAAAATGGGCTAAAGGTGGCAAAAAAGATGGTAAAATGTGATATTGAAATTTGCCTGAAAGTAGAAAAAATTGGCTGAAAGTGGGAAAATGGCTTAAAAATTGTCATAAGTAGTAAAAATTGATTGAAGATGCTTCAATGTGTTAAAAGTGGCAAGAAAGTGTGGGAAATGTGTTGAAAAGGGCCAAAATGAGACAGAATTGGTTTAAAGCAGCAAAACATGTCAGGAATGGGTTAAAAGTGGAAAAATGGCCCAAAAGTGGAAAATAATTGCTATAATTTGCCTAAAATTTGCACTAATTTAAATTAAAATGCATAAACACGTTTCACTGGATCAGCCTGTTCAAAGACCCCTAGAGATAGCCTAATCTCATCATGATACTATTAGGGCTGTCAGGATTAATCTAATGAATTGCAATTAACTATGATACAATACGCTATGCTACTATATGATATGATATGATATGCTACATTAAGATATATGATATGATACATTTTGCTATACTATGGTACGCTATGCTACGCTACGCTATGCAACAATATGATGCGATGAGATATGGTATGATATAATAGGGTACAGTATGTTATGAAGCGATATGATACAACATGATCGATATGCTACGATACAGTACAATACTACATGCTACGCTAAGAGATGATATGATACAATGAGATATGGTGCGATATGATGGGATACAATACAATTCGCTATGCTACAATACAATACGAATGGATACGGTATCATAGGATACTATATGCTACGCTATGACATGATATGATACGATGCAATGAGATACAGTACCATATGATAGGATACAGTATGTTACGCTACGCTAAGTTATGATACAATACAGTATGATACCATGCCATACGCTACTCTATGACACAATAAAAATCGATACAATACGATATGAAACCATATGCTACGCTAAGAGATGATATGATACGATACAATGAGATATGGTACGATAGGATACAGTATGTCACAATATGATATTACGCCATAGGCTATGCTACGCTATGCTATGCTAAGCTACGATACGAATCGTTATGTTATGCTACGATACGATACAAATCGATACAATACAATACGAATTGATACCATACAATAAGAATTAAAATTCTATATGATACAATGAGATTGTATGAGTATGTAACAACACGAAGATGCTACACATAAATACAATAAGATAAGATGGAAGATAAAATGACAGGAAGTTAGCAGATGTTATTTTCAGCCATTTGCAAAATAAGCAACACTGAAACACTGCACTAAGATATGCTCTTCATTGGTTTGGAAAATAAAGTAATAATTTTGTATTTCCAAGAATATTATTGGTATTTTGGATGATATATTCTACTAGAGAATATGAACCCTACATCTTAAAAGTGACTCTAAACAGACATAAAGTAAAATAAGAAAATACAGACCAAAAAAAAAAAAACATAAAACAAATTTACATTCACCATGCCAGAGATTTTCATCAAAATAACATTTCATAGTATTTGATGATCTAAATGTCTTAACGGCTGTTTTTGTTCTTCAAATTTGATGTAGAGTTTCTTTGTTGCTTCAGTTCATTGATAAAATGTGAGAAAGTATTTTCTGAGTCAGTCCTTTTGTCTGGTGAATATGGAGTTTTCCAAAAATAAAAGTTTTATGAGTTACAGTATGTCACAGGTTATGTAACAGGATTTGCGTCCAACAGAAAAGCTCTGAAAGAAGGATTGCTGAGTTTAAAATCACCACCAATGGCTACAGATCACGCTGATCAAAACATGCTGTATCTCTTAATTTGGCCGGCAAATTTGGGCTGCATGTGCTTCACCAAACAAGCGATGACTTTCTGAAAGGATACTTGTTTTACAGGAGACTATCTTTTTTTCCTACTGTATTATTCAAATGACTTCTCTAAAAACAGACATGCTCCTTTAAATGTCAGTGGGCCTTGCTGTGAGTGACGAGGACTGAAACTTCTGCAGAAAGACATTTGCATACTGACGTTGACGTGTTTTGTGGAGTTGGAAGTCTGTTTTTGTTCTGATCAGAGCAATCTGTATCGACACTTCAAGGAGAGACATCAGAGAGAAGCTAAGAGACAAAATCATCATATGTGAGTTTGAACTGTGGTGTCATTTGAATGTTTATGGTGTGTTTGGTTAAAAATGTTTTTATAACTGTTGTCCAGTACTTTTTGAAACTAGAGCTTAAATTGACCTGTTCTGACTTATTAATCTATGGTATAATTTTGTCTGTTAAAACATTTCTAACCCAAATGCTGCGTTTATCTTGCCTCTCGGCCATTGAGATGTGAACACTTAAAGGTGATTGGTCCCTCGACTTTAGAGCAGCCTGCCCAAAGAGATAAGGATTCAAGAATTAGTCGCTTTTTCAAAACCCTCCTTGTAATGACTTACTTCTATGCAAAGTTATTTTTAGATCTAATATATTATTGTCTATGCATATTTTAGCATTCATTTTTTGCTAATTTGCTCAAAAATGCACCAAAGTTTACAGAAAACTCAGCCGCTGTGCAAATGTTCGATTTTTGGATGTTTCATAATACTTCAACACACAAGGGCCCACAGGGGCCCCAGAAATCAGTCAGGGGACTGGGTTAGAGCTACATGCATGAAAATCAACACACATCTGCATCATGACTAGATGAACATAAAAGTCTCTTGGGACCATCCTCTAAAATGTACAAGAAGCAAACTACAAAAGGCTAAAGGTCAAATTTTGGCATTTTTCACTTATTATCAAGTTTCTCATTTTAACAAACTCATCTGAGGGATTTCATCTAATTGACTCCTGATGTTTTTCACTCATTCTAGCCAATTTGGTGGTTTAAGCTTGTGCCACTCATGAGTTTTTGCCACAGGACAGTGCCATAATCAGGGGCCAAAGTTCAAAATTTTTTCCCACTTTTTTGCACTGTCCTTAGACAAATTAACTCACATCACTTTTCAGTGCTTTTGTTAATCATCGCCAAACATCACAGGGATGATCACACATTCAACCTGAATACATTCATGCCTCTGATTATTCAAATTGTCACAGCAGCCCAGTGTGGCAACAGGAGACATAATGGCTATTTTGTTGCATTATTATTTGATCCTGTTAATGTAGATTATTCTGTACTCTTCAAAATTTTATAGCAAATCAGCAATGTCGCACTGAACACACTTATATGCAAACATCTCATCAAGGGCCCCATCCTGCCCAAAGGAGAAGACACATCTAGGTTAATAAGATAAATACAATTCTTTTCTCTTTCTCTGATTAATCCTTTGGGCTCAGATAGCTACACAAAGGCCTCAGTGACTTCATCTTACTCTTCATCCCACTGACTGGCGATGACAACTATTCAACATAACTCTCACACTGATTATGTCATTTGCTTAAATCTCATATTTATGATGAAGGTCTGTCCCTCTATGCATTTAAATTTAGATGTTATAGTTTTTCTGTAGTGACACCTACTGTATCTGCTGTATTTGTGCCATTCTTTTACCCCCAAGTCTCTGCACCTGTCATTCTGCTTTTTTGTACCCTCTTTAAAGTTCATGTTTATACTTGGTTTACAGCAGACTAAAGGATCAGTCCATTGATCAGAGTGAAGATGAAGAGTTTATTTCTGCTCATTGTGATCGGTGAGTGATAATCATACCTGTTCTCTCACTGCTGCATGTGGCTATAAATTACATGCACGTCAATAAAACTCATGAATGAGCTGCATAACACACAGTTAAGTGGATCTTAAATTAACATAATTACAGCCATACTTGCTTAAAACTGCTAATACATACATACATATATATACAATAGGCGATTTGAGGGGAAATGGGGGGGGTGCAGTCTCCCTTGTTAGCAAAATGACCAAAATACATCCCCTTTGTTAACCTGCCATCCCCTCTCTGTCAGGGCAGAGCAGGGATGCTTAGTTGAGTATGCTCTGCCTGAATCATTGATCCTTTTTACAGGGTTTCCCATTTATGTATTAAACTGCAGCGGATCGTCACTGTTTAATTAGCCTCCCTTTTTCATGTGGGAATTCCCATCCACCATACCTTGTACTGTGCCATGGATACACAGCCTGTTCAATGCGCTGATGCTGCGCTGTTACCCTGCATCCCTTCCTCTCTCCTCCTGGGTGTGTGGAGAGTGGAGGGGGAGGGGTGAAAGAGGGCTTGCCAGAATGGCGTCAAAAAGAAAAGGAAGACAGGTTGACCTTCGTTTATTTTTCATAAAGAAAAAGACAGGTGAGAAATTAGCTTGGATTTGATTCCTGTCCAGACTATGCATGAAAATTAGCCTGTGTTATACAGGTAACGTTGCCAGTGCAACTTACTTTTCAAATTAAACTGCTGAAAGTGTAAAGTTTCTCTGTGCTAATTATAAACCAAAATTTAAAGGGTGGGCCTACAGTGTGTGCAAGATTTGTGATATCACAAATTATTTGGAAGCCAGATTTGTCCAGTTTTCAGCTTACATAACTGTGATGTGGGAACTTGAAGTCTCCAGAGCACATACACTGAGAATGGACTTTACAGTGAAGGAGGAGAAACAATAGATTTATTTACTTTTTGTGGAAAAATCAGATCAGACATAGATTCAAAGTAGAGTGGGCCTAGCCTATCCAATAGGTCTATATCTTAAAACATATCTAAAAGAAACAATTACTAAACAAATATTTTTATACAGTCCACTAGCAGCATTATTTACACTGTAGCCCTGTGGGAAACAAAGCTTTAAGTTCATATCATTACTTTTGTATAGAATGGACAAAGTCAGAGAGCAGGGGCCAGAAGGAAGAGGTGAGGGAGGAGGAGAGAGAGCAAGCAGTTACATAGTAGGATCAGTCAAAGAGGACACACACTTTTACAAAAGGGTCTGGCTAAGTTAATCTTTGAGTTGAGTTTAACTAAGCATGTGGGTACAAAATCTACTGGTATTGTTCAGACAAGCGTTGTAGAAAATAAGCTAGTTGTTGAAGTTCATGTCATCACTTTTGGAGAGAATGAACAAAGTCAGATAGCAGCAACAGGAGGACAACAAGGTGGAGGAGAGAGAGGAGCAGCAGGGCAACAAGGTGGAGGAGAGAGAGGAGCAGCAGGGCAACAAGGTGGAGGAGAGAGAGGAGCAGCAGGGCAACAAGGTTAGCATTTCTACAAAGGAAAATAAAAAATATTAACTGTCCCGGTTTAAACAACCTGCCTATCATTCAAGTATAAGTTAGATTTCTGACTTGCACTTGAAGACACCATGACTTCTCACAGGCAAAGCATTTTTATGAGGTCCACCTGACCGTGATTGGTGGTGGTCGTGTGTGTGTGTGTGTGTGTGGGGGGGTGTGGGGGTGTGTGTGTGTGTGTGTGGGGTTAACAAGGTACATGCCCCTCGTAAAAAAAAAAAAAAAAAAATCACCTACTGTATATATATATATATATATATATATATATATATACACACACACTGGAGATCAAAATTTGAGAACAATTTATGAACACTTGATTTATTCCGAAATAATGTAATCTTCATTGCTCAACATTTGAAGGATTTTTTGTTGTGGCAATACCATGCTACTGGAATATTGTTTTAAAACAGAGAAAGGAACTTCAACAAAAACATAATTATTTGTGGAAAACACAGTGATCAAAACTAAAAAACAGCAATTCCTGTAGCACAAAGAAAGATTATAGCAAAATTTTCTGAAGGTTACAGCAGTCAAAAATTAGTAGGAAGTGTACATGCCTTTGCTTTGAATGACTTGAGCACATCTACAGCCACAGGACGTCACCAGTCTCTCACACTTTTTTGGTGTGATTTTGGTCCACTCTTCTTCCAGTCTCTTTCACAGTTCAGTGACTGTAGTGGGTTTATTGGCCATAACTTTGTCACCAAGGATTTTCCAGAGGTTTTCTCTTGCGTTTAGATTAGGACTCTGGGCTGGCCATTTCAATATTTCAATGTTTTCAGTTTCAAAGAACTGTTTTACACATTTTGCTGGTTGGCATTGGGCATTGTCCTGCATGAAAATTACTGTCTGATTAGGTTATGAACACAGGGAAGGAATCATATGTTGTCAAAGAAGGTTCTGATAAACATTTGCATTCACTTAGCCATGTAGCTGTACAAGAGGTCCAACTCCTGCTGCAGAAAACATCCCCCAAACCATGACACTTCTCAACTTTTCTTTCTTCTTTATTCACTTTGGGTTCAGTCTTTCCCCAGTTTAACGATTTATAGAATGTTTTCCATTGGATCCAAATAAATTAAACTTGCTTTCATCACTGAAGTAAACTTTGGACCAGTTTTCTTCTGTTCACGCAACATGTCCCTCAGCAAAGGTTAGTCAAGCTGTTTGATTCTTTCTGCTAATGAGAGGTTTGGTCACTGCTGAGTGGGCTTTCAGTCCAAATGTTCTTAAACGTCAAGACACTGTATGATGAGACAGAGTCCCTGTTCAGTGATGAACTGGTGAGCAATTCCAGCTGCAGTGTTAAACCAATTGTCCATTGCGGTTCTCCATATTATTCTGTCCTCTCTTTTAGTTGTCTTTTGTGGACGACTGGCCTTCTTGGTGGACTTGAATGAGTTTGGGACTTTCTAAAGATGTAATATTCTTGAAATCACAGATTTAAAACAGCCAACTTCTCTTGCTATGGTTGACAGGGTCATCCCTTTGGCCTTTATCTGGACAACCTGCTGCCGGAGGGTTTCGATCACTTTAGAATGGCTCACTATCTTGTGATGTCAGTGAAAACTGGAAGTTAGACTGCAAGTTAAATAGGGTTTGTCAGATAAGTAAGGAAATTAGCAGGTGCCAGGCTATCACCGATTACTGGGATGTATCTGAAAGTGTTCTCTAATTTTGATCAGTGTTCTTTTTAAATATTTCATTTAAGTTTTTTATACTGTGCCTTACATTATATGTAACACATGCAATATGCTTAAAATTCTGCTCTTTGACTCGTGTCTGGATCATTTTAAAACAGAGCAATTCAGAGAAATGAAATTAATTCTCTAATTTCGATCTCCAGTGTGTGTGTGTATATATATATATATATATATATATATATATTATACTAAAATATATAAGCACTACTGTATTTATATACAGTGCTTAACAAATTTATTAGACCACCACCCAAAGTAAGGTTTATGCCACAGCTGCCCTAAATTAACAGCACTGGTAATTACCAAAATCATTTTTTATGTTTCTGCAATGGTTGATACACACATATGTAGAAGCGCTTTAGCCCAAATGATATTTTTAATGCTAAAATATAATTATTATTGTTATCCATAAATTCTCAAATTTACTGGTTTAATAAAAAACTGAAAAAATAGTAATGCACATTATCATTTCTTCATTAATATATCAAATTATAGTTATTTGCTTACATTCCTGAACAGAAAAATTAGTTATAATCTACTTGGGTTTCTTTTTTCAGACACTTTATTGTAGGAGATGTTTTTACCTTGACATGTTTCGACTGTTATCTGCAGTCTTCCTCAGAAGCGTCAGCTGCCGCTGTGACGAGTCCTTATATGCTGTTCTTCCGAGGCATGGTCAGCCCGACGGACCTGACAGGTCTATCAGGCTGACCACACCCCCTGCCGCCTGATGGTCTCTGGACAAGAGAGTCGGGACACATCACAGCGGCAGCTGACGCTTCTGAGGAAGACTGCAGATGACAGTCGAAACATGTCAAGGTAAAAACATCTCCTACAATAAATTGTCTGAAAAAAAGAAACCCAAGTAGATTATTCAGAATCAGAAGACAAAATGAACTTGCTGGATTAAGAAAAATTAGTTTTAGTGGTTGAATGTTATGCTGAAAAAGAACTCATCTGGATGGAATCATATGTTGTTCCAGACCTGTATGTACCTCTCGGTGTAAATGGTGCCTTCACAGATGTGCAAGTTACCCATGCCATTGGCACTAAAACGCCAACACTATCACAGGTGCTGGCTTTTGAACTTCCCGTTGATAACAACCTGGGTGGTCCGTTTCCTTTTCTGCAAGGAGGATTCAATGCCTGTCATTTCCCAAAACAATTTGAAATGTGGACTAATCTGGCCACAGCACTGATTTTATTTTCATTACTATTATTTAAATAAATATATCAATTAATTACTACTGCTAATAATAATAATAATAAAACAATTCTTACTATTATCTTATTATTATTTATTTGTATCAATTAATATCATAATTCATATTATTTTATTATCATTAATTGTTATAACAATAATACATCAATATTGTCAGTAACAATACACATGAAAATAATAACAATTACAAGTATTATTATTAATATCAATATTATTATTATTATTATTAATAATAATAATACATAATTTATGTTTTTAAGTTTTGAATTTGATTTTTTGTTTTTATCAGTCATTCCATGCACCTGTCCCAACTATTAAGGAACACATTGCAGGCATGAGATTTAGAATGTGCAAAATTTGTGCACCCCTAAACCCTTAAATTAATACAGTAAAGTAAATATAGGTTCAAAACTTATACTGTAGAAAGAATTGGACCAACCCCATGTGACGTCGGTCGTCTGCTTACAATAGACTCAAACGGCTTATGAAGCCAATCCGTGGATGCTTCCATATTGAAATTGCAGTCTCAACTGAACTTTGGATCAACCTAACAGCCCGCCCACTAAACGCGACTTCCTGTCAGCCTGCTAGCTAGCATTCCGGTTGAAAGAAACAGAGCCTCTGCCTGCCGAGCTATCTGTCAATCAAATGAGACGCGCCAATCAGTTTTCATCCTAAATATAATCCAAATGATCGTGGTACAAAAAATTCACCCCCCTGTACAGTGGGAGCACAATAAGACACTAGCTAATGAGACACGTTTGGTGTTTTGAACCAGGCTGTAAACCAGTTTATTTTGTGTGTCAAAACTAGCTGTTTAACATGTGTGCAGAAAGAACTTCCGGTGTTCCTGCAGCCAGCCTCAAGTGGACACTCGCGGTATAGCAATTTTTTGCACTTCTGCATTGGCTTCATTTTTTAGGACCGGAGGTTGCCACTTGGTTCAAAAGGATTCCTGAATCACTGTTTTCTGTTTTTATTCAAATTTTTATATAATGGCCCAACTTTTTTGGAACTGGGGATTTAACAGCTGAACTGTTAAGGAACGGTGGAGATCAGACACTGAGTGTCAGTTGGATGGCAGTGAGGGAGAATTTGAGATCTGAGTGTGACTGTGCCCTCTAGTGGATGAATTTTTAGCAACCATCCCAACATAAGAGCATGTTGTAGGTACTGAGGCTTGTACTGTAAACATGCATGTATTTATTTTCATACATTGAAAGGGCATAACTGAGCCTTGATAGTTTTACTTTAATCAACAGGACCAATCCAGCTGCTGTATCTGTGATTGCTTTGCATACACCAAACTATCTATTCTCTGGTTTTAGGTCAGTGTTTCTCTACCACCTGTCACCTCCCTGTGTACCACCTTATTGAGGATGAAATGACCTGGGATGAAGCCCAGAGATACTGCAGAGAGAACTACACAGACCTGGCCACAGTGTCTGACATGACAGACGCTCAGAGTCTCAGTGAGTTAGTGGATGGAAAAGAAGCCTGGATCGGTCTTTCCAGCAACCAGGGAAGAGACAACAGGCAGTGGCACTGGTCTTTGCCAGGGTTGGCAGGGGTGGACTTCAGAAATATCAAGAAGCATTTTGGTAGTAATGAGCCAAATGATGGCGGATTTCCTGAGAACTGTGTGCAAATTCAAAATGGCAAATTAATTGATAACTGGTGCAGCTTTTCCAATGGATTTATTTGCCTCAATGGTAAGAAAATGTCACATTTCTAATTCATTTTTTTTGCACATATCACTTTATCAAGCTTTCTTCCTCTTTATTCAAACAAGGGCTGTTGGTATGATGCTAAACACAGGATGCCCCAGTTGATCTGCCACTGATCGTTTTCAAACATTTATCATTTCAAATACATTAAAGCTAATCACCTGTGAAGCACTGAAGTGTGATTATAATGAATGCTAATCAGATGTACCTCAGCTTGTCTGCTGCTGGTGCTGCTATTGGTCAGTCATCCTCTACCCCAAAACAGCCAAATAAAGATCCCACAACCTTTGTAGAAAGTCTGACAATCGTATCTGGATATTAAAATCAGTGTTGGAATTGTCAGGATAGGGGTAGGGTCAAAGTGCTGAGTATCATCTTTTGGTGTGGGGCGGCATCTCCCTCACTTGTCATCAAGGCCGCCCAAAAGGGGGGATGAAGGAGAGCTCTTTCTGGGGCCCATGGAGGTCAGCAAAATCATGGTCCACTGTAAAGTTAAGCTTTGGTAATGACATTTTTGAACCTGAATAATTATCACTCTTATCAAAGCAAAAAAGAGAAGGATTTCATTTATTTATACTGCAATAGAAATGTAGCCTTTTTCATAATGTCAACCGTTTTTCTTTAAAATAGATATACCTATTATTGGTAATGTTAACAGTGTGGATGGGTGTATTAAACTAAACCATTTGTAAAGTAATGTCAGCTAAGCCATGATGTGCACAAACGCCAGGACATCAGAAAAAAAAGCAGAAAAACCTGAGACAGCTTTAATGGAGAATATTTACATAGTCATACAAAGAGGCAAAACGTTGAGGGAAAAGCAGCAAAAAAGTGTTATAACTGGCAAAACTTGGCTAGAATGGGCAAAAAATTTGCAAAACAAAGTGGCAACAATGGGTCAAAAGTGTCAAAAATTGAAAAAAAGCAGCAAAAGTTGGTTGAAAAGAAAAAATTGGTTAAAAATGTCAAAAAAAACAGTGTCAAAAATGGGATAAAAGGGACATAAAGAAGTGACTTTAATTAAGGTTAAAATGTACATAAATGTGGCAAAGTGGCCTGAAGGGGATAAAAAACATTAAAAAGGGGTGTATTTAGGTCTTGACAGTGGTAGTGTGTGATACTGTTGGTTAGAATTATTAGCATGATAAAATGAATCAAATCAAATCATTAGAGCAGTGAAGATACACAGCTTTACCCTGAATGCTACAAAGCTAACTGCTAAACCAGCTGCTGTACCAAAATGTAAACTATGATCAGTATTGGCAGATCCAAATCACAGGATCAGTTTGTTGTAGGCGACTGCATTCATGGTTTGACCCCCCAAAAATTCTAACAAAAGGTTTCTCAGTGGTTTACAGTAGTATCAGATGTACTTAATAACATACTAAAAGTTACCAAACTTTGACCACTAGAAAGGTGTAATTTTCAAGATGGCGGCCGTCATGTCCTTAAAATGACCATTACTCCTTTTGTATTCCTCCTAGACCAGGAATACTGGTCCCTGATACATGTTTTGGCCAGGTAATATTCTAATTAGCATATTTGCATAATAAGTGATTACAAGTAGAATTATATATTAAAGCAATTGGTTACAAGCATATTTATGTGAAAATTAAATAGTTTCCCTTAAGTAATTGCATATTTCACCTTTCTCATATCATTTTGCCAAGTGTTGGTGGTTTTGTAGTTCATAACAATTCTTTTGATTCCAATAAAGAATAAATTCATTAGAACTGTGTGGTACTGTACACCCCTTTCCACATTATAAAGCAAGTGACATTTTTCTCTTATTTTCCTAAATATTCATGCAAATGACAGTCCGAATATTTTTCAAGTCATCAGCCATTAGAGCATAATTCAAATGTTTTTGAACAAACTTCATTATGATAACTTTTTTTTTTTTTTTAATAAAACCTCAAAATGCACTGTTCCACATTATTAAGCAGGCCACAGGTTTCAGTAAAATGGGAAAGAAAAAGGATCTCTGCTGCCGAAAAGTGTCAAATAGTGTAATGTCTTGGACAAGGAATGAAAACATTAGATATTTCATGAAAACTTAAGCATGATCATCTTACTATGTAGTAATTAGTGTCTGATTCAGAGCACAGACGGGTTCGTGCAGATAAAGGCATAATGAAGAAGGTTTCTGACTGACAAATTCATGGGATTAAGAGAGCAGATGCTAAAATGCCATTACAAAGCAGCAAACAGGTATTTGAAGCTGCTGATGCTGCTGGAGTCCCACCAACCTCAAGGTGTAGGATCCTCCAGAGGCTTGCAGTCGTGCATAAACCTATTCAGCCACCTCTAGCTAATGCTCACAAGCAGAAATGGTTGCAGAGGACCCAGAAATACATGAAGACTCATTTTCAAACAGTCTTGTTGACTGATGAGTGCCGTGCAACCCTGGATGGTCCAGATGGAGGAGTAGTGGATGGTTGGTGGATGGCCACCATGTCCCAACAAGGCTGTGATGTCAGCAAGGAGGGGGCGGAGTCATGTTTTGGGCTGGATTTATGTGGAGAGAGCTGGGAGGCCCTTTTAGGGTCCCTGAAGGTGTGAAAATGACCTCGACAAAGTATAGAGTTTCTGACTGACCACTTTCTTCCATGGTACAAAAAGAAGAACCGTGCCTTCTGTAGCAAAATTGTCTTCATACATTACAATGCACCATCTCATGCTGCAAAGAATCCCTCTGTGTCATTGGCTGCTATGGGCATAAAAGGAGAGAAACTCATGGTGTGGCCCCCATCCTCCCCTGACCTCAACCCTATTGAGAACCTTTGGAGCATCCTCAAGCCAAAGATCTATGAGGGTGGGAGGCAGTTCACATCAAAACAGCAGCTCTGGGAGGGTAATCTGACATCCTGCAAAGAAATTCAAGCAGAAACTCTCCAGAAACTCACAAGTTCAATGGATGCCAGAATAGTGAAGGTGATATCAAAGAAGGGCTCCTATGTTAACATGGAACTTGGCCTGTTAAGATGTTTTTGATTGAAATAGCTTTGATTTCAGTAAATATGACCTCCTAATGCTGCAAATTCAATGAATGACCATTTTCAGTTCTTTACAACCTATAAAATGTTTTAAAACTCTGTTGTGCTTAATAATGTGGAACAGTGCATTTTGAGGTTTTTATTTTAAAAAAAATAAAGGTTATCATTATGAAGTTTGTTCAAAAACATTTGAATTATGCTCTAACAGCTGATGACTTGAAAAATATTCTGACTGTAATTTGCATTAATATTTAGGAAAATAAGAGTAAAATGTCATTTGCATAATAATGTGGAAAGCGACGTAAAATTAGTCAAAACAGGGCTGCCATGTGAAGGCTCAGTACTACTAACCCCTTTTATTTTTTTTGTTGTATTTTTTAAAATGTTTTTTATACTGCTTTTCTTGCCTTTTGTTTTTTTATATTTTTTAAATACTTTTCTTATTTATACATATCTTTTACTATTTTCTTCAGTTGTTTCCTCTTATTCTGGTTTATTTCATATACTATTTTGCACTGTGACCCTCACTAGACTTGACATCAGTCGTCACACTCTTCCTCCCATAGAGGTCGATTATAGTGATTCCCACAATTCCCAACTTAACGTGGTCCACAAGCAGGCATGCATGGTAGTCCATATGCCCTGTAACTGCACTGCTGTTCCACTGTAATTGCAGTTGTGCAATTACAGTGGATCGTCTGCACGAGGCTTTCTGGGGCAGCAGTCTTACTGGTCATAACTGGCGGGAATGGGTTGTCCACCAGTTTTCATCCCCAATCCACTGTGTTCATGTAACCTTCCTTTCCAATCAAGACCAGGATCTGGAAGTAAACTCTTTGGCAGTGGTATTTGGTTGAGGACTCAGTTGGAGGCAGACATTCTGGGGTAACAAATTATTTGGCTGTAATGATTTTCTTGCTAAAAAGGTTGAAGCAAAAAGAGGCAAGTGAATCTGTGCTCTTTCCACCAAACAACACTGCCATTGCCTTGGTCCCATGGTCCTCTATGACATTCCTTGCTTGATGTGGGAGCAGAAACACATTTGCACAGGACTGGATGGTTGATTCATCATTCACAAGTTTCTGCAATGCTGTCTGTAAGTAGTCGAGGATGAAGTTTGTTTGAGCTAAATGGTATACACTGTGCTGCCAACAACATTTCAATGAGGCAAGCTATTTCAAATGTCGGTATTCTCTTCCACCATCTTCTGAATTGCTGAAAATTGTGAATTTAGTTATGTTGGGTTTAGTATAATGCCATCTTTATACTCAAAAACATCTATAGAGGATGCATTACATATGTATCACCTTATTCAAATTGAAATGAGTGACCATTTTAGAGGTTCACACACAGGCCTCTGTTGTTTAAGACCAAAAGTTATACAACTCCAATTAAAGTTACTTTTGGGTGCTATAACTTTTAAATTGAATGTCAAGTCTGTGTTTTAGCAAAAAAAAAAAGGGTATGTGTCCAAAAACACGTACTGAGTAGGAGTCACATGACATGGCTAAATCGTTTACATCTCTGGTTCACCCCAAACAAAGATAAAACCTTACAGTAATCTCACAAAATCATCTATTCCAAAAGTATGTTATCATGTTGCAATTAAGTTATCAGTGCAATTAAGACAAGTCCAATGTATTTATAGATCCGGAAAACATGGGATTAGACACCAAGATTGGCTAGGTCAAATAACAAAAGAGTTAGGATTTTTTAAGGGCTCCCGCATCAAGCAATTTTAAGGGCTTCCTGCTGATCTTGGATGCCATCTTGAAATTTACACCTTTCTAGTGGTCAAACTTTGGTAAACTTTTAGTATGTTATTAAGGAGACCTAATACTACAAAAAAAAAGCTGAGAAACCTTTTGTTAAAATTTTTTAGGGTTAGGTGTTTTTTTTTTTGTTTTTGTTTTTTTTTTCATATATGCAGCGGCCTATTGGGACATCCATAGAAACTCTTTGAATCATTAAATACCTGAAGCAGCTCTGGAGAAATGCTTTTGTACCTTGAATAATTGTTTCACTTGCTGGTAACCATGATTTGGGGAAAACTGAGTATTTTTTGTCAACATCCCAAGGAGCAGATCACACTGATGGAAGATTCACACGGATTGATGAGAAGAAGAATTGGAGCCAGGCTCAGAGTTACTGCAGGGAACATCACATCGATCTGGCCAGTGGACTCGACATTTTAAAGGATGAGACATTTCGGGGACGCCATCATGGGTTGTGGTTTGGGCTCTTCAGAGACACCTGGACTTGGTCAGATGGAAACAGCTCAGGTTTCAGAAACTGGGATCAGGGCTTGTTCAAGGATGGAATCGAAAGGAGGGAGTGTGCAACTGTGTCGAACAAATCTGGAAAATGGGGCTCCGATGGTTGTGATGAGAGAAAACCCTTCTTCTGCTATGACAGTAAGTTGTGCAAAGGTCCAGGGGTGGACTGGGGGGAAAATTGGCCTGGGAGTCATTGACAGACCAGCCCATTTAATGCCCGGTATGAGGAGCCAGCCAGCTGGCAGCACACATTTCGTGTAACTTGATGAAAAAAATCGATGCATTTGGTGTTTTGACTATAATTCATACAATTATCATTAAACTGAAGAACCCAACTGATTAGCCTACAAAAAGCTGCATATACCTCTGCAGTTTTAATGCCTACAGGTCACTGATTCAGTAATATAAGGAGCCATCAATTATCAAGGCTGTTAGACCGTGGAATCACACTGACTATCTAAACCCTGAATAAACCACTAGAGGGCAACATAATTACGACAAGAAGACATCAAAAGACTTTTTATTTAAAAACAGATTAACAAAGCTAAGAAAAACTTGACCCAGAGCATTTGTGAAAATGAAAACTAAACTGAAAATAGTAAACTGACATTTGAAAGCTAAAAACTTGAAAGGTGGAGGACATTCACTTGATTCTCCTTACTCAAGCACCTTTCCTCTGCTGTTTTGGTCCTTACCAATAAACAAGCTAGTAAGTAAGTCAGTTAGTGCCAGTATGTCTCAAAATATCCCCCTCTTGATTGTGTCATATAAAAGTGGGGGACAAGGTGCATTTGAACTCAACAACATAATGGTTTATAAAGTACTCTACCATGTGTTGCTTATGAAGGCTGGGTTGAAGTGGTTTATGTTGACAATGGTGCAGGGGTAGAAAGTAACTCATTACATTCACTCAAATTACTGTCATTGAGTAGCTTTTTGTGTACTTGTACTTTTTGTGTAGTTTTTAAAATCACTACTCCTACTAAAGTATTTTGAGTGAATTATTGTACTTAATGACATTTTAAAAAGCATCAAGTACTGAATAAAAAGATACACACTAAAAGCTAAAAGGAGATCCAAGCTTTCTACCATCAACATGAAAATGACCAGTCGCTTGGCTTTAACAACCTATGACAGTCAGTACATGCACATAGCGAGAGAATGATTTCATATTTCTTCCCAAAACAGCTGCTGCACTGTTTTTTTAAGGTTAGGTCAAACATTCTAACAAATAACCAAGCTGGAGGTCCATAATTTCTGTTGTTATGTGCACATTAAGGACGGGTCATATTTCACTGTGAAAGGCAGGGGCGATTCTAGGATCAGAGGTTTAGGAGTGCTGAGCTGCTCGGCCGGGCAAGATAAATTTCACAGTTTTGTACATTTTAACGCAATTTCATTCCCACATTTGTGAAAGAAAAGCCTAACAATTTTTGGGAAAGTCAGTGACTAAACCATCAAATCTGATAAAGGTTATTTACATGTTGAGCCACATCAAAAGAGGAACAGATTGGAATCATAAAATACAGTGCTTAACAAACTTATTAGACCACCTGTCATATTTGTCTCAGAGACCACCAATCATGAAGTGCTTTAATGCAGAATCTTTCATTTTCAGTGCGCTCTCCTTATTTTACCATTTTGAACAGGAATGAGGAATTTCAAACTGAATTCACCCAAATTTGAGCCGGCTCACTGGGCTTCTCTGAGAAGTCAGAAATGAATCAAGCATAACATTCAACCACTAAAACTTATTTTTCTGTTCAGGAATGCAAGTAAATAAGTATAATTTGACATATTGATCAAGAAATATTAATGTGCTTTACTATTTTTTCAGTTTTTTTGTAAATCAGTAAATTTGAAAATTTATGGATAACAATAATAATTATATTTTAGCATTAAAAATATCATTTCAGTTAAAGAGCTTCTACATATTGGTGTATTAACCATTGCAGAAACATAAAAAAAGATTTTGGTAATTACCAATGCTGTTAATTTAGGGCAGCTGTGGCATAAACCTTACTTTGGTTAAGGTTAGGGTGGTCTAATAAATTTGTTAAGCACTGTAAATTAAATTAGCAAATATTAAAGCATATAGTTTATTAGGAAAATGTAATAAAGATGTCCTGTTTAAACTGAAGTCCACTGATAAATGTTAAGTGTCCGGGTGCTTCTGGAAAGCATTTAATGTGGGGAGAACACATAACTTTCATGACATATATGTAAAATGATATTGTGAATGGAATGTTTTTCTTTGTCAGCTTAAAAGTTGCTGTTCTGTTTGCCACTATTCTCTGTTTGTTTTCTTACCTGGTTCTTCCTGATCGTGCACTCTCTCCTCTCCTTTGCCTTTTTCATCTCTCCCTCTTTGGACTGACAATCAATCACTAATAGATTGTATTCAACTAAATGAAAAATTACATAAATATGAAAAAAATACTAATAAGAAAACCAATATATAAAGTCCTCTCTTTGCTTCTCTCTCTCTCTCTTTGTACTGTCAACCAAAAGGCAAATAACCAAACAATGCGTTAATATCTAATAAGAGATATAAACTGATACATTGATCCAACTTACAACATCATTCTAGATAGACAGACCATTTGATCTAACACTCTTACCTGAACCTGGCTCTTTTTTTTTTTTTTTTTTCCAAAAAACAATCTCACATCCATGATGAGGCTGTTTATACGGTGGCCCTGAGAGCTCACAGCACTGCAACTTAAGAAAACACATGCAAAAAGACAAAACACAAGCAAATTAAGAAAACATCTTCATCAATTTGACAACACATGCGCAGCATTTAGAAAACACGCTGCAAAGACCAACACAACACGTTAGAAAAACGCGCTGCAAATAGACCGCAACACATTAGAAAAACGCGCTGCAAATAGACCGCAACACATTAGAAAAACGCGCTGCAAATACATCGCAACACAACAGAAGTGTTTCCAGAGGACACTTAAAAGTGATGCACACGTTCGGACACGCTTATTGATGTTGTTGACCATAGATATGGATATGTAGATGACGCGTCCACAGCTATTAAACGTAGCCGCTCTGCATCTGCCGGTCCGCCATCTTGGAACTGGCGGGATTAGTGAACGCTCATTATGAACAAGCCCACTTCGCCTGTAATCCGCCCTACCTTGCTTAATCCTGAACCAATCTACATGAAATTTGTTTTGTTATAAAGATGAAAGCTTGAACATCATACTGATTACTTACTGGAGTTAAATCAACGTACTTATTGTGGGTCTGATCAACTTTAAATTAAAAATCCTATTACGTCTATGAGGTGTACAGGGAACATGTGTAATTGAATATTTAGAATCTATAATTAGATAGTTTTTGTTTCCCCAAATAGATTTATATAGATAATTTCTCTCCCTCTCATCTTGCAACTGGTCTTTAATCTAGGCTACATGCAGGCATACACTGGGAGTCGTCACGCTCTTTCTCACCTGATGATTTTTGAGTTTGCAGTGCATATTAGCCATGTGAGGACACAACGGCCGATCTCGGCTTAATTACTCATGCAGGGGATGGATTTCTGACTGAAACACCCGCAGAGCTAGCAGATTCCAGTAAAATTTTCTGAGCGGATCATCAGATGGGAGGCAGAGAGAGAGAGAGAGCTACATGAGGAAAACTAAAGTCTCAACAGGTAAAAGTCCCGACGAGTCACGTGATTTCTAATTTCTCATGATTTTCTTCTTTATGGTACAACAAAAAGTGGCAAAACAAAGAAGGAAAGAGCAAAGTTAAAGCTGAATGTTCCTGGCTTCTTTGATCATCTTTATGTTGTCTAAAAAGCCTAAATCAAACTGATACTCACACTGTCTGTACAGCGCGGTGCACACTGACTCTCTCTCTCTGCGGTGCATATAATAATGCTTATCGTTAAAACGAGAGAATTTTCCTGCATTTAAGTCAAATACCAGTCTTCTGATGACTGATTTATTGGTTTGTGGGACAGCAGAAAATGAAGGCAAAAATATTTTTGGAGTGGGCGATAAGAACTGCGTGCTTTACTAACGCCAAAAAAATTTTATATCACCTAGTTGTATATTTTAAGTATTGTATTTAATTACATTAAAATAACACTGAGTAAAAAAATAAATACTTAAAGCCAGGAGGTGCTTTCTGCCAGCAACATTAAAATGACCAATCTGGCTTTTAACATTCAGATGACGGTCAGTACTACACCTAGTGAAAGATTCCACATTACCTTCCAAAACAGCGGGTGCATTGTATTTTAAATAAGGTAACAACTTTTAATAAATAACCCGGTCGGAAGTCCTGTACATATTTAAAGCCAGACCACCACCATCAGAGGGAGAAACCCATCGTTTCTGTGGGCGTCAGCACAGGAAGTTGGCTTTTTCAATGCTGTCTGCCCATATAACTCTGTTGCACTCTCACTCTTTTGCCCTTGCCAAGATGGCGGCCCCAAAGACGTACCATCAGATAGCGAACGCGTCATCTACATCTTGACATCTATGTTGTTGACGTGGATTTTGAGTTACAGTGGTGTTGGAAAATTAGATAAAAAGTGTTTTTGATTAATTTTAACATTGTGGTCACATGATTCAGATATTAGCCTATTGCAGTGATCTGCTGTTAAACTATCGTTAGCCTTTTGCTTTTAATTAGCCTGCCAATTCTCATAACCTGATGAAATAATACACACGGTTAATTCACTGTAAAACCATAGACTGTAAATGAGAAATGGCAGGCTAATTAAAAGCAAAAGGCTAACGATAGTTTAACAGCAGATCACTGCAATAGGCTAATATCTGAATCATACGATCACAATGTTAAAATTAATCAAAAACACTTAGTTTTTATCTCATTTTCCAGCACCACTGTGACTCAAAATCCGCGTCCACAACATCAACAAGCGTGTCCGAACGTGTGCATCATGTTTAAGTGTCCTCTGGAAACACTTCCGTTGTGTTGCGGTGTATTTGCAGCACGTTTTTCTAATGTGTTGTGTTGGTCTTTGCAGCGTGTTTTCTAAATGCTGCGCATGTGTTGTCAAATTGATGAAGATGTTTTCTTAATTTGCTTGTGTTTTGTCTTTTTGCATGTGTTTTCTTAAGTTGCAGTGCTGTGAGCTCTCAGGGCCACCATATGTTTATCTGTCCGTACACACAGGCACACGCATACACAAAAGGAGTTAAAATGTTAATGGGCATCCAGTCAGTTAGCTAGTAGCACCTTGACTTTAATATTAACACATACACATCAGCTAGCTTCTCTCATTCCAGTTCAAACAGAACAGTACTGTCTGACCACCTGTAATGTTTCCTAGCTAGAAGAAAACGTCAGCTGACTCCTACCTAACAACATAAACAGTGACCAACGATTAAATGCATCAAAAATGAGGACTGTCAATGATAATAATGTGTTGATATTGAGTGGTAGAAGTTAAGAAATGTGCCACATATCCTGGTTTAAACCAGGTACTTACACCACTACTGCATATTGCTGGAAGTAGCGCAAAGCTCTGTGCGGGCGCGGATACAGCGCTCAGAAGTCAGGAGAGGTGGGAGGGATGGGTGGATCGAACCATTTTTGAGGCAAGGGAGGGGGGTGCTGCTGTATTTTTGTTGTTAAAGTATTACGTTTCAACCAAGTACTGTATGGTTTTTACACTTTTCAAGCTTTTTTAAAAAGGACATACAGTAAAAAACAAATTTTTCAGCACCCCTAAATATTGTTTGATTAATACTCCATCTATATTCTTTGTTTGGTGAGGGCGTTCTAAATTATAAAACCTCCTGAAATGCGCTCATAATTTAAACCTCATTAATACCGTTGATATGTTTGTATAATGATTTGCCATATATCCATAATTAACGAGAGACAGAAGAGAGAAACTCCGAAACTTTAAATAATTTCATCGAGGCAGTGAGAAACAGAGGCAGAAGGATAAAAGTCTGTAACTGATCACTTAGGAGTCAAAGAGAATTCAACTAAACAGTGATTTTTTTTTTTTTGCTTCTAATATTAAACAACAAACAGTACAGTTGTTTAATGTTCTCTAAATGTGAGGTTCATGAGGTCATCTATGATTTAAACAGATACATTTATTATTTTTAGACACACATATGATGATATTTCCACCATACTGTTTAAACGAGAATAGAGCAGAGGACAGGGGAAGTTTGACAGTCAACATTCTCTGATGGAGATTTGTCAGAGTTAAAATTAGAGATGTTCTTGTAATCTGCTGGATGTTTTCCTAATAAACATCCAATTAACAGTATTTTGATATTAGCATAAACTTAATATGCATTGAAGAAAATATAAAAATTTAAGAGTCTTGACTCTCAGATGTCTCTAACAGTGAAGTCTGACACATATCTCTGCAGTGTGCTCTTTCATATGTACAGGGAGATGTGCTTTATTAAGAAGAGAGCTGATATTGATCATATTGATGAGGGAAAGTAGAGCATGTGTGTCATATCATACCCTTAGTACCAAATTTGGCATATAGCTCATAATTTCCAAACACCAAAATTGTGGCTAGTGGAAATACCAAGTGGCTAGTAAGTTTGCAAAACCACTAGCCACCGTGGCTGGTGATCAAAAAAGTTAACGTCAAGCCCTGGGTCCCAATATCAATATACTGCGATTTATTATGATACCATGAGCAGGGCAAGATATATATACAGTGCTTAACAAACTTTTTAGACCACCTGTCTCAAAGACCATCCAGCATCATGAAGTGCTTTAATGTGGACTCTTCCATTTTCAGTGAGCTCTCCACGTTTTACCATTTTGAACAGGAATGAAGGATTTCAAACTGAATTCATCCAAATTTGAGCTGGCTCACTGGGCTTCTCTGAGAAGTCAGAAATTAATCAAGCATAACATTCAACCACTAAAACTCATTTTTCTGTTCAGGAATGCAAGTAAATAACTATAGTTTGACATATTAATCAAGAAATATTAATGTGCTTCACTATTTTTTCATTGTTTTGTAAATCAGTAAATTTGAAAATTTATGGATAACAATAATAATTATATTTTAACATTAAAAAATATCATTTGGGTTAAAGAGCTTCTACATATTGGTGTATTAACCATTGCAGAAACATAAAAAAAGATTTTGGTAATTACCAATGCTGTTAATTTAGGGCAGCTGTGGCATAAACCTTACTTTGGTTAAGGTTAGGGTGGTCTAATAAATTTGTTAAGCACTGTATATGTATATATATATATATACACACACATACATAAACACACACACACACACACCAACACACACACATATATATAGTGGACAAAAATATTGGTACCCCTGGAATTTTTTCCAGAAAATACACCATTTCTCCCCGAAATTGTTGCATTTACAAATGTTTTTGGTACACACATGTTTATTTCCTTCATGTGCATTGGAACAACACAAAAAATACGAAGAAAAAAAAGACAAAATTGACACAATTTTACACAAAACTCAAAAAATGGGCTGGACAAAATTATTGGCATCCTTTTAAAACTGTGGGTAAATCATTTTATTATCAAGCATGTGATGCTCATTTAAACTCACCTGTGGCAGTAACAGGTGCTGGCGATATAAAAATCACATCTGAAGCCAATTAGAATGTATAAAAGTTGACTCAACCTTTGTGTTGTGTGCCTGTGTGTGTCACACCAAGTAAGGAGAAGAGAAAGAAGACCCGAGAATTGTCTGAGGACTTAAGAAGCAAAATTGTGGAAAAATATGAACCATCTCAAGGTTTTAAGACCATTTCCAGAGATCCTGAAATTCCTTTGTCCACTGTGCGTAATATAATTGAGAAGTTTATAACCCATGGTGCTGTGGCTAATCTCCCTGGAAGTGGATGGAAGAGAAAAATTGACAAAAGAATGCAACGCAGGATAGTTGGAATGGTGGATAAACATCCTCAGTCAACTTCCACACAAATTCAGGCTGTCCTGCAGACTCAGAGTGCAAAAGTGTCAGCTCGGACCATATGTGGTCATCTGAATGAGATGAAGCGCTATGGCAGGAGACTGAGGAGAACCCCACTGCTGACAAAGAGACATATAAAAGCCAGACTGGAGTTTGCAAAAATGTACCTGAGTAAGCCTCAATCCTTCTGAGAGAACATTTTGTGGACAGATGAGACTAAGGTAGAGCTTTTTGGAAAAGCAGGTCATTCTACTGTTTACAGAAAATGGAATGAGGCCTACAAAGAAAAGAACACAGTACCTACAGTCAAACACGGTGGAGGTTCAAGGATGTTTTGAGGTTATTTTGCTGCCTCTGGCACTGGGTACCTTGACTGTATGCAAGGAATCATGAAATCTGAGACTATCAAAAAATTTTGGGCTGCAATGTAGGGCCTAGTGTCAGAAAGCTGGGTCTGCATCAGAGGTCATGGGTATTCCAGCAGGACAACGACCTAAAACATACCTCAAAAAGCACCAAGAAATGGTTGGAGACAAAGCTGGAGAGTTCTGAAGTGGCCAGCAATGAGTCTGGATCTAAATCCCATTGAACACCTATGAAGAAATCACAAAACTGCTGTTGCAAGAAGCACCCTTCAAATCTGAGAGATCTGGAGCAGTTTGCAAAAGAAGAGTGGTCCAAAATTCCAGTTGAGAGGTTTAAGAAGCTAATCAATGGTTATAGGAAACGATTGGTTTCAGTTATTTTTTTACGAGGGTGTGCAACCAAATATTAAGTTGAGGGTGCCAATAATTTTGTCCGGCCTATTTTTTGAGTTTTGTGTAAAATTATGTCAATTTTGTCTTTTTCCTTTAGATTTTTTGTGTTGTTCCAATGCACATAAAGACAATAAACACATGTATACCAAAAACATCTGTTGATTGCAACAATTTCTGGGAGAAATGGTGTATTTTCTGGAAAAATTCCAGGGGTGCCAATATTTTCGTCCATGACTGTATGTGTATATTAAATAAATGTAAAAAATACAGTTGTTATAAAATGTATGGTCCTGCATGCAATCTGAAGATGAGGTTTTTTCCCATTTGTTGTAGTGAATTAAAATGCTTTCAGGATTTTTATGAGAAAGTTGGAAAAATCAATCAATATTCATTTATTATTTATTTAAATTCATTTATACAGGAGAACCTCATTGAGATCAAGAATGCCATTTACAAGAGTGCCCTGGCCAAGATAGGCAGCAACACAATGAACAGATAGTTATTACTTCTGCCAAGGAGGTCATGTGATTGGCAGGGTTGGTTGGTTGGTTGGTCGGTTAGCAACATAACTCAAAAAGTTATGGACGGATTTTGATGAAATTTTCAGGAAATGTAAGAAATGGCAAAGGGCTAATAATGGTGGAGGTGTGTGCTCTGCGAGTGCTTTTGTGTGCTTTTGTGTGTTACAAACACAATGGCTTCAAAAGCCATTTGAGTCTGCCTATTGTAAGCAGACGACTAACGTCATGTGGGGTTGGTCGAATTCTTTCTACAGTCTATGGGTCTGTGCGAGCCGGTTGATTGTGCCTACACAGCAGTGCCGGTCTGCTGGTCTTATAGTGGACATCTGGACTCATTTTGGCTTCCAAAACATTAAAGACAGTACGTAAGTCATTCATAAGATATGCCATGTCAGAGTGAAGTACTCAGAAAACATGACGGACCTGACGTCATAGCGATAGCTCAGCGGCTAACAGCTAACGTGAAAGAAGCCTGCTGAAGCTACCGCTGGTTTTTACTCATCCAACCATAAATACAGTCAATACTTTATTTTGTTTGTAAGGACCTGTGCCATGTAGTGAACGTTAATAATGACAGCTTCTGTAATGCGGTCTCAACTGAACTTTACGCCTGCCCACTAAGCGGGACTTCCTGTCAGCCTGCTAGCTAGCATTCTGGTTGACAGAAACAGAGCCTCTGCCTGCCGAGCTATCTGTCAATCAAATGAGACGCGCCAATCAGTTTTCATCCTAAATATAATCCAAACGATCGTGGTAAAAAAAAATAACCCCCCTGTACAGTGGGAACACAATAAGATACTAGCTAATGAGACACGTTTGGTATTTTGAACCATGCTGTAAACCAGTTTATTTCGTGTGTCAAAACCGGCTGTTTAACATGTGTGCAGATGGAACTTCTGGTGTTCCTGCAGCCTGCCTCAAGTGGAAACTCGCGGTACAGCAATTTTTTGCACCTCCACATTGGCTTCATTTTTCAGGACTGGAGGTTGCTGCTTGCACAGACCAGAAGTCTCACGTGATCTGGTCTAAGCAGAGGAGAAGAGGGAACAGTCAACTGCTTGCTGCCAGCTGGCAGTGCCTGCTGCCAACTAGTGGTCAGGGGGTGAAATTATACCACAAACTACCGCACCAAAAAGTTAATTATTCATTAAAAAATATCAATATTGCATTTTAAAATATTGATACAGTATTGTGCCGCAAAATATTGCGATATAGTGATATTTAGTGTATCGATATTTTCTTACACCCCTGGTAAATTTTAACCAGAGTAACTGTACTTTTACTAGGGTACAATAGTCTGGTACTTTTTCCACCTCTGCAATGGGGCCACAGTCCTCTCTGGAGTCCCCTGTGGAGCATATATGCTGGTCTATCTGGATGAGAAAAAAATATGTTGTACACATTATTGAGTTATCAGCAAAAAGGAAAGATGGCAGCATTAAAGTTTAGTGCACAAGTTAGTGCATATGGCTAAAAAAGCAAACAAGCATCATGGTCATTAACTTCACCATAATGATATTGGTGCTTTGAATTGGTTCCTGAGGCAGTTCTGCCAGTTGCTCTACGGTTTTGCCCTGGGTGTCCTTATTATTTCTGCTGTGAGGCCTCTCTCTATCCACCACAGCTGGATTATTTTCAGTCTAAGTGAGAGATTGGTGTTGTTGATTATGCAACAACACTACCAGTAAACATTAATAGGTTAGTTTAATATCAGTATGTACATAAGATGAGATAAGGATATAACACTTTATTAAGCCTGGCACATACACACCAGGGCAGCACAAAATTTTTGTTTTAATCTTTATATTATGATTTTTTTTTTTTATTTGTTCATCATCATCCCAATATCAACTTGCCAAGACAGCCTGAACCAAGATAAATAAGACAGTTCATTAAAACGTGGTAACAAATTATATCTTGTTATGCCTTAATGACTTGAATTTTTAATTGAACAGGATTACTGCACATTGGAGTTTTTCCAAATTTCAGACAGGCCTAATACACACTGGTTAATTTCAAACAGACAGTAGCATTATCTATAGGCAGTTTGACAAATACAGGAAATGGTGAATAATGCTAATTTTGGACTCTACAAAAGCTAATATTAGGCTAGCTAACACTACCTCATTGGGGTCGTTAAAAAGCCAAATAGAATTAGCCAAATGAGCATTTTCATATAAAGCATCACCAATTTTCAACCATTACATCGATGGTTACATCAGTCTGTCAGGTCTGTCTCACATTTTTTGTACATAAGAAGCAAAGGTGCCTTTGTACATTTCCAGTCATTCCATACACCTGTCCCAACTATTATGGAACACATTGCAGGCATGAGATTTAGAATGTGCACAATTTGTGCTCCCCTGGACCCTAAAATTAATAGTATGAAGTTAATATGGGTTCAAAAGGATTCCTGAATCACTGTTTTCTGTTTTTATTCACATTTTTATATAATGGCCCAACCTTTTTGGAACTGGGGTTTGTCCAGCTGAACTGCTGGGTGGAGATCAGACAGGCACTGAGTGTCAGTTGGATGGCGGTGAAGGAGAATTTTAGCTCTGAGTGAGACTATGCCCTCTAGTGGATGAGTTTTTAGTAACCATATCAACATTAGAGCGTGTTGTAGGCACTGAGGCTTGTCCTGTAAACATGCATGTATTTCTTCTCATAGAAAATAACTGAGCCTTGATAGTTTTACTTTCATCAACAGGACCAATCCAGCTGCTGTATCTGTGATTGCTTTGCATACACCAAACTATCTATTCTCTGGTTTTAGGTCAGCGTTTCTCTACCACCTGTCACCTCCATGAGTACTACCTTATTGAGGATGAAATGACCTGGGATGAAGCCCAGAGATACTGCAGAGAGGAGCACACAGACCTGGCCACAGTGTCTGACATGACAGACGCTCAGAGACTCAGTGAGTTGGTGGATGGAAAAGAAGCCTGGATCGGTCTTTCCAGCAACCAGGGAGGAGACAACAGACAGTGGCACTGGTCTTTGCCAGGGCTGCCAGGGGTGAACTTCAGTGATGTCAAGGAGTATTTTCATAGAAATGAGCCAAATGATGGTAGCGGTCCTGAGAATTGTGTACAAATTTTAAATGGCAAATTAATTGATAAGCGGTGCAGCTCTTCCAGTGGATTTATTTGCCTCAATGGTAAGAAAATGTCACATTTCTAATTGATTTATTTTTTGTTCATATCACATTATCAAGCTTTCTTCCACTTTATTCAAATAAGAGCTGTTGGTATGATGCTAAACACAGGATGCCCCAGTTGATCTGCCACTGATCGTTTTCAAACATTTATCATTTCAAATACATTAAAGCTAATCACTTGTGAAGCACTGAAGTGTGATTATAATGAATGCTAATCAGATGTACCTCAGCTTGCGTGCTGCTGGTGCTGCCATTGGTCAGTCATCCTCTACCCCAAAACAGCCAAATAAAGATCCCACAACCTTTGTAGAAAGTCTGACAATCATAATTGGAAGTTCAAATCAGTGTTGGAATTGTCAGGAGAAATGCTAGTTAGCTAATTAGGTAACATAAGGCTAGCATATAATGCGTTTAGGGTCAGATTCATAGGAAGGCCAAGGTGAAGCTCAATAGAATCAGAATCTCTTTTTTGTCCCTAAGGTAAGGTATTTTATGAAAAGGTTTTTATGTTTTAAAAAAGACTATATTGTGCTACAGCATAAATAAAAAAAAAACCATTTATGTTGCTTTGATAAGAGTAATTATGATTCAGGTTAAACAATATTATTATTAACACAGCTTAACTCTACAGTGGACCGTGATTTTGCTGACCTCCATAGGTCGCCCATTTGACTGGGCCCTAATAAGCTCTCCCCTTTGTCCCCCTTTCTGGGAGACCCTGCTTTTAACCCTAACTTAACTGAAAGATTCATCATATTTATTTAGGAAGTTTTTGGGTGTATTTAGGTCTTGACAGTGGTAGTGTGTGACACTGATGGTTAAATTATTAACATGATAAAATTAATCAAATCAAATCGTTAGACCAGTGAAGATACACAGCTTTACCCTGATTGCTACAAAGCTAACAGCTAAACCAGCTGCTGTACCAAAATGTAAAATATGATCAATATTGGCAGATCCAAATCACAGGATCAGTTTGTTGTTGGGACATCCATAGAAACTCTTTGAATTATTAAATACCTGATTCTGCTCTGGAGAAATGCTTTTGTACCTTGAACTATTGTTTCACTTGCTGGTAACCATGATTTGAAGAAAACTGAGTATTTCTTGTCAACATCCTCAGAAGCAGATCATCCTGATAGAAGATTCACACGGATTGGTAGGTGGATGAACTGGACCCAGGCTCAGAATTATTGCAGGGAACATCACATCGATCTGGCCAGTGGACTCAACGTTTTCGAGGACGACACATTTCTGAAACTTTTAGATTATGGTTTGTTGTGGTTTGGCCTCTTCAGAGACACCTGGACTTGGTCAGATGGAAGCAACTCAGGTTTCAGAAACTGGGATCAGGGCTTGTTCAAGGATGGAATCGACAGGAAGGAGTGTGCAACTGTTTTAGACGAATCTGGAAAATGGGGCTCTGATGGTTGTGATGAGAAAAAACCCTTCTTCTGCTATGACGGTCAGTTGTGCAAAAGTCTGACTAACTTTTTTTCTTCATAAGAAACAGAGATCCACCAAAAGATTAGAGAAACAAAAATCATAATACTGGTTTGAAAAGTTTGCTGCTTCTTCTTGTATTTGTTCTTTTATTTTCAGGATGTTTCATAGCACCTTTATGCTGATGATACTTAGATATATTTTTCCACTAGATGACATAACCTTTGTCAGATTTCATTTCTCTGAAACTGCTTTCAAAGACTGGATGTCTCTATATTTCCTCAGTCTTTACCCTGAGAAATTTGAAAAACACTATGTGCACAAAAGTATTTGGCCACACCTTTTCATTATTGAATTCATGTGTATAAAACAGACCCATTAACACAGTTGGAAAAAATCAAGCAATCTGTATTTGCTAACATTAATGATACAGAAGGGGTTGTTCTGAAGAGCTCATTGGCTTCAAGCGTGGTACTGTCATGGGTGCCATCTTTGTTTCATCCCTGCTGGATATTCCAGAGTCAACTGTAAGTGATATTATTTGAAAATGGAAGTATTTAGGAACAACAGCAACTCAGCCACGAAGCAGAAGATTGGGGTCAGTGACTGAAAGGTAGAGCGTTAAAGTCGCCAACGCTCTGCTGATTCCATAACTGAACTGAATATATATTATAAGAAACATTACTTAATTACTTGGTTACTGCACTCTTAGAAGTAAAAGTGCTGAATAGAACCATATAAGGTTCTTCGGCTTGTCCTCATAGGAAAACGCTTTTTGGTTCCTGTTAGAACCCTTTATAAAGGTTCCACCTGGAACCCTTCCGGAGGGTTCTATCTTGAACTCAACATCAAGTGTTATACCTGGAACCATAAGTGGAAGGTTCCTTTCAGAACCTTCTATTAGAGGTTCTACAAAGAATCCTGCAATGATGTAGTGATTTCACTGATAACCCTTACTAAGGGTTCAATCCAGAACCCTTTCACCCTCTAAGGGTTTCATCTGGATTCCACACAGGGAGTTCCACTGAGAACCCTTTTATATTTCAAGGGTTTCATCCAGAACCAACACAGGGAGTTATTATGCATGTTTAGTTTATTAATTCATGTTTTTAGTGAGAAGTGTTTTTTGAAGTGTGACACCATGAGTGAGGGGGTCAATGTTGCAGACCACCCTGTCTGTATGCGGGCATATCTCTGGTTGAGCATAAATCACAGCTGCATATGCTTCCTGTGCCAACGCTTGTCAATGTCATTCAACTTGTCTGGGAGTCATTCCTTACCACTGCTCACCACAATATGTAAATGTGGACTTTCATCATGCGCCACATCTCCCAATAGTGACAAGTCCTTTATAATCATTACTGCATCCAGGAAGAGCAGTTCATTACTCCTACCCTGGTAGGATGGAGACACACGGTAATTCAATGCGTCAGTTTCACCGTACATAGAAGTCATATTGGAGGCATTGCCTGTCGGTGCCAACAGATGCATTGACTGTTTCACCCCTGGTTTCTTGAAAATTTTGAAATAGCCCCTCCCCTTAAAGAACTAAACATACTAAGTTATCTCAGCTAATACAGTACAAACAACTAATCTGATTTAGTAATGTCAGCGTTTTTTGCCAAAACACAGAAGAATAAGTAATGATTCCTGAAAAGTTTAAGTATCAAGTAAATGCTGGATGGGAGAGAAAAAATTCCAAACAAGGAGTCCACATTCCTCCAAAGAAACAACTATTCTTGTTCTTTGGTTTTACCTGGTCTTACCTGCAGACCACAATACAACATTACAGATGCATACTGCCACGTACTGACCGAACCGTTATGTAAACAAATCTCACTGGTTTTATGTGTTTCATTTGAATTCACTCAAACTTAGAAAGAATCACATTGGTTTTATCTATTTAGAATAACTAAAGGTTGGAAATATGTTAAATTGAGTAAAACCAAGTAAATTTGTTCATCTAATACCTATGACAGCCAAACAGAGAGCACATTGTGTTGCTTCATTATATATTTGCACTGTATTCTTAGGTTAAGTGTTGTACATCATGACTTGGAAATTTTCACCAAAAACAATATCAAAAAAGATCTTCAGCAGACAAATGCCCTTCAACTCAATCTCATACACAGTGTATCTCACATTAGACGGACTAACCTATTAACCTAGTTTTGGTTTGTGGCAAAGGAGGGTTCCCACACCAGGTCTGAAACTGGTCAAACAAAGGGCTGGCTTTGGCTGGCTGGTTAGTGAAGTTGTCTGTCTTAGAGACTGGGGTTCAAAACCCAATGTGGGAACCCTCCACTTTGCTACACTGCACAATACATGTATCTATTTAACTATTGTATGGCATGAAATAATGGAAAAGACATTTAAGACTGTGGCAGAACAAGTACAATGAATTGATAAGGGTATTACAGATACATCTGCATTAAAAATTCTATTCGAAACATGGCTAAACATTTGAATAGGGTGAGGATCTTCTCATACCCATGTTTTTAACAGCCCTCAAAAAACTCCTTCTTCCAAAAAGGGTTCTCTGTATTGAAACGGTTCTTAAAGGAACCCTTAGTCTTACAAAGACCCCTTGAAGAACCCTTTTTTTTTTTTTTTTAAAGGGTTTTCCAGAAATAAATGGTTCTGGGTAGAACTTCTGCCCTTCAAGAAGAACCCTTTTGGAACCCTTACTTCTAAGAGTGTGTAGGTGTGAAGAAAGAGCTGAGAACAACAAACCCAAAGGGAGTTTGGTGCCTTTCTCTCTAGTAAATGATATGGAACTATTTGATATCTGCTGTATTCATATGCATACCAGTGTTTTAGGGTTAAGTTTGTGCTTTCTGTGTATTTTCCTTTTATAACAGACAAAGTGGTCCTGGTCAAACAAAGGCTGACCTGGGAGCAGGCCTTATACTACTGCAGAGATAACTACAATGACCTGGTCTCCATCACAAACCGTCACCAGCAGAGATGGGTCCAAGCCAGAGCCAAGAACGCCTCCACCTCCCACGTGTGGCTGGGACTGCGCTACACCTGCACTCTGGATTTCTGGTTCTGGATCAGTGACGAGGTGGTCAGCTACAAGAACTGGGCTCCAGGTCAAGAGATGGATGGCTGTGACATGTCTGGAGCCATGGCAAAAGAAGGAGATCATCAGTGGTTCAAAAAGCAGGACGAGGAAAAGTTTAACTTTATCTGCTCCAAGGATTAGAAACAACTTTCCACACTGTTAGCGATGTTTTATTCTTTCATCACTTTGATTTTAGTGGTGGTTTTAGTGGTTTAGTGGAGCCTGACATTTTTGGCTGGGGTAGCCTTTCTGTGTGTTTGAATATACAAATATATAGCATCTTATGCCTGTTATGTACATGCCATCTTTTCAACCTTAGAAAGTAGCACAACAAAAGCTAGCTTAATTCCAGGACATGCAATGAAGACATTAATGACACTCTAAAGAACTAATTAAAGGAATTAGACAAATAAGACTACTGACATTCTGTTTCCAAGCATTTGAGGCCTTTGTTTGAAACATGTATATGTGAAAATATTCCCAACCCCTTTACTTTTTTAAATTTTGTTTTTTTCAACCTGATGCTTAAGGCCACCAATCTGGGTTTTATGGCAGAGTGGCTGATGGAGGCCTTAACCGAAGTGTCTGCTTATTTGAACATTGGAAAGTATGCAGATAAAAAAGTCATGTGATTGGTCCAGTGGGTAGAGCAACATGACCACCGGTCTGTAAGTAATGTCGTCAAGCATGTTGTGTGTACTCCAGGGGTGTAGCTAGGGACTTAGGGCCTCCAGAAAGAGTATCACACAGGGCCCCCCTTAACCAGCTAACCAAGCAACAAATGTTGCTTCATTTTTACAAATTCTTATGCATTTTAATGTATTTTTGAACCATAATTTCCCCGTTTATGAGCAATATTTTTACATTGTTTAAATTAAATGTACTCACATTATTTCACAGCACTGGATGACACCAACTGAACATTTTCAAAGGGAGGAACAGGGGACCCCCAGTACTTTATTTTACTGTATCTACTACAAATATCAGTCTGTTGTATGATCCATTTAATCACCGTTAATTAAAAAGTGACACTAATTACTAAGAATAAATAAATAAAAAACACACTTTTCATTGCAGGCTTCTCAAGGGCCTTTCCCTATTGTGGGCCCGTGTAATCAGTACCACCACCCCCCACCCCCCCACCCCCCCGACCTTTTTGTCAAGGCTCCCTTAAAACTTTGGAAAAATATTAAGTCACCTCTGCCAAAAAGTAACAAAACAAATAAACCAAAAAAAAAAAAAAAAATTTACACCCCTATTTATGCAGTAATCAAGTCGATACAATAAATCTCTAAAGCACTCTTGTAAAACAAATTAAATGCTCTGGATGAAATGCATTGTGATTTAGGAGCATATAAGACCATTTGATTAGTTGTGCAGGTATAGTTAATGATCTGCATATTCATGATAAATCCTGGTTTCATTAAAAGGGTTTTTAAAGCCCCCCTGGTAATACCAGGGTGCTGTAGCACCCCTGTTGAGAGCCGCTGCTCTAGAGTGGGATAAATGGCTGTAGATAATGAAACAACCAGTCAAATCTACTTGCCTGTACTTGAAATAATCAGATGTGCATTTTCTCATCCACGCCCAAATGAAATAGATATTCTGAGTTGTTTTGCTCATTACAGTAATTCAATATTTTACTCTTTGGTGAAGATTTGTTGATGCTTAGAAAATGTTTTAAACTACTTTGTTAATGATAACATTTTTGTAGTTTCATGTAACGAGATATTTTATTTTACTCTTCAATGCTTATTTTCTCTGCATATTACAAATAAAAAGAATGAAATGTTTTGATTTTGTTGTGTTCCTTGGTAAGGTTTCATATCTTTGTAGTTTGGTGTAGGCACTGCAGAGTTAAGGATCTGTTTTGCTCCCCTGTATAAAAATACATCTGTGTTTCAAACAGTAGAAGTGTCAGAGCCCATGTGAGCATCTGTTAGGTTGGGGTGTAATAGAAAAATAGTCCACTAGAGGTCACTGTCTCTCATAGAGCTCCACATCTCTGTCATTGTTGCTCCATCCTTCCTCTGCCCAGCTGCTCTGTTGTTGTTGTTTGTCTCTGTGTTCAGATGAGCTAACATCATAAACGCAGTGCATTCAGAGGGTTTTCACACCATCACATTTTTCAGTTTTACTATGTTGCAGCCTGATGCTACAGTCTGAAACTTCATTTTGATTCTCATTACTCTAAACTCAGTACCCCAAAAAAACAAAGTGAAAACTGACTCTTTTTGAAAAACTAAAAAAACTGAAATATCACACTGATATAAGTATTCAGGCCTGTTGCAAACACTTGAAATTTAGTTCCCCATTCTCTTGATCATTGCTGAGATGTTTCTACACCTTGTCCACCTAGAGCCTTTTAGCGCTTTTTAATTGTGTTTTTTGCTCTCGCTTTGGCAGTAATCATGCTAAGATGATGTTATTTGAGAAAGATGTTCAATTTTTAATGTTTCTTATGCAGCAGCGCTGCTGCATGGCAGCAATGTGGTCTTACAGATAACGGGAGTTCGTGTTGTATTTTAGTTTTTACTATAAACTATTAATAAAACACTCAGCTCAAAAGGGTCAAGTTTTCTACAGTCACAAATATTAATAACAAATTTCAACAGTTTACTAAGAAATATACTTACCTTGTATTGCTTGATAGATTTTGTTTTACTGAGGGATGTTTTGTTCTTCCTCTTCATGTTGAAGCAGGCCATTGGAGAACTTGTGGAGAGCCTGAAGAAAAGAGGAATATCTTTTAAAAGTTTGAGTGCACTTTAACTTCTTATACAATGACACTCATATCAATCACAATCATTTTCAGAAATGAACACAGTGGTGAAAAATAGTTGGCACTTACCAGTGAAAAACTTCATGGACTCTGTCTGAAAGAAATGGGGACGCTATGGTGCTACCTGTGCACTAAACTGTTGCTAGGTTCTAATATATTCCAGGTCCAATGGAGAGTGTTCAGTAAGAACACTGAAATGTCACTTTATTCCTCAAGTGTTCTTTATTGTCAACACACGCTCGTTGGAATGACATAAAAATAAGAAAAGAGAAATTAGAAATATACCTTACATTTCTCTCTTAAGTAAATACAACATACTTGTAAAAATATAAAATAACTTGTAAACAACATTGAGTTCCAAATAAAGATGTCAGCAACCAGTATTTAAGTCTCCTAAACAATCATTTACATCAGAAAAGTAAGCAAACACAAAAACCCATGGCAGTAACAGATACAATGGCTGTTTTCGAATTCTCCTACTATACTAGCAGTGTGTACTGATTTGCCCAAAATGTAGTATGCAGTATGCAGTATGCGAACAAACGCGAAAGTTGAAGTATGCCAAAAATACCCGGATGACGTACTGATTCGGGAAAATTTCTCAATATGCATCGGACCAGTCTGCTTTGCCTACTGTTACCCACAATGCAAAGCGCAGAGTCAGCGTTCATAATAGCGGAGAGCGGCAGAACTTTCATCGGAGCGACTGACGGTTACAATAAGTGCCATTACCTTTTACCTTTACCTTTTTAACGTGTACTATAAAAGGTACCACCGTTATAATTCAGAATTTCTTGTCCTCTGATTAGACCTGTTTCATTGACTTTGGTTAACATTTCTAATTGATATTATGTCCTTTTTTAAATCTTGTTATTGTACCTTATATGTATAGAATATGTTTGTTATATTTGTTACATTCTATATTGTTTATCATGTGTTTTTCATTGTAAATGAGAGCTCATCCTCAATGATTGTCAAGTCTAAATAAAGATTATATCAATAAAAGTTGTGGAAAACAACCAATCCCTGTAGAGCAGAGTAAACACTACAGCCAATGTAGGAGACTATGTTCTGAGTCAGTCTTTTTGTTTAGTGAATATTGAATTTTCCAAGGATTCAGATCACACTAATAAAAACATGCCACCTCTCTAAATTTGGCAGGTAAATTCGGGCCGTGTTTGTTCTCTAAACAAGCCATGACTTTTTATGAGGATACTTGTTGTACAGGAGGCTGTCTGTCTTTTCCCCACTGTATTATTCAAATTACTTCTCTAATAACAGACGTGGTCTGTTTCAAAGTTAATGATTCTTCCTCAGAGTGACGAGGACTGAAACTTCTGCAGAAAAACATTTGCATACTGACGCTGATGTGTTTTGGGGAGTTAAAAGTCTGTTTTTGTTCTGATCAGAGCAATCTGTATCAACACTTCAAGGAGAGACATCAGAGAGAAGCTAAGAGACAAAATCATCACATGTGAGTTTGAACTGTGGTGTCATTTGAATGTTTATGGTGTGTTTGGTTTAAAATCTTGTTTTAGCTGTCGTGCAGTACTTTATGACACTAGACCTTAAATTAAACCTGTTTTGATGTATTAATCTTTAGTACATTTTTATGTGTTACAACATTTTTAACCCAAACAAAAAAACAAATCTAGAATTTGCCAGCCATAAATACAACCATGGTGAAGCTAACTTGAGTGTGTTATGGCTGCGTATAGCTTGCCTCTCGGTTGCTCTGATGTGAAGACTTACACCACATTCCAAATTATTGTGCAAAAGATATTTTTCTGATTTTCCTAAGTCGCCAAAGCAAATGACAGTCTATATTTTTCAGCGTAATTCAAATTTTATTTATCAAACCTCCCAGTGATAACTTTTTTCAAAATAAAAAAACTCAAAATGCACTGTTTCTAATTATTATGCACAATAGAGTTTCAAATCATTTTATAGGTTGAAAAGAACTGAAAATGGTCATTTGTTGAATTTTCAGCATTAGGAGGTCATATTTACTGAAATCAAAAGCTATTTCAATCAAAAACATCTTGTTAACATAGGAGCCCTTCTTTGATATCACCTTCACTATTCTTGCATCCATTGAACTTGTGAGTTTTTGAAGTTTCTGCTTGAATTTCTTTGCTAGATGTCAGAATATCCTCCCAGAGCTGCTGTTTTGATGTGAACTGCCTCCTTAGATTGAGGATGCTCCAAAGAATAAGGAGGAGAGACAGAGAGAGAAAACGGGGAGGGGGCTTGGATTTTGTTTGGTTTTCTTTTTTTTTTAATTTGTTTTTCATTGATTTTGTTTTTTGTTGTTTTTTTGTGATTTTTGTTTTATTAGACTAAATTTTAATGCTTTGTCTCAGGCAGCAGTGATCAGAGGCTGGGGTTCTTTAAACTGAAGGATAAGTGACAGAGGGGTGTTGACTGATTGATGAGCTTCTTTGATGGTTTAACTGAGGGCGGGGTTTTGTGAGGCTGATGAAATATACTTGATGGCTATTGCTCGGTGTTGCTGTCTGATGGTTTTGATGCCGGATATGGAGTGGATGTAGTGGGGGCTGATATTATTTGCAGCATGAGATGGTGAATTGTCATGCATGGAGATAATTTTGCTATAGACGGCACGGTTCTTCTTTTTGTACCATGGAAGAAACTGGTCAGTCAGAAACTCTATATACTTTGCTGAGGTGAGTTTCACACCTACAGGAACCCGAAAGGGGCCTACCAGCTCTCCTCTCCCCATTATTCTAGCCCAAACATGCTCAGATACAAAGGCCTCAGTAACTTCATCCTACTCTTCATCCCACTGACTGGCGATGGCAACTATTTTGTCATCTCACCATTTGACAGGAAGTCAACATAACTCTCATATTGATAATGTGATTTGCTTAAATCTCACATTTATGATGGAGGTCTGTCCCTCTATGCATTTAAATTTAGGCATTATAGTTTTTCTGTAGTGACACCCACTGTATCTGTTGTATTCGTGCCATTCTTTTACCCCCAAGTCTCTGCTCCTGTCATTCTGCTTTTTGTACCCTCTTTGAAGTTAATGTTTATACTTGGTTTACAGCAGACTAAAGGATCAGTCCATCGATCAGAGTGAAGATGAAGAGTTTATTTCTGCTCATTGTGATCGGTGAGTGATGATCATACCTGTTCTCTCACTGCTGCATGTGGCTATAAATTGCATGTTAGTTACAAAAAAATTCCTTAAACTTATGAATGTGCTGCATAACACACAGTTAAGTGGATCTTAAATTAACTTCATTACAGCCAACACTTGCTTACAACTACTTAAATTTTTCAGCTTGTTCACAACAATATGGAAGCAAAGCAACATCAGTAAGGCACAAACATGAGGCAGCAGTCAATGACTGAACCTTAAGAAGAGTTTTTTATTATTATTATTATTATTATTGTTGTTGTTGTTTTGAATAATAATTCAATAACAATTTTAATAATATTGTGAATACCATGAATTATTATTATTATTATTATTATTTTTAGTAGTAGTAGTATTGTTATTATTATTATTATCATTATCATTATTATAATCACCTTTTTATTTTTTAATGAGGATTTAAGTTTTGGATTTGTTTTTTTTTTTGTTTGTCTTTTTTTTTTTGGCACATTTCCAGTCATTCCATGCCCCTGTCCCAAGTATTTTGGAACACATTTACAACGATAACAATGAACAGATTTAAAATTTACACTATGTGTGTAGTCCTGAACCCCAAAATAACTAAAGTGAAGTGAATGTAGGTGAAAAAGGATTTTTAAACCCCTTTTCATTTTTATTTTTCATTCACATTTTATATTATGTCCTAACTGTTTTGGAACTGGGGTTTGTACAGCTGAACTGTTGGGTGGAGATCAGACAGGCACTGAGTGTCAGTTGGATGGCAGCGAGGGAGAATTTGAGATCTGAGTGAGACTGCGCCCTCTAGTGGACAAAATTTTAGCAACCACTCAAACAAAAAGAGTGTGTTTGATGTTGTTGGTACTGAGGCTTGTACTATAAACATGTGTGTGTTATTATTTATTTTTATACACCAAAAAAATAAAACAATATCTGAGTCTTGATAGTTTTACTTCCATCAACAGGACCAATCCAGCTGCTGTATCTGTGATTGCTTTGCATACACCAAACTATCTATTCTCTGGTTTTAGGCCAGTGTTTCTCTGTCACCTGTCTCCTCTGTGAGTACTACCTTATTGAGGATGAAATGACCTGGGATGAAGCCCAGAGATACTGCAGAGAGAAATACACAGACCTGGCCACAGTGTCTGACATGACAGACGCTCAGAGTCTCAGTGAGTTGGTGGATGGAAAAGAAGCCTGGATCGGTCTTTCCAGCAACCAGGGAAGAGACAACAGACAGTGGCACTGGTCTTTGCCAGGGCTGCCAGGGGTGAACTTCAGTGATATCAAGGAGCATTTTAATGATGGTGAGCCAGGTGATCATGAAGGTCATCATGAGAATTGTGTACGAATGACGAACGGCAAATTAATTGATCACCGGTGCAGCTCTCCCAGTGGATTTATTTGCCTCAATGGTAAGAAAATGTCACATTTCTAATTGATTTATTTTTGTACATATCACATTATCAAGCTTTCTTCTTCTTTATTCAAACAAGAGCTGTTGGTATGATGCTAAATGCAGGATGCCCCAGTTGATCTGCCACTGATCATTTTCAAACATTTATCATCAAACATTTATCATCTAAAATACATTAAAGCTAATCACCTGTGAAGCTCTGAAGTGTGATTATAATGAATGCTAATCAGATGTACCTCAGCTTGTCTGCTGCTGGTGCTGCAGCTGGATCGTAGGGTCAAAGTGCTGAGTATCATCTTTTGGTGGAGGCAGTGTGATGGTGTGGGGCGGCATCTCCCTCACTTGTCATCAAGGCCACCCAGAAGGGGGGATAAAGGGGAGAGCTTTCTGGGGCCCATGGAGGTCAGCAAAATCATGGTCCACTGTAAAGTTAAGCTGTGATAATAATATTTTTGAACCTGAATAATTATCACTCTGATCAAAGCAAGAAAGAGAAGGATTTCATTTATTTATACTGCAATAGAAATGTAGCCTTTTTCATAATGTAAACCCTTTTTCTTTAAAACAGAATGAGCTTATATTGGTAATGTTAACAATGTGGGCGGGCATATTAAACTAAACCATTTGTAAAGTAATGTCAGCTAAACCATGATGTGCACAAACACCAGGACATCAGAAAATAAATCAGAAAAACTTGAGACAGCTTTAATGGACTGGGCCAGTGGTGGATGATTTTATTCATTGGTGTCATGATTCATTTTTAAACCTGAACGTGACAAAAACCAAGGACATGTGTATAGATTTTAGAAAGAACTCCAACCCACCACTTTTAACTGTGATCAATGGGGAGATTGTGGAACACGTCACCAGTTTTAAATACCTTGGTGTGGTTGTTGACAGTAAGCTTTCTTTGGTGAAAACACAGACACTGTTTACAGGAAATCACAGCAGCGATTACACTTCCTGCGGATGCTCAACCAGTTTGGTGTGAGCAACAAATTAATGGAAATGTTTTATCATTCAGTGGTTGAATTTGTCCTGACATTTGCCCTTATCTCTTGGTCTGGCAGCCTCTCCTTGGGAGATAAAAAGAGGCAAGAGCATGTGGTCAAGGTTGCCAGCAAAATCACTGGTGTCACATTACCTGACCTGTCAACAATCTTTTATAGGAGGGTAAACTCGAAGGCTCAGGACATCATACAGTGTCCTGACCATCCCTTACATGCTAAATTTGAGCTCCTACCCTCTACCCTCAGATTACCTAAGTGTAAATCTAACAGGATGAAAAATTCATTTATAAATAAAGCCATCACACAACTGAATCTAAACTCTAAAAGTGAACAGCTATGATACACTTAATTCTCACTACATTGTAATGATGGTTCTGTCCTCAGTTGTCCTTCAGAGTATTTGTGTACTAACCCATTTCAGTGTTGTTTCTAAACTCATGTGACTGTGTTTCCTATGTTCTACGTTTTTTACCTGCCTGCAAAGCAAATTTCCCCTAGGGGACAATAAAGTTGAAGTTGAAGTTTAAGTTGGAGAATATTTACATAGTCATACAAAGAGGCAAAAAGTTGGGGGAAAAGGGGCAAAAATGCGTTTTAACTGGCAAAAACTTGGCTAACATGGGCAAAAAGTTGGTAAAACAAAACGGCAACAATGGGTCAAAAGTGGCAAAAATAAACAAAAAGTAGCAAAAGTTGGTTAAAAACAGAAAAAAATGGGATAAAAGTGGCATAAAGAAGTGACTTAAATGAGGGTAAAGTGGCAAAAATGTACGTAAATGTGTCAAAGTGGCATCAAGGGGATGAAAAATAGTAAAAATGGGTTTTAAATGGCAAAACAGTGTCAAAAGTGGGATAAAGGCCTCAAAAATGGTTTACAAGTGGCAGAGAGAATTTACTGAAATAGACAAAACAGTGTCAAAATGGATGATAAATAACAAAACCATGGTAAAAAGAGGCAATAGTGGCATTAAAGGGCAGCAAAAGTGGTCAAAAGTAGCGATAGTGTGCAGAAATTGTGTCTAAAAGGGGTTAAAAAGCTGCACCGAAAAAAAAAAAAAAAAATCCATCAGAGCCCAGTAGGAGTCTGACACACTTTTCAGGTCCAAATAGGTAACTGTTAGCCAGGACGCTAGCAGCAACACTTCTGATCCAAAACATATGTACTGATGTTATCAGTGAATCACACCTGTGGAGGGCCCACTCTCTGGGTTTTTCAGGGGCCCAGCTGATCTGTGGACCTTGGCATTTAACCCATTGTTGCCACTTTTCGCCCATTTTTCTGACATCATTTTGCAACTTTTTCCTCCTTTAGTCTTCAAGTGTTTTCGCTGCTTTTCACCCTTTTTTCCAACATTCTGCCAATTTTTGTCCCTGTTTGCCACTTTTTCCCCCTTTTTGCCCGTTTCCTCAATATTGTTTTGCAACTTTTGCCTCCTTTAGCCTTCAATTTAAAAATTTTGCCCCTTAATTCCCATTTTTGAAGCTTTTCATCCATTTTTGCCACTTCAACCAAATTCCTGCCATTTTATTTTTGTGCTACACACATTTTTGCCCATGATGCCGCTGTTTGCAGCATTTCTTTGTCCATTTTATCTGTTTAACCCATTGTTGCTAACCTGGCACGCTAGATGGATTTGTTTCACACATCCATCTGGGAAAGCTTCAATAGGAAACGTTTGAGAAAAGGCAGAGCATTTGAAAAAAACTTGGAGTGTGATTCTGTCTGTTACATCTCCACGAGCCAAACAGAGCAATAAAACACGTGACGTAGCTGCTATCGAGCGGCGCATGTGCAGCTATGCAAAACATGGCGACTATAGACATGTAAGTACTCGACTTTTGTGGTTTTTGAAAAGAAAATAACTCACTGCTGATCTTTGTTCTTCTTTTCATGAAGACATGTTGTCAAGTTCTGATAAAACGGGTGCTTTAGTAGCATCCACGCTAATATCTTCCTCCATAACTGCACCAGCTCTTGCTGCTGCTCGTTTACGTCACTACACTGCCGTGCCTGAAAGTACTGCCCCTTGTCACTGATTGGTCCTGTCACTGGCTAACCGGGCCCAAACGGTTCAGATGGGAGCTTTGCAAGATGGATTCGCCAGTGAAAAACAAGGAAACGGGCGTATCCATCTGCTTTGCAAGGTTATACTGTTGCCAGTTTTTGCCCATTTCTGCAACTTTCAGTCTTTTCCAGCCACTTTTAACCCATTTATGCATTTTTTTTACCATTTAAATGCATTCTTGCCCATATTCATTCATGTTTTTTTGGCTATTTTCACAATTATTCTATCCGTTTCCAAAAAGTTGTCTCAGTTTCTTCTACTTTTATTTCTGGCATCCTGCCAATTGTGCAGATTGTTGAAATCCAACATTACTTTCCTGTGCCCATCCACATCGTTATCATCACTAGTAAAGGGTAAGGTGTTTTATGAAAAGGTTTTTACATTTTGAAAAAGACTATATTGTGCTACAGCACAAATAAAAAAGATTTATTTTGCTTTGATAAGAGTGGTGATTATTCAGGTTAAACAATATTATTATTATCACAGCTTAACTTTACAGTGGACCATGATGTTGCTGACCTCCATAGGCCCCAGAAAGCTTTCCCCTTTCCCCTCTTCTGGGCGACCCTGCTGTTAACCCTAACTAAACCAAGAGAATCATCATATTTATTTAAGAAGTTTTTGGGTGTATTTAGGTCTTGACAGTGGTAGTGTGTGACACTGATGGTTTAAATTATTGGCAAGATAAAATTAATCAAATCAAATCGTTAGACCAGTGAAGATACACAGCTTTACCCTGAACGCTACAAAGCTAACTGCTAAACCAGCTGCTGTACCAAAATGTAAAATATGATCAGTATTGGCAGATCCAAATCACAGGATCAGTTTGTTGTTGGGACATCCATAGAAACTCTTTGAATTATTAAATACCTGATACTGCTCTGGAGAAATGCTTTTGTACCTTGAATTATTGTTTCACTTGCTGGTAACCATGATTTGAGGAAAACTGAGTATTTCTTGTCAACATCCTCAGGAGAAGATCATCCTGATGGAAGATTCACACGGATTGTTGAGAAGAAGAACTGGACCCAGGCTCAGGATTACTGCAGGGAACATCACATCGATCTGGCCAGTGGACTCGACATTTTCAAGGATGACACATTTCTGAAACTTTCAGAGTCTCTTCAGTTGTGGTTGGGGCTCTTCAGAGACACCTGGACTTGGTCAGATGGAAACAGCTCAAGTTTCAGAAACTGGGATCAGGGCTTGTTCAAGGATGGAATCGACAGGAAGGAGTGTGCAACTGTTTTAGACGAATCTGGACAATGGGGCTCTGATGGTTGTGATGAGAAAAAACCCTTCTTCTGCTACAATGGTAAGTTGTGCAAAGGTCTGACTCACTTTTATTTTCCATAAGAAACAGAGATCCACCAAAAGATTAGAGAAACAAAAATCATAACACTGTTTTGAAAAGTTTGCTGCTTCTTCTTGTATTTGTTCATTCATTTTCAGGATAGCACCTTTATGCTGATGATACTTAGATTTATTTATCTACTAGATGACATAACCTTTGTCAGCTTTCATTGCTCTGGAACTGCTTTCAAAGACTGGATGTCTCTATATTTTCTCAGTCTTAACCCTGAGAAATCTGAAAAACACTATCCAGACTAAAGTATTTGGCCACACCTTTTCATTGTTTAATTCATGTGTATAAAACAGACCCATTCCCACAATTTATAAAATCAAGCAATCTGTATTTGCTAACATTAGTGATACAGAGGGGGTTGTTCTGAAGAGCTCAGTGGCTTCAAGCGTGGTACTGTCATGGCTGCCATCTTTGTTTCATCCCTGCTGGATATTCCAGAGTCAACTGTAAGTGATATTATTTGAAAGTGGAAGCATTTAGGAACAACAGCAACTTAGCCATGAAGCAGAAGAGCAGGGTCAGTGACTGAAAGGTGGAGCAAAGTGTGAACAAAGAGCTTAGAACAACAAACCCAAAGGGAGTTTGGTGCCTTTCTCTCCAGTAAATGATATGGATCTATTTGATATCTGCTGTATTCATATGCATACCAGTGTTTTAGGGTTAAGTTTGTGCTTTCTGTGTATTTTCCTTTTATAACAGACAAACTGATCTTGATCAACGAAAACAAGACCTGGGAGGAGGCCTTATACTACTGCAGAGATAACTACACTGACCTGGTCTCTATCACTAACCCTCACCAGCAGAGATGGGTCCAAGCCAGAGCCAAGGACGCCTCCACCTCCCACGTGTGGCTGGGACTGCGCTACACCTGTGTTCTGGATCTGTGGATCTGGATTAATGACCATCTGGTCTGCTATCACAACTGGAAATCCAATGAGTTGAGTAATGAATGCTATCATGCTGCAGCCATGGAAAAAGAAAGTGGGAAGTGGGTCGAACAGGCTGATGATGACAAGTTTAATTTTATCTGTGTTTTGGAGAAATCTCAAAACCCAACCTGACCACTTCAGAGTGTTGTGAAAACGTCGTTGCCTGCTTCCTGATTTCTTTCTTACTTTTTTTTGACCCACTCTGCAAAAACATCCAAATCTACCTGGCCACATGTAAAACAACAATTGCCCCTAAACCTAATAACTGGTTTTGCCATCCTTGGTGGCAACAACTGCATGCAAGTATTTGTACTTTCTCTCAGTGAGTCCTTCACATCACTGTGGAGGACTTTAGGCGCTCTTTTTTGCAGAATTGCTTTAATTCAGCCACATTGGAGGGTTATGAGGTCACGCCACTGCATCTCAATCTGATTTACGTCCAGACTTTGACGAGGCCACATTCTCCTCCAGGATTCTTTGGTAGAGAGCAGAATTCATGGATCCATCCACTAGTGCATCAATTAGTCACCCAGTTCCTAAAAAAATCAAAGCAATCTGAGACCACCACACTACCACCACCAGGTTTGACCTCAAGTTTGATGTTTCTGTTGTGTTTTATGTTCTACTTGTGACATTTTTGTGATAAATTCCGGTTTCTGGTTTCCTGTATCCGTTGTGCTGGCTGCAAACTTCACTCTGCTCTTCCTGAGGCCTTCCCCCCTCCCCCCGGTTGCTGAGAAGAAGATCCACACCTGCAGCGAGTTGTTAATCACGCTCCCTACTTTAGACCTGCTGCAGCTCTCCTCAGTGCCTGAGTTTTGTCTACACTCTCCTGTGGTAAACGCCAGCTCCAGGCTCACACTCTTATGAGAACAATTGTGAATTCTTCCAGTGCTTCACTTTGTGGAATTGTTACTAACGTGTCTCCTCTTTCCCTTCCAGTGCCTCACTCACCGCCGCACAGCAGCCCAGCTTCAGCACTCTCCCTCGCTGCCGTCACTCTCCCTGGACCCGTGGATTCCCCTTTACCTGAGCACCTTAACCTGCACAATAAACCTGTTAAAACTGCTTCACTGTCTCTGTATACTGGGTTCAAACCACCACCTTACATAACAGTGTCTTATTTTACAACAATTGAAACAGGACGTGAACCATCGAAAAGTTCAACTCTTGTCTCGTCAGTGAGTAGAATATTATCCCAAAAATCTTGGGGATCATAAAGATGTTGGTGGCAAATGTGAGACGAGCCTCTGTGTTGTTTGGAACTCTTCCATTTTTGCCCCGCCTCTTTCTTATTGTTGAATCATGAACACTGACCTTAACCAAGTTAAGTGAGGCCTGCAGGTCTTTAGATGTTGTTCTGGAGTAATTTGGGTAGGCCAGCCACTCCTGGCAAGGTTCACATATGTTCCAAGTTTTCCCCATTGTGGATAACGCCTCTTGGTGTGGTTCCCTGGAGTCCCAAAGCCTCCGAAATGGATTTGGGACCATTTCCACTTTGACTTTGTTTCTAATCTGTTATTTGTTGCTACAAATGACGGCACAACCAGTTATTAGTTTAGGGGGTAATTACTTTTTCACATAGGGCCAGGTAGGTTTGGATGGTTTTATTTCCCTCAAAAAATGAAATCATCATTTAAATGCATGTTGTATTTACTTTGGTTGTCTTTAATATAAAAAGTTGATGATCTGAATCATGTAAATACTTTTTCACAGCACTGTATTTCTGGTGGGTTTTCTGAAATAAAAGAAGCTCAGAGAGTAACTAAACCCCAAACCTTCTGCTTTGGTGTATCTACCCCAAAAAAAATACTTATCTATCATTGATTTTTAAGGTTTGTTTTCTAATAGATAGTAGTTTTAGGATGAAATGTAACACATTTTCATTGTTAAAGTCAAAGTGTAACTCTTTTGATATACACTATATGGACAAAAGTATTTGGCCCCCTCCCTTTTGGTATATTGGTCATAGTACTTAATATGGAAGGCTTTCTGCAAGATTCAACAAACTCCGAAATACAGCCCCATACCCCCCATACCCCTCCTCCACCAAACACCAAAGAGAGAAGCATTATTCGTGGCTGAGTTGCTGTTGTTCCTAAACGTGTTTCAGAAATACCCATTGGTTTCACAAATGTTTGCAAATGGAGACTGCATGGTTGGGTGCTTAATTTTAAACACCTGTGGCAATGGGTCTGATTGACAAGGCTGGATTCAAAACTTAACAGGTGTGGCCAAATACTTTTGTCCATTTAGTATACCTTGCTATTTTTTCTTACCCGTCTTGATAGTTTGGGAATTAAAAAAAAATCTCTGCTGTCTTTTGTACTTGTTTTCCTCGTTCCTCTTGATATCCTGTAACATCGTGCTTTTCATGGCTTGAAGTGAATAAAATAAACAGAGAATTTTTTTCTCAAAGCTCAGTGTTTTTTTTTTCATTTCTTAAAATGCTTAATCCATGACTATTAGTCTGTATTCATTGACCTGATGACAGATAACCTGACTGAATTGGGGAAAGATTTTTGATCACATTTAATCTGATTTGTAGTAGAGGAAGTAGTTTGCCCCATGCATTTCTATTGGCTGCCCTGCTGGCTTTCTGAGCCTGCTGTTATGGTTTTGTTCTGCCTGCAGGTCTCTGCTCTGGTCTGTTTTTTCACCCCTGAAAAATCTGGCTCTGCTTGCTTCATTCATTTCACAGTGATTTAAAATTGTATTCTTTTAGCTCTCCAGCAAATAGCTGTACATAGATTTTTGACTAGATTGGGATTTAAGCTAGTAAATGCTTGGAATATGAGCTCTGGTTGGAATTGCAGCCACTTTGTCCTAAAGTGTATTTTTTTCCCTCAGTTTTTTTGCCATCAGCTTTCATGCCACAGGGATTTCTGATATGGCAGATACTTTGAACTGTAACTGTAGAGATTATTTGATGAAAAGTTGGAGAAAGCCTGAATAATTTCTTACTGTAAAAGAAGATTTCACTTGCAGGTTTTAATGTCCATACAGAACAACTGTGTCCTGCTAAACCAGCAGTCGTTTTCACATGCAGTGATCAACTCCAGTCTCTGGTGAAGGCTTTGCCTACGTACAGTAAAAGGCCACAGAACTCAGAGTGTGGTCACAAAAGGAGGGCACACGACAGGTTTGGGTGTGTCTCTCTCAGAGTGGGAGGGCCACTTCAAGTTTCAGGAAGAGCAGAGCAGCTGCTTGAGTGATTCATAACAAAGTACACAAAGTAAAGGACTACACCGCTCCACGTCAGACGGAAACATGCAGAGTAAGTCCTGCCTAATTTCTTGTAGTTTTATATGTTGTTACTCTCTGTGGACTGATGATATTTGAAGCTCTGTGATCCTCAGACAGGCACAGGTTTCTGTACTTTGTTGATTCTGTACTGGAGCTGCTGTTCTCTACTGGTCTAGTATCAGGACTCAACACCAGCTCCTTTATGAGACACTGCGGCTCAGATTTCTGCTATTTTTTAACCAGTTAGTGTGAAAAAAAATCACAGTTTAGCCTCAGATGAAAAACACATGTAAGAGAAGGAAGAACCAGAATCAAAACAAGAGCAGACAGGGTCGCACATAAGGGGGGAAGGGGGGGACTCTAACCTTGTTAATCATAAATAAAGGACATGCAAAAACACACATTGGAGTTAAAACTGAAACTTACAACTGTCAAAGTTAAATGTACTTGGTTTCACTGGAACATAATCAGAGTCGTTCTTTTTGTGGACTAATGTGTGTCATTTCATTAAAAAAAAACAAAAACAAAAAAAAAACCTCACAGACAGGCTGGTGGGCAAAAGTCAGCAGTGCCCTGTGTTATCAAACATTTACCTTTTTTACTGTTCACTTGTTCCCTTTTCAGTCCATGGCAAGTTTCTTTACCCGTGGTAACGTTAGTGTCATAATCTTCAGTCTTCCTGGAGCTCCTTATTTTCTTTCAAAATAAAAGCAGATCTGCATCCAAACAGGAAGTCAAATGCTCTAGGTTCCAGATGGTAGAATGAACTAAATGAGATTTAAAAAAATGTTTAGATGAAAAAAATGAAAATTTGAAACACAAAATAAGGGTGCAAAATTGTAAATAACAATAGAAGTGCTTCGATTAATCAGGAATCGCTGTAGAAATTCTAATTTGAAGTGCAATTAATCAAGTAGAACTTTTAAATGATTAGCCAAAGAAATTTAATCATAGTAGATTGTAAAAATTCTTTTACTGATTGAGATACAATGTAAAAATTCAGAGATTTCTTGACGTAACCTGTAGAAATTCTTAGATTTATTGAGATCACCTGTAGAAAATCTTAGATTTTTTGAGATTGCCTGTAGAAATCTTAGATTTATTGAGATCACCTGTAGAAATCCTTACATTTTTTGAGAAAACCTGTAGAAATTGTTAGATGTATTGAGATAACCTGTAATAATTCTTACAGTTATAGAGATTACCTGTAGAAATTCTGAGATTTATTGAGAATACCTGTAGAAACTCTTAGATTAGTTAAGATTACTTTATGGACATTCTTTGATTGATTGAGACAAAATGTATCAACTCTTGGATCAAATGAGTTTACCTGTGGAAATCATTAGATTAACTGAGAGTAAAGAATTTCTTAAATTAATTGTGATCTTCTTCAGCAGTTTTAGATAAAGTGCAAAAAGTGTAGAATTTCTTAGATTAATCCCACCTGAGATAAATTTCTCCGTCTAATTGCAGTTTACGAAGAGCTGAATCAGATTTATGGAGGGGGTATTTGCTGGATTGTTGTTTCTGTGGGCAGTCTTTATTTTAAATGAACTTCATGGATGTTTTGGCACATTTTCTCACAGGCATACTGACAGTGACCCATTTTAAGATCCTGACCCAGCCATTGAGAGCCAGTGTGTTAGAGAATGAATCCAAGCAGATGCTTCAAAATTAGGTTTTCAGTTGTTAAAACCCTTTTTCACAGTAAAACTCACCGAAAGCTGCTAGCAGAGCCCAGGTTATTGTTTGGACATGTGGGAGAATGTGTGTTTTTGAAGACTGGGTGTGTATTTCTCTTAATTTAACTTCTCCTAAATGTAGTTCTCTGGCATTAAACCAATACAAACATCAAACTGCTGACGCCTATCATTAAGAAATGTCTGTAATGAGGACAGTGTAACCTCTCAGAGGGATTTGTGTTTTCTTTTAAAGCAGGTGCTGTGAGGCTGACCATCCTGACTTTCTGCATTCCTCACATGCTCTTTAACTCACTTCCTGCTAGAATGACAAAAGTCCTTGTGTTCTCTGGCTTTTAAAATCAGAACTTATTAAGACTAAAAAAACAAAAGGTGTTCTGTCAGCATGTAGCTTTTTTCCTTAGAGTAAAATCTTAGTAGTTGTTGTTAGTTTAGACTCCTGCTTCATTATCTCTACTCCCAGTAATAGATGATTGGTGGTTGTCATGATGGCTGCCAAACAAAGACATGGCCCACCCTAAATTTAAGCAACATTTACCTTTTATATTAGACGTGAATACTCATTTACTTATATGAGCAACAAAAATACAGGCTTTATTGTTTTGCCTGCAATTAAACACATATTTTTAAAAGCTGAGTTGAATTGTTACACCCCTGCCTGATTCCTGCCAGACCTGTTGAATCAAGAAAGCACCTAAATAGATTTTTTTTTTTTTAAATTATCTCTAAAAGCAACACATCATGCTGTGATCTGAACAGTTTCTAAAACAGATGAGAAACAAAGACAATCTAGAATGGGTTGCAAAGCCTTTTCACCAGAGAACTGAGCCATTATCCACAAATGGAGAAAACTTTGAACTGTGGTGAACCTTCCCAGGAATGGCCGGCCTACCACAATTACTCCAAGAGCCCATCAACAACTCATCCATGAGGTCACAAAAGAACCCAGAACACCTCACTTGATTCAGTTAAGGTTAGTGTTCATGATTCAACAGTAAGAAAGAGACTGGACAAATATGGCACCCATGGGAGAGTTCCAAAGCCAAAACCGCTGCTGACCATAAGGAACACAAAGACTTGTCTCACTTTACAAAAAATTAACATCTTGATGATCCTAAGGACTTTTGGGAAAATATTCTGTGGACTGGCGGGATAAAAGTTGAACATATGGCATAAAACTAACATCAAAACAGTCACACTACCACCCACGGTGTTTGACTGTTTCAGGGAATTTCAGGGAAATGTTTGTTTTTGTTTTTGTTTTTTTTTTTTGTTTTTTTTGGGAATTTTCATAGAATGAAATTTTGAGGAATGTATTTAAATGTTTAGGCTTTATGAAAAAAAGTTTAGGTACATTTTTTAAAATTATTTTAGGGAATTAGTTTAGATTTTATAACAGGCAAATGTCAAAGAAATCCAGAACTTTTAGAGAAAATGATGTTCATGCTTTCACTCGAAAAGTCTGTGTCCACCTGGGGGGCATTTGTGGGCATCATTTCTGATTAAAACAAATTCCTGTTTAAAGACAAGCCTAAGCGTTTAACCTCATCAGGCCCTACTTATCTGGATTAACTGGGAGAAACTAAAAATGCATTCTGGTCTCAAGAGGTTCATGAAATGCTGTGTTAGTTTTACCTCAGAGGTAACAGGACTCACACCTTCATAAAAGTTCATGTCTTGTCTTGTCAGTCCAGTGAATACTGTTCCAAAAGTCTTTGGGAGGTCAAGGTCATTGTGGCAAATGTAAGACAAGCCTTATGGTCAGCAGTGGTTTTGGCTTTGGATCTCTCCCATTTATGCCCAGTCTCTTTCTTGTTGTTGAATCATGAACACTGACTTAAACTGAGTCAAGTGAGGCCTGCAGGTCTTTAGACATTGTCCTGGGTCCCTTTTTGACCTCTTGGTTGAGTCGTAGATGCGCTCTTTGATTAATTTTGGAAGGCTGGCCACTCCTGGGAAAGTTCATCACCGTACCAAGTTTTCTCCATTTGTGGATAATGGCTCTCACTCATGATAAACAAGTGGGGACAATGCCATAGGGCCAGGTAGGTTTGGATTCCTTTCATCGCCTTAATCAATGAATGTAAAGAAATAAAAACTGCATTTTATGTTTACTCAGTTTATCTTTGTCTAATATCAAAATTTATGATCAGAAACATTTAAAAGTGACCAAAATGCAAGAAAATAAGAAATGAGGAAATGGGCAAAGACTTCTTCACAACTCTCTATACTGATTATATCTTAAAGACCCTTTGTGGACAAGACCCAAGCGGTTCCCTACCTTCTCTTTATGCATACAGGCCCAAAGATTGGCTTAAGTCTGGAAGTATGACAACTAGTCACTTCATTTTATCCTTTTTATCATATACCTAAGAAAACAACTGAATGCATTTAACCATAAACTGCACCCTTATTCTGTTCTTTAGCTGAAGCATGTGGATTTTTACAGATAGCCAAGATAGAAAAACATCTTCATTTCTCTGATTGCTTCTCCTCAGTGGCTCTTTATGACCTCATAGAACAGTAGCAGATTAGACCCATGCAGATGCTGACCTTAGACGTAGCCTTGGCCCATTTCTCACTGTAAATGATCTGTTTGTTATATCATCTGTAGCAGAGATGAAGTTCAGTCACATTAACTGTGTCAGTCATTCTATTACAGCTCTATGGTTACTAAACACTCAGGGAGTGATCACAAATTTGTCACTCAGGAATCTTAGAAAAGGTGTGTTTATATTAAAGGGATACCATGACAACATTTGTGTTCAGCCCAAAATAATGTGACAAAATCAGTGACAACAGTCCAATTTAACACCATATTGTGTGAATAGATGTACAGCGCCAATAAAGTATTAATTCACTGGGATATTTGACCCTTTTATTGATTTTATAAATCAGTAATGGGCAATTTAATTTGGCTGTTTTTGACAGAAAAGATACAAGAAAACCCTAATATCAAAGTGAGAACAGTATTCATGGCTACCATAACACCTTAAAGATAAAAGAACACTCCAAGCAACTTAGAGAAAAGGCACTGAACATCCCCTGGAGCTGAGACAAGATGCTACAAACACTGCACATCACCCCAACACACCATCCCCACTGTGAAGCACAGTGGTGGCAGCATCATGCTGTTGGGATGCTTCTCAGCATAATGTGGCATTTCATATCCATCCCCTGATTTAGACTTTTCAGTAAACTTTTCTCTGAGTTGCTTGGAGTGTTCTTTTGTCTTCATGGTGTAATGGTTGCCAGGAATACTGTTTTCACTTTGACATTAAAGATGTTTTTGGTACTTTTGGTATTTTTTTTATTTAGTCAAAAAAGCCAAATTATATCAGCCCTTTTTATAGGAACTGTAAATTCAAATATATGACTCTAACTTTATCATGTCTGTTTTCTTCTCAGGCATCAGCTCTTCAGGAGGCAGCCTCCTCTCAGAGGACCAGTTCAGCTGCTCCATCTGCCTGGAGGTCTTCGTGGAGCCCGTCTCCACGCCCTGCGGCCACAGCTTCTGTAAGGCCTGCCTGCAAGGTTACTGGAACCACAGCAAGAAGTTCCTGTGCCCCATGTGCAAGAAGAGCTACTCCAAGAAGCCTGAGATGAGCGTCAACAGGGTCCTGGCGGAGATTTCCTCGCAGTTTCAGGGGTTAATGATGGCCGGAGGAGCGGGAGGAGATGGGGGAGCTGCGTCAAGAGCTTCCACGCTGAGTCTGAACTCAAACTCAGGGCAGTCGGGCGCTCCAACGGTAGACACTGGGGAGTTCGCTCAGCCTGGGGATGTCCCATGTGACGCCTGTATTGGGAGGAAGTTGAAGGCGCACAAGTCTTGTGTGAACTGTCCGGGCTCATTCTGTGAGGCTCACCTCCGACATCACAAAAAGGTCTGTTTACCTTTTTTAAGGATTAATGCAAAGTTACAAAATTTCCTTTTTTGTCTTTTTTTAATAGTTTTTTTTATTATATTGACTGTCTCTAGAATTTTTATCAATTTTAAATGGTAATATATTTCTGAAAAAACACAATCACTGAAAAAGACAGTGTCTGGAGGGGGGCATATGTTGCTCTAAAACCTCTATCTACTTTCCAGCATTGATAGTCTTTCCAGATGTGTAAGCTACTCACGCTATAGGCACTAATCTAACCTCATACCATCAGAGATGCAGGCTTTGAACTGTGCTCTGATAACACACCGGATGGTCTCTATCCGCTTTAGGACACACCATCAGGGGTTTCCACAAAGAATAACTAATTTTGATTCTTTTGCCCACAGAACAGTTTTCCATTCTGCCTCAGTCCATTTTAAAAGGCTTATGGCTTGATTGTGTTCACGTATGGATTCTTATACAGCTTTAACTTGCATTTGTGGATGGCATGGCCAAATGCGTTGGCAGAGAGTTATTCCTGGAAGTGTTCCTTAGTCCATACAGTGATTTCCAGTACAGAATCATGCCAGTTTTTAAGGCAGGGTGACCTGAGGACCTTGTCCCTTGCTCACAGAGATTGCATTTCGTTTTTTGGGTTGCCAAATCCTCCTTCAGCTGTTTTTTCATCCGTACCAGTTACTTTTCCAGCCTTTTGTTGCCCTGAACCTACTTTTTGAGATGTATTGCTGCCATCATGTTCCAAAAGAGCTAGTATTTTTCATGAAAATGGTAAAATTTCTCAGTTACCACATCTGATATGTTGTTTATGCTCTCTTGTGAATAAAATATGGGATTAGTAGATTTTAAAACTATTGAATTCTACTTTGATTGACATTTTACACAGTGTCCCAACTTTTTTGGAATTATGGTTGTAAACGAAAGGGAAAAAACATCTTTACTGACATTACATATGACATATCATTGTATTTTGTCCCAGCTTTACTTTTTAGGGTTTTGTAATGCATTTGTGCATTTGTACATATGTACATAACTTTCACTTCTGTCAGGGGTTGCACTGTGGTGTAAAACATACCAGATATGCTGCTTGTCATGCATAACTTTCTTCAGTTTATAGCCTCAGATCTCTCTAGCTTATACTTGTCTTATAATTGTCACTAAGAGTTAAAGCTCTCACTCCTATAGAGTGCTATTATCACATTTGCTCATTCTAGTCTCTCCTCCTAGGTGAAGTCTCTGATTTCACACCGTCTAATCGAACCCACTTTCCACTTGGACGAGAAGATCTGCAAAAAGCATGAGCGTCTCCTGGATGTCTACTGCCGCACCGACCACACCTGCATCTGCATGGCGTGTGCCGAGGCCACGCATAAATCTCACGACATTGTCCCCATTGACCACGAGTGGAAGAAGAAAATGGTAAGGGTGCAGACAAGAGGGCTGCTTAATTTCTTTTTGGACTGATTTGCTTTAAAGGGCTTATTATTTTTAAATTAACTGTTTTTCTATGTATGCAAATAGACCTTCATGCTAGACTTTCATGCTAGTTAAGTGCTTCAGAACAATTCTGACACGGATTTAAGTGAACTGCTTTTCTTCTTGCAGAGTAATCTGGGTAAGAAGAGGTCAGAGGTGAAACACTTGATCAAGGAGCGATCAAAGAAACTGGATGAGATCAAACAATCCATCAAGGTGATCAAGGTGAGTCTGCTGGTAGAAAAAAATTTGGAAGCTAACGCTGACATCTGAGTTATCGTGTGCCAGTAGAAAAGAGGTAACGTAGGTTAGAAAAGACGGCATGTTTGAAAGATTTGGTGTCAGTTTTCAGCTCCTGGTAACAAACTTTTCAGCAACAGCATCCATAAACAAATACAAAAAAGATAAGACAGTGAATTTTACATTTATAATCTACAAGGCAGGATTCTTGGTGTGCATCACCTTCTCTTAATGAGTGCATAGAAAACATACAAATATCAAAATACAGCAAACTATGACCAAAACCATGACTGATAAGTAGGGCTATAAAGATTAATTGCAATAACTGTGATCATTAAGTTCCATGATTAAAGCATTAATTAAGAAAAAATGCAATTAACTACCGGAAGACATTACAGCACATAACTAAAGTGTGCTGAAAGGGAAAATAATGCGCTTATTATGGACCTTTATCATGTCATTACTTATGCATTAATGCAGACAGCCCAATAAACATGACCCATAACTGCAATCAGAAATCCTGTTGTTTGGCAAAATACTGAAGACAGCAGTTTCCACGCTCTGTGAACTGTCAAGCGGAATGGAAAGACAGCCAATCAGGGAGCAAGCTGGCCGAAGGAGGAAGTACAGCAAACACAGCCATGGTTGTAATAACAGTTGTAAGGCATAAAGTAGATGGACATCAGAAATCAAGGTCCAACTTTTTGATTTTTTGGCCTGATTGCACAATACATTGTGAAACATACTGCAATCAAACTGACATGGAAAGGAGAACTGAAATTATTTCTGCTGTGAATGTAGCAGGTAGCTAACAGCTAGCTTGTTTACTCTAAAGCCAGGTTTGACCATGAGAGATTTGGTCAGCTGAATCTCATTATTTGCCATTATATGTGGAGTCTTACATTCCAGAGTTTTAGTCGCCTTCGAACAATATGAGTTAAAGATTTTAAACTTATACGTCACACACTATATGGACAAAAGTATTCGGCCACCTGACCATTCATTCTGTGGAGCATCTATGAGGTCAGGCACTGCTGTTGGACAAGAAGGCCTGGTTCACAATCTCCGTTCCAGTTCATCCCAAAGGTGCTGGATGGGGTTTAGGTCAGGGCTCTGTGGGTTGTCAAGTTCTTCCATACCAAACTCATCCAACCATGTCTTTATAGTCCTTGCTTTGAGCACTAGGGTACAGTCATGTTCGAATAGAAAAGGGGCCTTTCCCAAACTGTTGCCACAAAGTCAGAAGCATGGCATTGTCCAAAATGTCTTGGTATGCTATGGCGGCCTTCCATTTCATGGCTCCGTTGCTGTTGTTCCTAAATGCTTCCACTTTCTCTTAATATCACATCACTTGAATTCAATAATTACCACGTGTGGCCAAATACTTTTTTCCATTTAAGTCAGTGTTGACTGGACGGTTTATTGTTTCTCTCCTCATGCACTGCAGGTTAAATATTTACCAGCTTTTCTCTGATAAAGCCTCTTTTATTCGCCTCAGCTCAAAGCTTTATTTGTCCTTGTAGCAGCACTCACATCTAGCATGTAGACTCAAGCAATCAGTGTCTACATGCACTGGTTCACCTTACCTTTAAAATGTCAGACTAGCTTTACCTTTGCTTTCACATCTACAGAGTTAAGTAAGGATGTTGCGTTTTCTTCTCATTCCTTTCGTTCTCTGTGGTGCAGCAGGAGGCCTGCTTTTGCTGTTTGTTTCCCTCTTATGTATACAGACATAAAAACCCATCTGAAGCCGTCAAACCAGTGGAACCAGTGTTAAAATATTTACCTGTAGTTTCCCACACCCTGTTTAGCCACAACCTCATTACAGTAAAATTTGTCCAACAAAAACATCAAGGATAGTAAAGGTTGTGAGTGAATATGGATGCAAAATTAACATAAATATGAGATTACAATCTGTTCTTCTAAATAATACAAAAACAGAGACATTTTGGTCCTTTAGGCTAAGTTTCCCAAGTTCAAAGCTTCTTCCTGTTTCCTGCTTGGCGACATTTCTATCTCCTTTTAAAATACAACACATATTCAGTTACTAGAAGATCAAATATCAGGACGCATGTCCTTTTGTGTACCATACAAACACAAGGCTGCAGATGAAAACAGTGACTGGATTGAAGAGTTTTGTTAAGGAACTGAACTCAAGTTTTGATCAACCTCATGTTATACCTCATGTTAAGGTATGAATGATAAAACTTAAACTTTTTTTTTTTTTTTACAGTTTTTGCTCATTTGTTTGAAGTAAAAATTTTAGTAAGATCACTAAGAGTTACACTGAAATCTGTCTTTAGGCTTGTCTGGGGTATTACAGAACCTGCTGGTCTGGTTTCACAAGCAGCAGACAGACACATCATTAGCACCTCAGGAAAGAAACCATTAAAGAGCTGTGATCATTGAATTGGCAGCGTTAATCTTCTAATTTAGTTAGTTTAGGCCTCACCCTAAAGTCACAAGTTACATGCAGAGCAGATATGACAACAATGTAGACAGGGCAAGGGAATTACTATGACACCCCGATAACAGAAAGGCAACCAGTGATTATAAAGGCATTTAAATGAGAGATATAATGGTTTTATGGGATTATGATAAGGTTTGCCCTAATTGATTGGCCATCATGATCAGTAATTGCTGACTTTCTATTAAAAGTATGGAATACTGGGATGGTTCTAGCTGCCATCACCAAAACTGGTCACCTGGGATTGACACTCATGAGTCTGCAGCTGAGAGAAGCGTCTTGTGTGCATACAGAGCAGTTATAACATAAGCCAAACCACCAGCCAATAGGAATTAAGCCAGTCAACTGGTGTTAGTAGTCTTACAACTATATTTACTTAAAATCTTCTTAGGCAGATTTAGAACTCCCTGCACATAAACTTATGGGATCTTGAAGCTGTAATCAATATATATTGAGTTTATTGTTTAACTTCCATAAAGTTCATCAGATCTAATGTCAAGAGTCAGAAGTTTAAGTTTCTCTCTGCTACACTTTTTGTCCCCGGCCAAAATGACTGACAGTCCTTGAGAATTTCGTCCATTTAGCACAACTATCAAACAGCCCTTTAGCTTCTACCATAACTTAGCAGTTTACAAGAGCCAAATACCACCCTGAATTTCAACCCCAACAAATCATCCAAACAAATAACTAACCAGTGCTCCGTTATCCACAAACCACATTAAAATTTTGCATAACAACTGAAAATTGAGTTTCACCAACAGTTCTCCCACACTAGTCCATAAACTGATGATCTCAATTGTAACCCATGCAACACCCAGCAACACCTGCTTGTAATCATGGGTGGATTTTGTCAGACATTGGAAATTGGAAAAGCACCTTCAAACCTTTATTAATAAAAAAATGTATCTTTGCAGGCCAGTGCTCAGAAGGAGTTGGAGGAGAGCTGGCAGGTGTACGCCGAGCTGCAGCGGATGGTGGAGCAGAGTCAGGCAGAGCTGGTGGAGCAGATCTCCACGAGGCAGCGAGAGGCCGAGAGACACGCGCAGGAATTAGCCCGAGGCCTGGAGAATGAGCTGAGCCAGCTGAGGAGGAGGAGCAATGAGCTGGAGGCCTTCGCACAGACGCAGGACAAAATTGTCTTCTTGCAGGTAAGACAGGCTTGTGGCCGCCATTTTGGAAGTCAAACCTTTGATAAACTACATATTTTTAGTTAGCTGTGTTAGGATACCAGATATAATAATATCAATTCTTCTTTGGGTACCACCAAGTAGAGGTCCTAGGATAGGGGTGCCTCAGCATGATGTGATTGCTCATACACATGAACAAGCACTGGATCCTTGTAAAAGTGTAGTGTAACCTCCCTCTTTAATGTCCTGCAGAGCATCTCAACCCTGTCGCCCCCACCGGAGCCTACTGATTGGTCGGCTGTCAGCATCAACACGGACCTCTACCTGGGAACCATCCGTACCTCTGTCAGCAACCTCATGGAGAAGTTCCAGGAGGAGCTCAAACGGCTGTACGGGAAAGGTGAGGAAACTAACTAAAGATTATTTGTTGTTAAACATGATTTATAAAGACTTACTGTGTTGTTTTAGGAGGCTTAATGATTTTTCTTAAACATTTTGTAGTTGCAAAGATTTACTGGTAAGGTGGTAGTGGCCAGACTTAAAAACAATACATAGATAAAGCCTATAAAGACACCTGTGTCTGAAAGGTCCAGTCAGTGGTTAATCAGTATTCCTGGCTACCATTGCACCATGAAGATAAACGAACACTCCAAGCAACTCAGAGAAAAGCTTATTGAAAAGTCTAAGTTGGGGGATGGATACTAAAACATTTGCAATAAACTGAACATCCCCCAGAGTGAAACAAGAAAGAACATTTTAATGTGCCAATCACATCCTCCTCACAATAGCATCTGACAACCTCCAACCTTCTTAACTCTCGTGTAAATAGTAATAATAATAATAATGAGGAAGATGGATAGCCGCCATCCTTTAAAAACATGACTTTGGAGATAAACTTCTTTAGATCAACTTTGCTGCATTACTCTAGTTTTAAATCAAAGTCTGCACACGTTACTGTAAAACCCTCCTGTCTTGTAACACTTGCAGTGCTTAGCAGGCACATATGGGTCACAGTAAAAGCACTTTGAAATAGAAAAGTGACTCATCATTGCACTCATCACCCCCCCCCTCACACACACACACACACACACACACACACGTTCACACATACAAGAAGGTGGGACAGATGGAGATGGTGTTGATGCCACAGTTCAGGCAGTCAGAATCACTGGAGAGGCAGCAGAGAGATCTGAGTGACAGCAGCATATGTGTGGAGCATTTACAGCTCCTGTTCTTCTTGTTTGCTGCACACACGTGCCATCTGCTGTGACTTTGAATGACTCACTGACATGCTCTCTCTTTTTCCTCTCTGTCTGTTTTGGTTTCTCTCCCACAGAGCTCCGGAGAGTACAGAACTATTCAAGTGAGTAGAGGAATGTTGTTTCATTCATTTATTTCTGAGTCTTATAAGAGATTTTTCAGAGATCAGGAGTTATTTGATGATCTTTAGCTGTGCAATAAAAGTTTTATGTGAAGTTTAGCCCTTAAAAGTGTCCACAAGATGGTGCCATTTCTTCTAAGCAGCAACAAGCTCAGTGCAGGGGAATCCAACCTCTTTAGGAGTGAGGATTTCACCCCCAACCTCTACATCGCTATGGCCCCGCTAGACATTTCCAGGTCTGATAGAGACCAGGGGCAGAGTGCACCAGCTGGATGTGAATAAAGCGAGTCTCCTATCTCCCACTCAGCTACGACTGACTTTGAGGCTCAAATTTAAACTGAGTGCACCAAGCGTAACTCAGGCCAGCCCACAGAACTGGCTGGGCCCCTGAAAAACCCAGAGAATGGGCCATCTCCAGTGTTGATTTATTGATGATATCAATGTATGTGTGTATGTGTGTTGGATCAGTAGCATTGCTGCTAGTGTCCTGGCTAAAAGTTCCCTAGTTATGGAGTTGAAAAGTGTGTCAAAATATAATTGGGTTCTGATGTAAGAATTCTTTATTTGTGGGACTTTTTAACCACTTTCACCACTTTTTTTCATCCATTATTGCAAGTCTTTATGTAAATTTAAATCCATTTTTTTTTCACTTTTCACCCATTTTTGTCACTTTTGACCACTTTTTGCATATATATGCCTTTTTATGCCATTTTTTATTTTTCATTTAAATCTTTTGTAACTTTTTTCCTTCTTAAGCTTCAATTTGCCAAAGTCTGCCCAGTTTTTGCCACTTTTTTGTCTATTTTGGCCACTTTTGCTGTTTTTTGCCCATTTTTGCCACTTTTTGCCAGTTTCTTCAAAATCTTTTTGTCTCTTTTAGCTGCCTTTTGCCATTTTTTTGTCTGTTTTTTTTTTCATTTTTTTGGCTATTTTTGCCACTTTTGGCTGCTTTCGCCCAACGTTGCCCTTTAAAAAAAAACTTTTTGACATTAATATTGTTGTTTTGCCCTTCATTACCCATTTCTGACAATTTTCTAACCACTTGTTGGCTGTATGTACATTTTTTTGCAGACTTTTTTTGCCTTTCTTGCCACTTTTTGTCCATTTCTTCAACATCCTTTTTCAATTTTTGCTCTTTTTTACTTTTTGCATACTTTAGTTGCTTTTTTTGCTTCTTTTCAACACTTTTTTGTCACTTTGAGCCCAGCTTGTTCATGTATAGCACTTTTTTGCCACTTTTTGACCGTTATTACAAATTTATTCCCCATCTTCAGCCACCTTTTCCCCCTTTTTTCACCACTTTTTGTCTGTTTGTGCCACTTTTGGAAAGCTGTTTTGCCACTGTTATCTTGTTTGTTCCCCTTTCACTCATTTCTGTCACTTTTTTAATCACTTTTGACTGTTTTATTCCCATTTTTGCCACTTTTTTTGCTAATTTCTTCAACATCTTTTTGCCTAGTTAAGGCTCCTTTTGCCACTCTTTTTTCCAGTTCTCCCCATTTTTGTCTTTTTTTGCCACTTTTGGCTGCTTTTGCTCAATTTTGCCACTTTTTAAATTTTTTTGACGTTATTATTCTGTTTTTGCCCTTTTCACCCATACCTGTAAATTTTTTAACCACTTTTTGCCCATATGGGAATTTTTTTGCAGGGGTTTTTGGCTTTTTTGCCACTTTTTTCAATTTCTTCAACATCTTTTTTTTTTTTTTTTTTAAACTATTTGACTGCTTTAGTCACCTTTTGCTGTTATTCTAGCCCATTTTGCCACTTTTATCAAGTTTTGCCCTTTCTCAACCATTTCTGTTACTTTTTTCTACAATCATGTAGATCCCTATAAACAAACTGAAAGCATGAAATGGTGAATTACTTGGTGAGCAACTCTTCACCCAGCCTCTTTTTTTCCTCTGTCCCATCCAGGCGAGGTGATTTTGGACCCGTCCACGGCTCAGAGGAACCTGGCTGTGTCCGACGACGGCCGCCAGGTGAGATACGAAGAGCGGAAGACCTCCCACTCTGAGGGTCCGAAGCGCTTTAGCCCCGCCCTCTTCGTCCTGGGCAGAGAGCGTCTCAGCTCCGGGCGACACTACTGGGAGGTGGACGTGGCACGCAAGACTGCATGGACGCTAGGCGTGGCCAGCTCTACCGCTCGCCGTAAAGGAGAGATTAAGCTGAGCCCTGAGGGTGGGTACTGGTGCCTGTGGCTCAAGAACGGGGAGGTGAAGGCGTTGGATTCGACCCGTCTGCCACTACAGCTGTCGTCCCAGCCCGGGAAAGTTGGAATCTTCTTGGATTATGAAGGCGGCCATATTTCCTTCTATGATGTGAAGTCGCGCGTGCATCTCTACACCTTCAGCTACACCTTCAACGAGGCGATGTATCCCATCTTTAGCCCATGCCTGGTCCAGGATGGGAAGAACAATTCCCCCCTTGTTATCACACCTGTTAAACACACCTGAGTTTACTGACCTAGGTTCCAGTTTTCTTATAGACAGAAACAGCTTAGCAAAAAGCCCTGGCATTATTGTTTTCATTTTTTAAAACGGTATTTTCTATTATTTGGTCGTAGAGGATGTTAACCCCTTAAATGAGCTGAGACAATACTCAGTTTTAGTTGTTTAAGAAGCACTTTATCTCAGTCTAATGAAACAAATTCATGTCACATGATCAGAGTGGACGGCTCTACTGGAAGGTGATTGGAGATGGATCATGGCACAGCCAGAGACTGACTAGAGAGGCCACGGTTTGCCGGATTACGGCATGTGCAGTACGGAAGAAACTCTGTTTGCATGGAATATGCGGAGATTACAGATTAGGCCCACTTTAGTTTATTATAGTTTTATTCTTTAAATAAAAATAAATGTTAAAAAATAATGAAGTTGCACAGAAACCAAATGTGTCATGGATAGTACGTGGTTTTAACTGAGCAGTTATCACAGAGGGAGGTGGACACATTCAACACCTGCCATTATTGTTTCATATTGTTTACACTTATGTACATTTGTATAAAGAAAAAAGAAGACCAGATATATGAAGGGATATTTCAGAGGCCATATCATATCTTCAGTTTAGATTGATGCATTAAGATGAATGTAAAGTCCAAATCCTGTTGAACTTCTTCTGTCTTCACTGTTAATCTATGTTGACCTGTGTCTATGAGACTTCTGACACTTTGCACATAAAAGCAATGACATTTAATGTAATTTAATCTAGGTTTGAGCTTGTATGTGGGGACATATGAGACATTTTTGTACATGCTATAAATTTGTGACATTATATGAAAGGGAATTTTGTATTAATCTTTATAATGGTGCAGGTTACTCATGGACCATTAAAATATTTTCTGTATTTTTACATAAAAAGTTTACTTTTGTACTTTTCTTCTGAGCTTTTTCATTAAACGTGACAATTGAAACAGTTTCAGTATGTTTGGATGCTCTCTTGTACACACTAGAGCAGTGATTCTCAAATGGCACTGTGGTACAACTACACGTAATTACTACAACTATACACTGACAACAAACAGAGCAGAACAGGCCTAAATGACAACAGAATGATGCTGATGAAGTCAGAGGTAGAATAAAGGAGGAGCTGGGGTGGAGGGGGGTTGATAAAAGCAGCTTGCAGAGGGAGTAGCAAAGCATAGACAGGTTTTGGTTTTGGCCTAGAGTAAATTAGCTTGCAATCAGCTGATGAGGACTTTCTTTAGATCAGCTGATCTCAGTTATATGGCAGCACTTGATTCCATAACCTACCTGAACTAACACTACTCGATCTACTGTAACATGAAAGAGGCTATTTTGTAAAGATTTGGTAGCTATAGGATTTTCCCCCCAAAAATTGCTGCATTTATCTTACCCTCTATTTACAAGTCTACCAGGCCAGGCTGCCGAGAAGCATCCCTACAGCATGATGCTGCCACCACCATACTTCACAGTGGGGATGGTGGGTTGTTTGTAGTGTCTTGTCTTAGCTCCGAGGGATGTTCAGTGCCTTTGATTTTTTTTGTTCCTATCTCCTGACTTTCACTTTTAGTAACCTTTTCTCTTAGTTTCTTGGAGTGTTCTTTTGTCATCATATTGTAAAGGTAGCGAGGGATACTGTTTTCACTTTGATATGAAAGAGTTTTTGTTTTTTTTGTTCTACCCTCTTCCTTCATAAGTCTTCGAGGGCCGGCTGCCAAGAAGCATCCCCACAGCATGATGCTGCCACCACCATGCTTCACAGTGGGGATGGTGTGTTTGGCGTCTGCAAAACATAGCATCTTGTCTGATGTCAAAATGGCGCCTCATCAGACCAGAGAACTTTGTTCCACTTGACCATGGAGTCTCCCACATGCCTTTTAGTGATCTCCATTTCACTAGTTTTGAGACTACTAGCACTAATTGGCTGGATCTCTGTTGAAACAGATCATACCTGTTGGACCAGTTGTGAACAACACGATCATTTAACGTTTTGATAGAGTTTTTCCATGCAGAAATCCCATCTGCTCCTCATCTGGAGCTCTTCACTGTCGTCATTTGCAAAGAACCTATGAAAAGAGGCGTTTAAGTTAAAGCAGGCTCAGTGTTTTTTACACTAACTCTAAACATCTCAACCACAGATTCTGCAGTACAAATGTAGCCATAAAACACAAAGTCTAAGCCTTGGTCACAGATGTTCAGCGGTGCCTTTAGAAGTCTGTACGTTCTTAGTTTAGCAACCCATCCAGCAAAGAGAAACAGCCTGTATTCTAGACTGCACTTGCATATCAAGTACACCTAAAAATAGGCCTTTTTATTTGCACATTAACACTCTACTTCTACTGCTTGACTTCAGGTCGTAAGACTCATGAAATAATTCTAATGGAAGCAAGCTGATAGACAGTACCAACATCCACTCCATTCATGTAGCTAGAAGTGTTAAGTATGACCTGCCTTACTCTGCTTCTAGTTGGCTAACCCTGTTTTCTTACCAATAGCAGCAAAATTTGCTGTCTCAGTAACAGAGGGAATAATCTCAGGCAGCGAATGGCAGAACTGCTGCTATTCAAAGCTGCTACATGGTGTTGTTGTGTTTTTTTGTTCTCCTTCAAGGCTCTGGCTCTGAGGGCCATGACCAGCAAGTATAAACCTGTATCTAGGGTAAAAAGGAAGGGAGGGGGGTATATTTTGGGTCTGAGGTGAGTATGGGGGGGTTTGGAGGTGGCACTAGTTCCAGCCTGTCTCATGTGTCAGTGTACCACCAAGCCTTCAGGCAGCTGCTCTCTGGTGAGTCCCCATGTCTCTGTTTTATCTCTCGCTCCTCATTCTCTCATGCATTTTCATTTTTAATACCACATCTGCTTCCTTTTGGGCCTCTTGGGTCAGTGTTGGCTTGTTTCTGGATTATTTAAACTACAATTTGGCCTTTTTTACAGCTGTGATCTGAGCTGAAGACTTGCAGCTGTGATGTTATTCAAAAGAGAATCAGAAAGTGCTCTTTATGATAGAAATCCTATTTCGTGTCATGACTGTTGAAAGGAAGCATCTAAGTCCAGGTCAGCTGGTTCACCACTGCTGCAAACATGTAAATGTGGTCTGTCAGGAAAAGGCCTCTTGGGCCTTAAGTTACAAGCTAATCCTAGCATGCTAATTCTGACAAGGGTGATATATTTAGCTTGAATTTCATCTCTGGAGTTAAAAATTCAGTGTTGAATTTTTAGTAGTTGACATTAGCAGCAGTTCAGTCAGCTCTGATGTTTCCTATAAGTATGAGTAGTTTGTAGAAAAGGCCAAACAATGTGACCATATTAGTGTATTTATCTGGTTTGATAGGTCATCCATCCATCAGGCCGACACTAAAAACACAATAATGAACACTAGAATAGGTAAAATAAAAAAATTAGTAGTAAAAAATAACACATTTAATTAGTCATTTAAAGGCTAGTGTTAGCAGGGACACATTCATTTAATCCCGTTCTTCTCATACCTGCAGCCCAATGAAAATTTACCTGAACTGAAAGAAAGCAAAAACTTTTTCAAGTCTCGATACATTTAAATTAATGAATCAAATTTTAAAAAAGCAAGACAACACTTCCCCAAGATCCATCTGGGCTCATGTGTTACAAACTGAAAAGTAAAAACTTTGACCTTTCATTTTTGACTTGATAGAAATTTTATTTTTAAATCTTTGGCTTCAGTTTGTAACAACAGAGATTTTCCCTCAGAGGCCCTACATTGACATGCAGCCATACATCTCATCAAATCTACTTTTCCATGATAACAAGGAACCTTTGGGTGCTGCTCCACTTATTAATCGTGCTATTTTTAGGATTGCAGATTTTGTTTTCAGGTAAATAAGGCCCTTGAAATGTTTGTCTGCAGACATGGAAACATAGAAATAAAAAATAAACTAATAATGAAAAAAGTGACCAAATAAATAAATAAATAAATAAAAAGTAACAAAATTAATAAACAAAACAGAAACCAAAGAAATAAACAAACTAATTATTAAAAAAGTAACCTAATCAACAAATAAACCAATAATTTAAAAAGTAATCAAATAAATAAACTAATAATTAGAAAACACAATACATAAATAAATCAAAAAAGTAAACAAATTAATTAAAAAAATTAAAAAATATATATTTCTAAGAGCAGCTCAGACATTTACAGTGCTCTTAAAGAGTATTCACTCCCTTAGATGTTTGATTCTTTTATTGATTTTATAAATAAATCATGGTCAATGAAATTTGCCCCCCCCCCCCCCCCCCCCCCTTTTTTTTATTTTTTTTACAAAAAAATTACAATAAAACATCTTTAATATCTGAGTGAAAACAGTTTTGAACAAACTAATGTCAATAATCAAACAAAAATGTTAAAGAAGTGGCTGCATTAATATAACCCAATTTAAAGTGACTGACCTAATTCTACAGAGATTCAGCCAATCAGTCTTGGTAGTCTCACAGTTAGTGAGATGGGGATCACCTGAGTGCAGTTTAAAGACACCTGAGTCTGGAAGGTCCAGCCACTGGCTCATCAGTATTCCTGGCTACCATTACACCATGAAAACAAAAGGACACTCCAAGCAACTCAGAGAAAATGTTATAGAGAATTTTAAATCATGGGATGGACACAAATAAATTCCAAGGAGTTCAATGTAAAACTCTAATATGTTGTAGAACAAAGAGACTTAAGAACAAAAACATGCACTATAAAGGATAAATAATAATAATAATAAACATTCTTGAAATATTATGATGATTTTTGAAAGTTAAAAAAACAATCCCAGATAAAATCCATTTCTCCTTTGCAAGGGCACCCTGAAGCAAGACAGTCTGACTGATGACTGCAGATCTCAAACGGCACCTCTCACAGTCCGTTAATGTCATCTATCAAAGATGGCAAAGAAGTCTAAATCACATGAAAACATGCAGAAATGAGTCATTACAGCAGGAAAAGGGAGTAAAAAATTGTATGCATGTCCATTTAGGGCTTCCGTACCACCAGCTATCACTAAGTAATTCTTAGATATCCCAATGTTTATCTGTGTTTTAACATGATACTGTTATTTACATTAAAATCCCTTATCAGACACAGCCTCTAGACTCACATGGACTCAGTTGTTACAAGCTAAATTGAAAAAACTAAGACTCTTTAAATCAATATAACTTCTGATTTCAAATAATTGGCTCAGATTTGTAACAATAAATGAGTCGTGTCACGCTCTGCTCTCTAGATTTGCATGAAACAACCCTGAGTAAATTCCCGCCATCTAACCCCCGCGATATCACAGCAGGTTTGATGCCCCGCTCAGATCCTGGTTGCTTGCGCTGAAAAAAATGACCCTGCCTCTCCGCCGTGTAGGAATGGCCTCCACTGGGAACCTTTCTGAAGAGCAGGTGCACTGCTCCATCTGTCTGGACGTCTTCACCAACCCCGTCTCCATCCCCTGCGGACACAACTTCTGCCAGAGTTGCATTCTGGGATACTGGAAGACCAGCCCTTTGTACCAGTGTCCTATGTGTAAGAAGTCCTTCTACAAAAGGCCTGATATCAGCATCAACACTGTGCTGAGGGAGATCGCAGAGCAGTTCAAGGAGATAAGGGTCAGGAGCGTGGAGGAGAAGGGGAGTGAGGATCAGGAAGAGGGGAAAGAGAAGAAGTGGGGGATGGAGAGGAAGAAAAAGGAGGATGAGGAGAGGCTCTTAGAGACAGATCAGAAGCAGGAAGAGGAGGAGAGGAGGACGAAGACGCCACAAGAGGAGTTACCGCCGCTCATCCCTCCTAAAACCTCTCCTCCACGGTCACCTCAGGGTCCGCCACCCCCTTTACCTCAAACATCACCTCCACCCTCCCCTCAACTCCCTGCTCCTACAACCTCTCCAGCACCTCTGTCACCTTCGCTCCCACTTCTTTTCTTGGAGGAAGTCCTCTGTGATGTCTGTCTCGGAGACGGCAGGCCCAGAGCGGTGAAATCCTGCCTCGTGTGCCTGACTTCATACTGCGAGGAGCACCTGAAGTCTCACTCAGCCAGGTTCACCAAGCACAAACTGATGGAGCCGGTGGCAAACATGGAGGACAGGATGTGCCCGAAGCATGAGAGGCTCCTGGAGCTGTTCTGTAAGAAGGATCAGACATGTGTGTGTGTGCTCTGCACGGAGACGGACCACAGGGCCCACTACACCGTACCTGTGGAGAGGGAGTGGACAGAGAAGAAGGTGAGGCAGTGTAAATCCCCTGTTTACTGAATTGAATATGTTTTTTTTATGCTTTCCCACAACCCCAATGTGTGATGGATGCAATATATAGCACTGTCTTGCTTTCATACTGCTAGGAAAATTGCAGTATTGGAATCAGTGCAGGTTGTCATCATCCAGTCTTTCACAGGCTCAGCTGAAGAGGACAGAGATGGACGTCCAGCAGATGATCCAGGAGAGAGTGAAAAAGGTGGAGGACATCAAACATGCCGTGGAGCTTAACAAAGTGAGTCCTCCTGACCTTACATATAGACGCTGTGGAAGCACCAAACAGAGAATACATTGAAGTTCCTGTTTGTATTTTCAGGCCAGTGCTCAGAGAGAGATCCAGGAAAGCGTGCAGGTCTTCTCAGAGCTGGTGCGCTCCATCCAGAGGACCCAGGCCGAGCTGGTTTTGTCCATCGAGGAGAAGCAGAGGCAGACGGAGAGGTGGGCCGAGGGTTTCATCACGGAGCTGGAGAGGGAAATCACTGAGTTAAGACGGAGGAATACAGAGCTGGAAAACGTGGCTCGGACCGACCACATTCACTTCTTAAAGGTGGAAAACTTTCCAGTCCTTAACTTTAAGGTGTTACTTGTATAGTTTTGTTATGGGGCTAGAGATTCTTTAAATGTAAAACCCTCTACTTAGGTATAGGAGGGCATCTTGTTCTCTGTCCATTATCTAGAACAGGGGTGTCAAACTCAAGGCCCGGGGGCCAAATCCGGCCTGTGAAACAGTTAAATCCGGCCTGCAAGATGATGTCATATTTCTGTTATAACTGGCCCATCAGTATGAGGTCTGCAGATCTCCTTAATATAAAAATGTGAACTTATCCTTGATGATTTAAGATATCCTTGTTAAATCACAAAATCAAAAAATGTAAGGAGTAAAAATATTTAGATAAGAAGTCAGGAATTTGGGGAGAATAAATTAATTTGTGTTTTAATTTCATATTTTCAATTTTGCATCTCACAATCTGGACTCAAATTTATGATTTTGACTTTTTATTTTGTATTTTGAGCACTTCAACTCATGATTTTGACTTCTCATATAATATTTTGATTTAAGATTAATAATTCGAAATATTAATTGGTATTTTGACCTTTTTAACCAATTATTTTGTATTTTACCTCATATTTTGAACTCCAAACTTAATAAACCCATAGTTTGACCTTTTAGACTCACAATTTAAAATTTTAAATCATACTTTGACTTTAAATTTTATGATTACAAATTTATTTCATATTTTGACCTTTTAAACTCATGATTTTGAAATCTTTCTAATATATTCGCCATTATAAAACATTATTTTTCAATTTTAATGTTTCGACCTTTTGAACAAATAAATTTACTTTTCCCAGATTGTGAGCCTTTAAACTTATCTTTTTCACTTTTTAAATCAGTGTTAAGTTTTTGGGGTTTTTTTCATATTTTATTACTGGTGAAATGAGGTTGACAGTTTCTGGTTAAAAAGGTGACCATGTTAGGCCCTCAGGTTAGACCTGAATCCAGAATCCGGCCCCTGCTGTGATTGAGTTGGACACCACTGATCTAGAAGGTATAATTTTCTGGAAAAGCAGTGCCATCTGCTGGCAAAGGCTTTAAATACACTCCAGAAAGAAGGTCGTAGGATAACCAAGAGACAAAAAGAACAGACATAAAAAAGTTCTCCCCAAAGATTCCTTATCTGAATTTCTGGATTGTTTCAAAGTCAAAAAGCATAATTTGTACTTAATACCTCTTCAAGGGGTGAAAAACATGAAATATTTTGTCATTTGGTCAAGCCATTCTCCTAAAACTGCAGTAAGTCCCTAAATGGCTTTCAAAATAACTGCAACTTCATATCCAGACCAAAATAAAGTACAGCTTTATAGTATATAAGATAAAGTTTAACCCTTATGCAGAGCTCAGGTCTTTAGGACCAATTTTCAATGTTTGCTTAAACCAAAATAATCCAATTTATAGACTATTTTAAGACCTCAGTTCCATTGGCTCAATCATTATGAAGAATCCTCTCCTATCTAGTCAGCAAATTTTTATTTATCTGACCACAGAACAGTTTTCCATGTTGGCTCTGCCCATTTTAAACGAGCCTTGGTCCAGAGAAGACGGCTGCGTTTCTGGATGGTGCTCACATATGTATTCTTCTTTGCATGATACAGATTTAGCTTGTATTTGTGGATAGCATCATGTCCTGTGTTAACAGCAATGATTTTTAGTTGTGTTTCTGAGTCCATGCAGTGATTTCCAGTTCAGAGTCATGCCTGTTTTTAATGCAGAGCTGCCTGAGGATCCAAAGACTACAAGCATCAAATGTTGACCTTTGGCCTTGTCCGTTGCTCACAGAACTCCTTCACATCTTTTCTTCTGTAGACTCTGCCTCTCTAAAATGTCACTGACCTGTTGCCATTAGTTGGAAAATGCTACTCTAGCTGTTTTTTATCAGTACCACTGTTTCAGTAGGGACGTTATGGTATCAAAATCTCACAGTACCTAAAAACTTCTGTAATAAGGCCACAGTACGCTATTTTATTGGGGTATGAATAAACAAAAAAAAAAACAAAAAAAAAAGAAGAAGACTTGGAAAAAGTTATGTTGGCATCTATCCACACATCCATCCATCTTTATTTGCTTAACTGAGGTCAGGTCACAGTGTCAGCAGGCGAAGTAAGCCAGCCCAGACATCCCTCTCCCAAGCAATATTTTCCAGTTCCTCCAGAGGAATTCCTGGGCACTACCAGGCCAGATGGAGTATGTTATCCCTCCAGTGAGTTCTGGGTGTGCCCTGGGGTCTCCCAGTTGGATGTGCCTGGAAGACCTCCACAAAGTACCCAAACCCCCTCAACTGAATCTATTTGATGTAAAGGAGTAGCGGCTTGACTTTGAGATCCCTTTAAGATCAGCAAGTGGATGATGGGTATGCAAGGGCCAATGGTAGCTGTGGCTCCAACTTCCGTTAGCTCAGCTCCACACAAAAAAGACACTTTTTTGCCCTGAAGACCTATCATCTGAAACCCTCATATGTCCATGAGGGTATTCTGTCACCATGATACTGCATCACTATTTTCCAGCTTTTTGTTGCCCCGTCCCTACGTATTTGAGATGTGTTGCTGCTCTCAAATTCAAAATGAGCTTATATTTTTCCACCAATGATAAATGTTCCTGTTTTATATATTGTTTATGTTCTATTGTGAATGAAATATGGATTTATGAGATTTACAAATCAGAGCATTCTATTTCTTTTACATTGTAAAGGCGCCCCAGCTTTTTTGGAATTGTGTAAACAATACACATAGGAAAAACATTTCTTGTGTTTTATGTCTCTTTGTAGAACTTCCCAGCTCTGAGCACACCTCCTCCTGTCAAAAACTGGTCAGAGACCAGTGTTCCCACTGACACCTGTGTAGGAATGATCAGGAGATCTGTGTCCATACTGGAGGCAACATTGAACGAAATGATTGACAAACTGGCTGACAGTGGTAAGATTATATTTAACAATGCAAACTTACAGACTTTGGAATTTTTGTTCATTTTGATTGTAAATTATGGATTACCAGGAAACATTGGACACTGATTTAAAGCAATTCCATTTTTTGTTTCTACAGAGATCAAAAAGATTGTTAAATACACAGGTATGTGTTTTTTCACATTTATTTGGCTTATTTCTCCTCTGAAATTTCTCCCATATAAAAAAATATGTACTTGATTTTTCCTTTCTAGTGGACGTCACTCTGGACCCCGACTCGGCCAACCCCTGGCTGCAGCTCTCTCAGGACAGACATCAGGTGAGACACCTGGGTGCATGGCAGGACCTCCCGGACCACCCTGACCGCTTCGACACCGTCGTCATCGTCCTGGGCCGTGAGGGCTTCACCTCAGGGAGGCATTACTGGGAGGTCCTGGTAGGGGAAAAAGACGACTGGTACCTGGGTGTGGCTCGGTCCTCTGTTAACAGAAAAGGCCGGCTCTCCGTGAGCACCACGCAGGGTTACTGGGCTCTGGCCATGAAGAAAGGCCAGGGCTACCGGGTGTCGACGTCCCCCCCGACCCTGCTCCCACTCGACGCCCGACCAAAGAGGGTGGGCGTGTACGTGGACTATGAAGAGGGGCAAGTGTCCTTTTATGATGTGAGGGCTCGGACTCATATTTTCACATTTAAAGATAAGTTCACGGAGAAGATCCTGCCGTTCTTCTACCTCTACTGCTGCGACAAAGCTTCTGACACCATGGTGATCTGTCCTGTGAATGAGAAAAGCTTGATCAAACAAAGCTAATGAGAGCGATTAAATGACTAAAACAGATCTGAAAAACCGTAATGAATGCAAAAAGGACCTTTTTGACTGTAGCATTACCTGTTTTGATGAAAACCTGAGTGGAATTTATAATTTTTGTTATCAAAATTAATGCCGTAGCTCAACAATTATGTTATATTTACAGCTTTATGAACTGAAATCAGAAAGTAGAAGAATTACGCTTTGAAAATGTTTAAACCAGAAAGTCCTGTGTCTGAACATTTGAGCTAACGGGACTAGACGTGCTCTGCTAGCAATGCATTGTTTTAGAATAGTTTGACAATCTGGTACACAAGGGTTCTGACTTTTTGAAGAATTTAACCTCCACCACTGTCCAGATATAAGGCATCCTTATCAAAGGGGATAAAGCATGTTGTCTTAAGTATGTGGCTCTTAGTGTTTAGGGACATTTTTGCTATCTTGGTGCACAATCATAGTGCAAACCCAGGTGCAGAGAGTAAACAGCATGGATTATGTGCTTAGATTATAAACAGGCAGGTTGTAATCTCAATTCAGAGTGTCATCTCTCATTCCCTTTAAGAGCAGTGTGCGCCTGCTGTCTGGTGTGTTAGTATTTACACTGCAGATTTTACTTTTTACTACTTAATAGACTGGATCATTAGCTTCAAGCCACTAAACACGCAGAACAGACACATGATGCTGAAGGGTTTAAGTTATATTTCACTGAAGCATTCCCACAACATCAGAAATGATCAAAATGATTACACGAACACTTCTGCATTATGCACAAAAATGTATTTTCATGAATTTTTTAAATGTCCAAACATTTCAACAGGATTGACAGAATGCTGATTAAACTTTTGCAAGTTCAACATAACACAAAAGTAGACTGTAAACCTTTAGTTACTGGTTTTTACAGCTGAAATCCTTGGTTATGCTCTGGAATGTGTGCGGGCCCTGGACAGTTTGTGTTTATCTGAGGGATATCTTTCTGTGGTACATCTGTAAATTACAGTTATGTATAAGATGTATGATAAATCAAACTCCCTGTTGCATGACAGCGTGTGAGTTTGTGTTATTCTTTGTGTGCTTCTCTGTTTATTAGACAAAACGTAATTTGAGTATATCCCAAAAACCAACGAAAGTCAGTAAGCTTAGCATGAAGATTCATAGCAGAGGGTAAATGTCTCAACCTGACACACCAGATGGACCGATTCATTTATCCTTTGCCTGAGATGTTTTGTCATTGGAACACAAAACATCAACAGACCAACAAGACCTTTGATGTTGTAGGCATGTGCAGCCCAGGTGACTAAACTACATAGCACAAGCTGGGGAGTCCCATCACCATTGTTTTCCGGCTTAAACTAACTAAACTCTGCCTATAGCGACCGCCACCTTCTCCCCAAATGGGTTCCACCCATAAAAAATTTGCAAAATCTTTGTTGCCAATGCTAAACAGCTTATTTTGCTGTTGATTTTGAAACTTGTTTTGAGCATCTGGTACCACAAGGTGCCAATCAAAGGTGCCTGATTGGCACCTGATAATCCTGGTAAAGTGGTCAGTAGTTGTCTACTCCAAGAATCGGCATGCCTTGTTTGACTGATCTGGTTTGGGCCCATGCAATAGGCAACTTCAGGCTGGTTTTCTGCAAAACCAAGTTGTGGCATTATTTGGAGAAAGCCCTAATGCAATTTCCAAACTAAAGACCGAGTTCCATATAATGGGGGATTTCAGAGACAGGCTGCAAAGTGGGCACCCCAACAAGACGACAGACCATTTTCTTTAACCTGTCACTCAGGAACTGTGGGCTGTCTTCTACAGATTTGCAGTCATGGGTTTGCAGTACAATATGGCTGACGACTTTCTGCCCAGACAATCTGGAATGGACTGCATACAGCCAATCGCTGGTCTCATAGGACTGTCAGGAGGCCACCAATGACTGCCTTCCATTGTCAAGCCCATTTGCCCCCTACAGAGTGGGGTTTATCAGAGACTACCTCCAGAATTTGGGAGTTGATTGAAATGTCTTAACAGCAGACCTGACCTCAACCCCACTGAACACTTAAGGGGTCAGCTTGGGCTACCGTTCGTGCCTGAGTGACAAACACAACCATGTTGGCTGACACGTAACAAATGCTGGTTGAAGAATGGGATGCCATCCCACAGCAGTGTGTGACCAGGCTGGTGACCAGCATGAGGAGGAGGAGGAACCAGGCTGTTGTGGCTGTGTATGGCTCTTCAACACGCTACTGAGGGTCCTGTTTGTTAAATGCATTAAATGTTAAACTGCCAATATGTCTTGTTTTTTAAGACTTCAATCATCCAGTCCACCAAACACCAAACAAGAGTCAATGGCAGAATCAGCTGTTTGGCATTGGCAGAGAAGATCTGGCACATTTCTTCATGGGCGCCACCCACATACTCAGCTCTGCTGCTCATCCCACAAATGCATGATCCTTACAGAGTGAAAGGGAAATAAACAGGCTTTCCAACATTATAAGATTTGTTGTGCTTGGTATATAGCATTTACATCCATACATACATATATGGGGGGAAATAAAGTAAAAATCTAATTGTGATTATTTTGTTAAAAGTCGTTAAAGCTCTATATAGCTTATTTAATGCATATGACAGAAATATACATGTAAATTAAATATACCTTTAAAAACTGCCAATACTTTGCTCATTGCATTGCTTGCACTGGGTTGAATTTTGTGTTTAGCACATTAAAGTTAGCCTTGTTATTCACCTATATAATTGTGTGTAGTAATTCTAATGAAGCTTTGTATTTGTTCCTTTAATTAAATTATATGTGATGATATTTGTGTAACTTAGCTTTTCCTATTTTGTAATTCGGGGGCTCTGATTGTGAGAATAAAGTTAATGTGCCCCCCAGTAACTTAATTTGCCCAGAAAGATAGAGAAAGATAGCTATGACTATATTTTTTTAATGCATGGCTGACAAACTAACATCAGAATAAATACTGGTGTTTTTGTCCTTGATTTTCTGAGTGCGTGTATCTTCAAAGATGTGACAGATGCTGTAAATTAGTATGGGAAAGAAGAGTGTTTCTGTGATTTTGAATAAATATCCTCTTACATCTCTCCTCTGGCTTCATAGAAAGTTAAGTTTCATTTCACCAAAATGCCATCTCTTAACCACACCCACCAAAGTCAGTGGACCGGCCTCAGCCTCTGAGAGCTCATTCTTCCCATGTGCACTGAACTTCTGGTGGTTTTCATCGCTGCTTTTTGGTTTTGTTTGTGAGAAACAGTCGAAGCCTTTGAGTGTTACAGAAGAACAGTGAAAAAGAACTGGTGAGTCATTCTACAGTGTTTTTTGACATTTTTTTTCTTACTTTTAAATACAAAACTGCAGGATTGTTATTTAAGATGTGCAAGCTGATTCATGTGAATGTGAGTCACTGGGCGGGTCAGGATTGCTTTGTTAAAAGCCTTAAAATAGATCTGACTCCAAAGACTTATCTGACTTTTAATCTTCCTTCGCCTTATTTTTGGTCAACATATTCAGTATAAGGCAAATATCATAGCTTTATTTCATTTACATTTAACACAGTGGCAACCAGAATTTCAAACTTAAAGGATAATAGTAAAAATTAAGTTATACTGATAACATGTCAACAAGAACAGGCGCTGGTTAACAAGTACTGAGCACTTTTCAGTTACCAGAAATCACAAGCAAACTCTCACACATTATATTGTGCACAAATGTTAGACCTTGTAGGAGTTTGCTGGTATTTTTTATGGACTCGTTCCCCTCCTGAGCATCTGTCTCATTAATTATCAGGAGTTTTTTAACTATAATTATGCACAAGTGTGTTTTTTTTCCCAATCTGTCACAGTAAATGTTTTAGATCATGAAACAAATTTTAATATTAGACAAAGATAAGGAAAAAAAGACACACAAGCCTACCTAGTCCTATGTGAAAAAGGTGTTACCATCCTTATTTAAGCATGACTGAACCCTTAAATAGAACCTGCCTGATGAAGTGAAGTATGCTAAAAGATTTTAAAAAGCTACATATCATGTTTTGATCGAAAGAAATTAAAGAACAGATGAAAAACAAAATAATTTGCCAAAGTCCCGAAGCCATTTCTAAGGCTATAGGACTTAAGCGAACCATGGTGACAGCCATTATCCACAACTGAAGAAAACTGAAGGAACAGTGGCTAACCTTCCCAGGGGTGGCCAGCCAGCCAAATTTACTCTAAGAGTGCATTGACAACTCATCCAGGAGGTCACAAAAGAACCCAGAACAACATCTAAAGACCTGCAGGCCTCAGCTAACTCAGTTAAAGTAAGTGTTCATGAGAACAGTAAGAAAGAGACTTGGCAAAAATGACATCCGTTGGAGAGTTCCTAGGCAACAACAACTGCTGATCAAAAAGTACACAAAGGCTCGTCTCACGTTTGCCAAAAACATCCTGATGATCCCCAGACTTTGGAGAAATGAGAGCTGAACTTTTTGGAAGCCTGTTACATGTGGCGTAAAAGAACCACAGTATTTTGTATGAAAAAAATCATACCAACAGTCAAACATGATGTTGGTAGTGTGATAGTCTGGGACTGCTTGACACAGACGTGGAGGGGACCTCAAACTCAAGCGCTCTTCTGTTATGCAGCAGGACAGTGATCCCACACACACAAGCAAGTCAACCTATGAATGGCGTAAAAATGAAGGTGTTGGATTGGCCCAGGTAAAGTCCAGACTTAAATCCAAGTAAGATGCTTTGGCATGACCTTAAGTAGGCCTGGAAAACCCTCAAATGTTGCTTAATAAAAACAACTCTGCAAAGAAGAGTGGACCAAATTCCCAATGATGTGACTCAATGCCAGATAGCGAAAATTCTTGCTTGCAGGTCTTGCAGCGGGTGGCGCCACAGCTATTAGGTTTAGGAGGCAATTACTTTTACACATAGGACCATTATTTAGACACTGCTTTTTGTTTTGGCTTGGGGTTTTCTGTGTCATATTTCAAAATTTGTTTGAAGATCTGGAACATTTAAAACATGCAAAAAGAGAAAACTTTTTTCACTTCACTGTACCTAATTTAAGCAGTGATCCCCAATCACAACACTTTTCATTTTCTTTGCTTTTGGAATTGTATTATCCCGTCTGAGACAGAATAACTAGCTTCTTTTTAGCTCAGTCTGGTGTGTAAACTAGTGCCATAAAGCTGTACATACTTCTGTATGCTAGAGAATAATGACCTGCTGCGAAAGTTACATAGTACTGTAATCAGACCAGGGCACTCTGTGGAACACAGGAAAACACAGTTAACTGTTAATGTACATTAAAATGGAGATTGCATCGTTAAAAGTCATGCTTGCAACAACTATAGAATCAGTTTTTGTAGCTACATATATTATGTAAATAGACTGAAAGAAGTTTCTCCCACAGAGTTCATGATGTTATCCTTAAGCTTCCTCGCCTCATTGCCGGAGGATCACTTTCAGTGCTCCATCTGTCTGAGTGTCTTCAGCGACCCGGTCACCACCCCATGTGGCCACAACTTCTGCAAGACCTGCCTGAGCGATCACTGGGACAAAAGCGACACATGCCACTGCCCCATGTGTAATAAAAGATTCTACATAAGACCTGAGATCTCCACAAATGAGGTCATCGAGGAGATTTCTACCGAAATAAAGCGGCGGAAACTTGAAATGCCCGAGAGTGACACTGCACCGTGGCAGGTGAAGTGTGACGTTTGCACGGAGACCAAATTCAAGGCTTCGAAGTCATGTCTTGTTTGTTGGACATCGTACTGCGAAGCCCACCTGGAACCTCACCACAGAGTCCCTGCCCTGATGAGACACAAGCTGATCGACCCGGTGGAGAACCTGGAGGAGAGGAAGTGTGAGAAGCACGACAGACTTCTGGAGCTTTTCTGCAGGGATGAGCAGGTGTTTATCTGTCTGCTGTGCAGTGAGACCGACCATAAAGACCACGAGACGGTTCCTGTTGAAGAAGAAGCAGCTCAGCAGAAAGTAAGTCTCATACGTTCTTCTTATGAGACATGAAGAATGAGCTAAATCTCAACTAAAAGCCACTTTGTCACAAATATATTTTTTTCAGGAGGATATTGGGTCCAAACAGGCAAGGATTAAAATGATGAATGACGAAAGAGTGGAAAAGATAAAGGAATTTACAAACTCATCTGAAATAACCAAAGTAAGTCAGTTACAACATTTTATCTGTATATCAAAATGGACAATGCTTACCATCTCTGTTTGTTAACACTGTAAGCTGATGATGTGGTTTTATTCATGTCTATTAGGAGAAAGCTGAAAAAGAAATTGAAGACAGTGAAAAGCTCTTCAGTAATCTGATGACTCATGTACAAGAGACACAGACTAAACTGACAACGAATATCAAAGAGAAGCTGAGAAAATCACAGAAGAAAGACAGCGCCATGATCGAAGAGCTGCAAGCGGAAATCAATGAACTGCAGAAGACGTATTCTGAGCTGGAGGCGCTTTCGCAAAGTGACGACTCTTTTCAACTCCTGCAGGTTGGATTGTCAAGTTTACTTACCAATCTAAGTCTATAGTAATTTGCAAAAATACATTACATCCTTATGTGTGCACTTAGAACACAATTGTCATTTCACCAAAAAGCCATAAGTGTTTTTTTACGCAGATGATATATTTAAAATTTGGAAATATGTTTTGCTCTTCTCTCTAGGGTAACATGTAAAGACTTAAGGCCAATCAAATCACTATGTAGTAAATGAAAATCCAAACACAAACCAATTAGCATAGCTTAGCATGCTAAACAAGACATAAAGGAGAACTGCCCACTCAAATAAAATGATCTTACCACCACATGTAAAGCTTAATTTACAGCATTGTAGTCTAGGTTTGTGGTTTTCAAACTTTTATTCACCCAAGGCACACCTAAGGTTAAGCCAAAATCTCCAGGCACACCATATTTAAATCGATACAAAATAGACTTTTTAAATAATGTTACAGTCAAGGTGGCCTATAAGGGGGGATAAAGGGAAGAGCTTTCTGGGGCCCATCCGACTGAGGGATCATAGAGATAGCAAAAGTGGGCAAATAGTGGAAAAATAAAGTCAGAAATGGGCAAAAATGTCTTAAAGTGTCTTAAAAGGATTAAGTGTTGTGAAAAGGTGGTAAAAATGGGTTAAAAGTGATAAAAAGGCAAAACTGGGAAAAAAAAGTGGTGAGAAAAAGGCCAAAGTGGGCAAAAATTGGCAAGAAGGTGGCATAAATGGGTTGAAACTATCCAAAAGGTGGCAAAATAGATCACAAGTGGCAGAAAAGTGGAAAAAAATGGTTAATTCATAAGAGGTGGTAAAATGGAGTCAAAAGTGATGGGGAAAATGGCAAAAAATGGCCAAACAATAGCAAACTTGGGCGAAAAGTGGCAAAAAGGGAGCAAAAATGGGTTAAAAGTAGTAATAAGAAGTGGCAAAAATGGGTAGAAAAACTGGTTAACTTAGTTAAAAGTAGCATGAATTAATAATTTCAACCCCAATTCAACCCAATAATAGCTTGCCATGCTTTTCAGCTCTTAATGAGGTAACTGTTAGCCAGGATGCTAGCTCCAATGCTACCGATCCAACACACATGCACTTATATCATCAATAAATCCCAACTGGGGAGGTCCCATTCTCTGGGGTTTTTCAGGGGTCCAGATCTGTGGGCAGGCCTGGTTACAGTCCTTGCCATAAAGTTGAAGTAATAAAATATTGTACAAATTCCCACGGCACACCTAGACTTGCCTTAAGGCACACTAGTGTGCCTTGGCACACCATTTGAGAACCACTGGTCTTGGTCATAGATCTTAAGGCATTAAAACCATAGACTTGTCAGGCCCTGTGGTAGGGTTGATTTAGAGAGACTATGAGTGTCCCAGGTTTGTCTCAGACTAGCGACATGCCTGACTAGCTGATTAAGTGATTAAATGTTGTCAACTTTTCTTTGGCCCCAGAATTACAGGGCAGTTAAACAGATTTCTAACATTACAAACTGTTCTGAAAGTGTAACAAGCCCACCCAAAGCTAGACAGGACTGTAGCTCTGGTTAACAGGCCTCCTCTTCTCACTCTACTACATGGATTCAATCTACACAGTGAACAATTAGCATCATAGGAATAACACGATTTCTTTCATCAAGAAAATGTAGGTGAAGCTGTAGTTCACGCAAACTTCTAGTCGGCTGGTCTGAAACTGAGTAAGACTTTTTGCCACTGTCCACTGGCCTGTGCACCAAAAAGTCATAAAAGCATTAAATAGAAAAAAAACAAAAAAAAACCAAAACAAAAGTTAACACTATTTGGTTAGGGTTGGGCTGCCAGGCTTTGAAAACAGGTGGTTGAAAACAAATCAAGTGTGCTAGCTTTACAGTCTGCTTAGAGGAAAAAGCTCATCCTCCATGAAAACATTCAAACACAGCAAGTGTAGCTTGCATAGCTTTGTTAGCTTTAAGTTACATGGATAAAAGGGCTACCAGAGCTCACAAAGCAGCTACGTAGCTACATTATCAAAGTAAAGCTGATGCTGCTTAAGCTAACTTAGCTGTAGATAATATAGCTAAGTAATCAACTTAGCTACAAAGCTAATGCAGCTAAAGCTTAGCTCACAAAGCAGCTATGTTAACTAAATAGCTATGTTCACTTCAGCTAAGTTTTCTAAAACTTACATTGCTAAAGCTAACTTAGCTATAGATAACTGAGCTAAGTAGTTAATGTAGCTACATAGCTTTTGTAGCTAAAGCTTAGCTTGTGAAGCAGCTATGTTATCTACATAGCTATGTTAGCTCCAGCTACATTTGCTAAAGCTTACATTGCTAAAGCTAACTTAGTAACATTACATAGAATGTAAGCTTTAGCTAAAGCTTACAAAGCTAAGGAGATCCTCTGTAGCTTTTTTTTTATTTATGAAATGTTGCTTTGTCTGTAATGTTTGCATTACTGTTGTTTCATGACTGTAACTGCCAGACTTTGTTTATGAATAAAGTTTCATTCAGAATAAAATCTAAAAATGTGAAATATGTTGTACCAGCAAATTATGACACTTCCTTTCCATCAGAGATGTACAGTCTGCAGCCAGCCCCCTCTGAATTTTTTGGAAACTTGTCTGTAATGTTCACCCTAATCCAACAATAAACTGATTAGACTTTGGAGGTCATGGGGCAAAGTTCAAGGATAGGGTCAAATATTCCTCCTTTGTTTTCCCGCCCATTCTTGTAAAAATTATATTTAAGACTCCAGGAGTGACAGAGTGACAAACAGAACAGATGTCTACAGTTTGCTTAAAAATAGATCAGCTCCAGCTCAGTGTCACACATAATCTTGTGTTTGTGAATCATTTCAGACTTTACAGACCTTGAACACCATGTCAGCTACCAAGAACTGGTCTAATATCGGTGTGTACTCGGACCTGTGCGTGCAGACGGTGAGGAGAGCCATGACTCGTCTTGTCCACTATTTTCAATCAGAGCTGAAAGCTCTGACTGAGAAAGGTAAATATTTCCCTTTGTTTTTACATCAGCGCAGATTTCTGTTTGAGTCTCCTGTCTGATGTGTTGTGTTTTGAACTTACAGAATTGACCAAGATGAAACAATATAAAGGTAAGATAATGGATGCCTTCATTTTTTGTTCTTGACTTGGAGTATAAATATGAAGCTAAAGTAAATGTTTTCAGAGTCGGTGACATTCGATTCTGACACTGCTGGTTGCGGCCTTGTCGTGACTGAATTTGGAAAACGCTTGAAGTACTTCAGCAATGCCAGGGACTCTCCTTCTGATGACCTCTTCAAGTTTGACTGTCCCATGGTTTTGGGAAAGACAGGCTTCACATCTGGACGCCACTACTGGGAGGTCAGAGTGGGACTGAGAAACAACTGGGATATTGGAGTTGCAACAGCAACCGCGGACAGATCAGGAAAGAAAGCCCTGAGGAGAGAAAACGGCTTCTTTGCCATCGGAAAAAGGGGTTTCGATTATCAGGTTCATTGCACACCCTACACGGTTCTTAACCTGTGCCCCAGGCCGAGGGATATAGGAGTGTATTTGGATTACAATGAAGGCAGAGTCTCTTTCTTTGATGTGGACAGAAAGCAGCACATTTATTCTTTCACACAAGCATCATTCACTGGGAAGGTCTTCCCATACTTCTACCTGCACAGCAGAGCCAAGAAATCTGAGCCTTTGGTCATTTCCTCAATGGAAGATTGGGCGTCACTTGTTGCTCGCCTTCGTTCTGTCGAACAGGATAAAAAATAAGTCGCTGGAAGATGTGAGATTAAACATTGCAAGACCAAAATGGTTCATTTCAGATTAAGCTATAAAAATATACAGCATGTCCCCTGAGTTGCATTGTTCATTAAACTTGAGAGACAGATAAATATAAAATTATGATGCTTTAAATCTCCAGAAGGAACAAACCTGTTATTGAGTCATGCCCTTTGAGCCAAAAATGAGAGTGATCTGGCTGCAGACTGCCGCTCTGAGATATCTCTCTTGCAGACCACCACTGAGAGACACCATCAGAACAGGTGTGACGTAGTTTGCTGCTACAGCTTGTTTGCTGTTTTGAAAGTAGTTATGTGAATGTTGGCTTGCTTTCGCTATGTAGCTAAAGCTAACATAGTTTGGCTAGCTATGAAGTTAACATTGGTACATTAGCTAATATAGCTACATAAGCTAAAGTAGCTATGCTAGCTTTAGTAAATGTAGCATAAACTGATGTAGATAGCTTAGCTACGTAAGCTATCATAACCTCTTTAGCTTTAGCCATAGCTACATTAGCAGCAATAGTGTGTTTTTATGGAGGACAAGCTTTTGCCTGTAAGCAGGATGTTTCATTGGTCATATTAAATGTTTTGTAATTAGATTTTACAGGTCAGGTTAGTTACTTGGGCTGCACGGCAATGCAGTGGTTAGCGCTGTTGCCCCACAGCAAGAAGGTCCCTACCGGGAATTGAACCAGGTCGGGGAAGTGAACCAGAGACCTTGCGGAGTTTGCATGTTCTCCCTGTGCACTTGTGGGTTCTCTCCAGGTACTCCGGCTTCCTCCCACCACCAAAAACATGCTCATTAGGTTAACTGATGATGCTAAAATTGGCCATAGGTGTGAGTGTGAGCGTGCCTGGTTGTCTGTCTCTCTATGTCAGCCCTGTGATTGACTGGCAACCAGTCCAGGGTGTACCCTGCCTTTCGCCCAGTGACAGCTGGGATAGGCTCCAGCCCCCACGTGACCCCAAACAGGATAAGTGATAAGCAATTTAAAAAATCTATTATTAGCATTATTAGAACGCTGGCCTATCGCCCCAGCCTAACCTTAAAGAAGTTTAATATGATTATCATTAACTTAAAAAGATGTGTTTTTTTTGTTTGTTTTTTTTTAGAAAGGTTTCGCAGGTCTTCACGTCCTGACAGTGGTGAATTGTGGCAGTGGTCTGCAGAGCAGGTGCCTAGAGAGGCAGACTTCAGCCAGACTGTCCTGCCTTAAGTTGTCAAATGCTGTTCTCGTCATCCTCTGAAGTAAACTTAGACTGTTTAACTAAACCTGGCAATCAAGCTTGCTAATAATGGCAGCTTAACTGAGAAAAGAAAACACCTGTTTGATCCTTCTTTTACCTTTTTTGGTGTTGTTTTCTGAGGTTTGGAAATGCTCCACCAACCTTTGGTGCCTACTTGGACTATGAACTCTCACTTTAATGAATCCTTATCAGGAGAAGGTGTAATCAAACTTAACATGTTGTACCTGACTTTACAATGCTGTTATTTTTAGTCATAAGAATGTCTGTGGTACAGGGTTTTGGTAAATGTTTGCTGTATTAGAAAAACAAACTTCTCTGTATGTTTTTTTGTTGTCCTGTTTTTGGGCTGTGGCTGAAATCATGTAAATAAACTTTTCCACCTGTTTTATCAGTTGTGTTTGTTTAAAAGCATCCAGGAAATGACAGTCTGAAGGGACCGCCCTCTTTCCTAGCAGTCATAGGTGTGTCTTTATGTGTCCAGAGGAGGAAACGACAAATATTTAAACACTGTCAGTGCCTCTTAAGGACACGTGGATGCAGAACTACAGTGAAAGGTGAGGGTTTTTTTTTTCTTTCATGGTGTGATATACAAAGAGTTTTGATTATTTCAGTAGAATCAGAGCTGATAAACAAATGATTTAATATACATTCACAGTTAATGTTATTTATGGTGTTATGGGTTTACTTTTAACAGCCTCATGAGTGACATGCCACAGCAACACTTTTACACTACATGCTTCAGAAAAATGTTGGATTCTGGTTGGCTGAGTTTTTGCAATGTTTCACATATGCCACATAGTTCTGGTGTAGTAGCTTTAGCACCACCCATGTCAATATTTGTCTATGATAAATGTTAGCAGCGTGCTCTGCATTTTACATTTGGCCATCGAAGCTAACCTACTGCAATTTAACCACCACATGTCAAACTCATTATAAAGTCAGACCACAGTGACAGACGTTCTTTAATCCCTCTGTCGATAAGGTTAAGGTTATATTAACTGCTTACTGTCATTTTCAATGCTTTGAATTACAGACCTCATTAATTTTTTCTCAATTATTGCCATTATTATTACTGACATGAATGTAGACCAGGGTTGTCCAATGTTTTTCCACTCTGGGCCACATACAGATATGGACGGTGGGGCCACTTTCATATGCCTAACAGAAGTTAATAAGACCAGTCTGATGTAGGTAAATATAATCTTTTTGATTGGGCATGTTAAAATGGCTATTTAATGGCTGAAAGGCAAATAACTAATCATTTTAAGGAGTTTGAGGTGACCAATCAGTTTTCAGGGGGCCCTGGTCATACCACTGGCTCTGTCCCTGGAACGTCATTAGTGCTGCTATTTGCTGTCGTGATCTATCGGGGTGTTGTAAATCAAGATATTGTTATTATTTTAGTTGCCAATATATCTACCATTTATGGTGTGGTCTCAATTTTGTCATGAAGAAAAAAAAACATGAACAAATTCATCTTGTCAAAATGTTTGTTTACAGAATTAGCATGGTAGCACTGCTTTTTGCTGAAATTAAGAGGAACAATGTAGTCTAGTACAAGCTTCATGCTCTAATGCAGACCATATTTCATTTCAAGACAAGAATGTGTTGAGGGCCAGTCAAAAATGGCTCACGGGCCGCATTGGGCCCCCAGGCCCCCCTGATGTAGACCATTGAGTACAATAATTATTAATCAAAATCTGTTAATGTGAATGTCAGGGCTTTTTAGTCAGGGAACCCAAAGTTCCTTTATATAGGGCTTGGCATCCAACATCCCTGTGCAGTGCATTATGGGCTTTGTTTGGGTCGGAACCAGTCAGAACCACCATATTGACAGGCTACCAGTTGTACCAGACTACTTAAGGCTAGGTTGACACTGCGGGCCTTAATGATCAATTCTGATCTTTTCTCAGAACTGATTTTTGTTTGGCTGCTAACACTGCAGTCAAATTCCTAAAGATCAGATAAATATCTGATTTAGAAGCACATAGGAGAGTGGCCTGAATCTGACTCGAAAAGATCAGATTCAATGTGACTTGTGCTGTTTATACAGAAAAAATTAGATATAAGTCACAAATGAGCAATAAATAAATAAATAAAAATTAGATTTGGGTCACATTTAACTGTAGTGTGAACATGGCCAATGTAGCCTGAATCTGTTATGGAAAGATCAGATTTGATGTGACTTGAAAAACAAAAAAACAGATATAAGTCACGGATGTACAGAGCCCCTTAAGGGACAAAGAAGAAAAAGAAATGGGAGAAATTTTCAGATGAGCAAAAAAAAATAAAAAATAAAAAATAAAATAAAATAAAATCAGATTGGGGTCACTTTTACCTGCAGTGTGTATGTAGCCAGTGTGGGCTGAACTTGACTCTAAAAAATTTGATGACTTTTCCTAAAGCAATCCAAAACACAAAAACATCAAGGTATTTCAAAAATTATACGTTTGTGTAGGTGCAACAGCGTTTTGTACACTGAGGCTATTTGTGTCAAATTTGACCCAAATCTAATTCTGATGGATTTTAGATCTACTGGTGTGGGTCAAATCAAGGAAAATCTTGGTTTTAGGGGATCTTGAAACTGTGAAACTGACAGGCCATGTTTGTGTGTATTTCTAATGGGACAGTGGTGACAGAGTTTAAGGGGGACACACACCTGCTGGTCTTTGAAGGGGGTATCGGGGAATCTTGAAACCATTAAATAGTAAAACAGCATAGGACTGATCGTATATGGAGAACAGAAGTCATCCAGAGGTCAGAGGGTGCCAGGGTTGCAATGATTAAACGTGGTGATATCATAATTTACAGCAATTTCACAATGTTCATACCATTAAAACAATAAAATTTACATTTAAATTATGATGCTTATTATGGTTTTATGTCTGATGTAAAACTGGACATGCAACTTTGTTATAGTAGATGTTTTACTCCAAAAACGAGTGCAGTAAAACTTAAAAAATACACTCTCCCTGCTCCCTGACATACTTATTTAGGATTAATCAAACATTTATTAATGTGACATTGGCCGTGTAGACATTGTAAATAGATCTGTAAAATAAAAGGCCCATGATTACACTCAAGCTGCTCTGCTGGACTCCCCCTCAAGTTGGTATGTTCCAGCCACAGAATGTCTGGACTGCTCCCCCCACGCTCTGTTCCAGTTAGTCTAGTCCAACTCAGATGAGTTTGCCACTTAAGAACAGCGAGAGAGAAGCTGAGACACTGTGAAGTTCTGTCACATTTTTAGTCTTAGAAGAGGGGGCTTTATGGTGTGTGTACTTCCTTCGTTTGTGTCCATCAAAATGTAAGTATGTTTACTGATAATTAGCATGGTTTGTTGTATTTTACTGTTTATAGAGTTAAGTTTGATGCCTTTGATTCCCAGAGGACTAACTGAGAGAACGTGTGCTGTTAGTTTCAGTTTCATTTGTGATGTTTCTATTTGCTTTTTTCTCTCCCTAAAGTCCCTTATAGTGCCTTTGTGTGAAATACAGGCATGTAGAGTTGGAAAAAACATTCTAATTTGCTACTTTAATCACCATTTAATTGCCTGCTCTGGTTGAGAGCCATTCTTGTAATCTAGGGATGAGCATTTGGTCTTACAGTTTTATTCTGTAGTAGTTTTGGGCACAGCAGTCTTGGTATCAATATCAAGCAACACAAGGAGTGATGTAAAACTCGGTTTAAGTCATTTTTTATTCAACTGTTAAAGGATCCTTATATTAAAGACAGCAAAGTACTGTAAAGTAAATGTTTGCTCACACATCTTTATTTTCTGTGCAGATGTACTGCAATCAACAACCACTGGATTACACTATGATCTGTGCATGCTAAAGCAACACCAGCCAGGAACCACAGGTGTGCGCACACACAAAAAGAAGGCCAACAATCCACTTAAGCCAATGTCTGAGCATGATCAGTGCTGCATCTGTCTGGATCAGCTCCGTAGACCTGCATCCCTCCCTTGTGGACACCGCTTCTGCCTTGGCTGTATCGGTGAATTCTGGAGGATCCATGGAGCTTATCTGTGCCCCCTCTGCAAGGCCTCGTACTCCACCAGACCCCAACTTCAAATGGACAAAACTCTGCACACCCTAAGCGAGGATATAGAGGATGCAACCCGGCCTTTCAAATCTGGAGAGGTTCTCTGCGATTTCTGCCAAGCAAAGCGCAGGGCAGTCAAATCCTGCCTTGTGTGCATGGCGTCATTTTGTGCCAGTCATCTGGAGCCTCATTACAAGGATGAAGATCTTGGGCACCATCATCTGATCAGTGTGGTGAAGAACATGGAAGACTCTGTTTGTGGAGTGCATGGGAAGCAGTTAAGCCGATTCTGCAGGAGTGATCAGACATGTATTTGTGCCATGTGTGCCCAGACAGAGCACAGGGGTCATCACATCATTTCTATCCACAGGGAGGCGACAAAGAAGAAGGTAAAGGCTGAGAGCATCATGATTTTTAGTTTAGTTATTTTTGTGTCACTCTATGGATAGCACAAAATCAGCAAAAACCTGAAAAACCTCAACTTGAAGGAGAACGATTTATCAGCAGAAATAAACCATAGCTTCACTGTAAATGGGCCAGATGTTACAAAAAACATATATTGTGCTTTCACCAAAACAATTTCTTATAGAAACTAATTTTGAATGAACATAAACATATTTTGGCCAGATCTGGCCCACACAAAACTTCCTATAACCAAAACCAGGCCTGGCTCACAATATTTGGGCCACATCTGAATTACATAACATTAGCCAAAACCCAAGCCAGGTCCAGCCCACAACATAAGGCCAAATCTGGTCCTCATATTGTTGCTTTAACCACAGACATTTCTGGAAAATTACTTTTTGTTCACATCAGGCCCACATAACATTTGCCATAACCCAAATGAAGTCAGTCTTACAACATTTGGGCCTCATCTGGGTCAACAACAATTCATCAAAAGAAGCCAGGTCTAGCTTTCATCACACTTGTAGTAGCCCAAACCAGGTCAGACCTGTAATATATGGGCCACATCTGGTTCACATAATCATTGCCATATCCTAAGTGAGGCCTTTCTTGAACAATCTGGGCCACATGTGGCTCATACAACATTTGCTGGAACTCAGCTCAGGTGAGGCTTGCATCTTTTGGGTCGCATCTGACCCACACCGCACCTTCTATATGGGCCACATCTGGTTCACACATCTGTAAAACAAGAAAGGTTTGTCTTGCAACATTTAAGCCACATATGCTGTTACCAAAGCCAGGTCTGGCAAATGATATTTTGGCAACATCTGGTCCATGTAATAATTGCCATAACTCAAGCCAAGCCAACACTTACTGGAACTCATATCAGGTTAGCTTTAATCTGTTGTGCCACATCCTGCCCAAATGGCAATTCCAATTAACAAAGCCAGACCTGGCGCACAACATTTGGGATACTTTTTGTTTATGACGCTATAATCCAAGAAAGGTCTATCTTGCAACATTTCAGCCACATATGACTCATAACACTTGCTGTAAACTAAGATGCAACATTTCACCTACATCTGGTCCACATAACCCTTGCTGTGATCTAAGAAAGGTTGGACTCAATACTTGTTGGCTTGCAACACTTCTGCCACATCTGGCCCGCAAAATTCATGCTGTAATACAAGTCAGTCAAATTGCAAGGGGGCCACATCTGCCCCACACAACATCTGCTATAAGCAAAACAAGGCAAGGCTTGCAATATTTGATCAAATCTGGCAAGCCTTGCCTTGTTTACACGGCAACGTTTTGCTTCGTTTTCCATTTTCGTTTCCCAAAAGTTCCACATTTACACTTCAACATTTTGAAAACAATCTCCATCTACATGAGAACGCAGGAAACAGAAAAATGCCTTGTAAGGTGATTTACCACATAAAACTGTCTCTACAACAAGGACTGTTTTTCATGTGTTTTTGATAATATGTAACATTTTTTATCATACACGTGTGCATGAGAGTAATTCATCACTAAATCCTCCTCCTCATCACCATCTTAGCGGCAGCAAAATTTTACGGCACATATAAACACAAAAATGAATTGCAAGACCAGTGTTATTAGAACGAAATACTGTTAAGACTGTTTGATTTTCCAGGGACAAACTTTTCTCCTAAAGCCTTTGATTTCTTGTGGATTTCTCCAAAAGTGCAGCGCTTCCTGCTTTTAGCACAGAAAAAGAATGATAGCCTTTCCAGAACAATATTTCTACTTCCCTTTTTTCAATTTTATCTGCTTCTTGGAAGTGATTAACTATCTTTTTTAACTAAACACAGAAGCTCTAATCCTGTCTCCTCCATCAGCTGTACATTGATATGTAGCTGGTGGAGGAGGAGACAGGGGAGTCACAATACAATAACTTTATTTATCCCCGAAGGGAAATTCAATAAGTTATTAAAACTTAAAGAAAAAAAGATAAAGTCTAAATCATTTCCAAGAAGCAGACATATAGGAAAATAGAAATATTATTGTAAAAAAAGGCTCCAGCTGCGGCACACTTTATGAGAAAATCCACGAGAAATAAAAGGTTGTAGGAGCTGAATTTGTCTGTGGGGAATGAATTATTCTCAGCAGATATCTACATTATATCAAGACTGATCTAGCAAAGCATTTTGTGTTAATATGAGCCGTGAAATATCTCTGCCTCACTACGATGTTGATGACGGTGATTATCATGATGATCGATAAACAAAGTAATTACTTCCAAAATTAATAGCATGACTTTATCTAAAGAAACTGGCACTGATAGCCCTCTAAACAAGAATAATGCGTCCCCTTTTCTAAATCCAGTTGTCTGTGTTATGACAAGCAGTAAACTACATCACATCTCGGCTGGGTCCAGTGTGCTGCAACACTCGTGCTTGACAGCTGATTGCAGCCAACTTGCGTTTTCAGGCACCAAAACGCTGTTGCCGTGTAAACGGACAGCCAAAATGCAACAAAACTTTTGCGTTTTCACTCAAAAAGTTGCATGTAAACGGGGCATAAGTCTTGCAGTGAATCAACATTTTGGCCACATCTGGTCCACATACACCTTACTGTAACCCAAACTGGGTCCTGCTCATAAGATCTAGACCCACGTCTGGCCAATCTAATGTTTACTAGAACTCAGTTAAGGTTCTGTTTGCATCATCTGGGCCGCAATTGACCCTCACAACACTTGCCATAACTTAAGCCAGGTCCAGATTGCAACATTTGGACCTTACCTGGCCAACCCTTTCTTTACTGGGAGCTAAGTCAGGCATGGATGGCATCATTTGGGCCACATCTGGCCCACATAACTCTAACCCTAGCCAGGTTTGGCTAACAACATTTTGACCACAACTAGCCATCAAAATGCCTTCAGTAAACCACATCAGGTTTGAAATATGTTATTTGAACCATGTCTTATCATTATAGCCCCTGCTGTGACCCAAGCCAGGTCCAGTTTGCAACATTTAAGGCCACATCTGGCTAATTTTACACATGCTGGAATCCAGGTCAGGTTCAGCTTGCATCATTTGGACCAACTGGTCATAACAAAACTTGCCATAACCAAAGCCATGTCTGGCTTGCACACTTCAGGCTGCACCTAGCCCAAAAAACACTTGTTGTTACCCAAGACAGGTTTTGTTTACAACATCTGGGTCACATCTGGCCAACACAATGGTCTATAACCCCAACCAGGTCTGGTTATGATAATTAGGACACATCTGGTACGGCAGTGGTGCAGTTTCTGAGGTTGAACACTTAAATGAAAATGCAATAAATAAACATAAAAAACATTGTATTTTTAATGTAACATTAGGTCTTATTTTTCATCTTTCCACAGGTTAAACTTAGACTGAGAAGGATCCAACTCCAGCAAGCAATTCAAGAGAGAGTAAACAAAGTTGAGAAAACCAAGCAGTCTTCAGACATTAGTGAGGAAAATCCCAAAGAAGCAAGGGCAAAAAATAAAGAGCTCATCATACAGCTGGAGGAGGAAATCTCAGAACTTCAGCTGAGGTACACGGAACTGGAGCAGCTCTCGCAAACTGAAGACAACCTCCGCTTTCTCCAGGTCTGCTTCATGGTCCAAAGTCAAAAATGACTCCAGGAAACCACCTGTTTCTTTTTGTATTTGTGATATTAAACAAACCTCTTTCTTTTCCTTACAGAGATTTCTGCACAGATCCTCAACATAATCATGGACAAAGGTTGTTAACATTTCACCATCAAGAGAACCAGAACCAGACAAACTGGAGCCAAAGCTTGAATCCCACAACCCTGACTGATCTGTTGAGGCACAAAGACATTACAGTCCAATCTGAAAAAGCAAAAGCGTCAGGAAAAGTAGGAGGTCTTAATGAGGACTATGGCATCCAATACTGAGACTTTACTCTTAGAGAATTGGAACCATAAATGACACAAAGTCTATTTGTGGGATAGACACCATCTGCTGCCAAAACCCAGGATGGAACCAGGGACCTTTAGATCTTCAGTCTACCTCACTCTCATCTGAGCTATTTTTGCACAATGGTTTTGGAGTCCTATTTGAAAAAAGGAGTTTGAAAGGGAGTCTAGAAAAAATTAGAGGCCTTATTGAAGAAAATTCAATAAGACCACTCCAAGACAGAGTGGTGCAGGACTGAGAGGCGAAAGCGAGTTACCACAGTAGCACTTCCGGTTCCCTCGTCTGAAAGTTTATGGGATTTTTGAGTGAGTTTTTGGTTAAATGCCAGACTTATTTGCAGTAATGATCTAAAAACCCACTGAGAATCCCATAGGCTTCCAGGTTTTGCCTACAAAAACCGCTCTATTATCAGGCTTGCCATCGACTAGCTGGCAGGTACGTTAGCACCCAAAGGATGTGAAAAGGGAGGGGCTTCCTTCTACCACATCTGGCATTTCAGTCAGTTCTTAACAAACATGGCTGAGCTCAACTACAATGAGAGGATTTCTGATTTGTATCTGCTGTGGAAAGTAGCGGCAGTATTAGAAAGTGACAGACACTGGGTTCGGGTTATCTGGCGTGGTCTTAAAGTGGTTCTATTCTTATTTATCAAACAGAAACAGTTCTATGTCTCTGCAAACAATCATACCTCATCATGCTTCCATTATCATGTATGGTGTACCCAAGAGGTCAGTTTTGGGACCATTTTTATCTTCTTTGTATTTTCTTTAACTGAGGTACATTATTGAAAACATGGCGTTCCTTTTCATATTTATGCAGATGACACTCAGCTATACATATGAGTTAATCCATCAGACCAGAGCATCCTGAAAATTTGCTGTGACGATGTGAAGAGCTGGATGTCATGTCAACTTTTTACAATTAAATGATGACAAAACTGACACTGGATCCCAGCTCATCACAGAGGAAGTGCTGCCATCTGCTGGTTCCTTTTTTAATAAAATAAGGCATGTTGCAAAAAATCTAGTAGTGTGGTTTGATAGCATTTTAACTTTTGAAAAACTTTTACTAAATATGTGCAATTCTGTTTTTATCATCTGAGAAATGTCTCAAAATATCAGCTTGAATTCTTAAAGACACAGACACTTTTACATGCTTTTATATCCCCACACCTAGATTACTGCAGCAGCCTTTTTACTAGCCTGAGCCAAAAAGATATTTACCGCCTGCAGATGGTTCAAAAATTAGCAGCCAGGCTTTTAACTAAAACTAGAAGATCTGAGCACACTACTCCGATTTTATCCTCTCTACACTGGCCCCCAGTGTGTTTCAGAATCAATTTTAACATTTTACTTATAAAGCTCCTAATGGCCTAGCCGTTCCAGGGGCCCAGCTGAAAACGGGTCAGTGCCACGAGGCTCTGGAACACCCTGCCTGAGGAAATCCATTTGGCCCAATCAGTGACTTCTTTTAGATCTCTTCTGCTTTTATCAAAGAGTCTTTCCTGATTTGACTTGAGTTTTACCTAATTTTATATGAGCACAACAACGTTTTGATCTTTTTATCTGTGCCCACTTTGCTGCCTGATTTTATTGGTGTTTTATCTGCGTTGTTATCTCTGTTGATTGTGAAGCACTTTGCAACTCTGTTTTGAAAAGGGATCTATAAATAAAGATGATGATGATTATTATTAAATGCTTTCACACAGCTCTTTTTTATTCCTGCACCAGTAGAACAGGCTTGCTGTATCGTATGGCTCAGGGTAGCCACAGACAGACACCACAAGCTTCTCTCCATGTCTTGTTTGTATTCATCACAGCCGGCATCACAGCACAAGTCATTCACTTACGTTCCAATTTTTCAACTCTCACGAAAAAGCAAATCAAGTCAACCGGACTTTTAATGCAGCAGGAATTTGCCTAACCTGCATGAATTACTTGCGTGATTCACGTTACAAATGTGCTGCATTTGCATCACCCAAGTCAAATTCGCGTCTTTACATTGACTTTACATATAATTTTGCTTACATCTAGTGTGAACACAACATATTGCTCTCCAAACTGAGTTCTTTTGGCAAAAAGTCAACGGAGAAAAGATAATTTTGCAAAGAAAGAGTCTTGAAAAAATGGAAGGTCTTGAACACGTTGAACACTTTGGCACCCAGTACTCAGATTTTGCTAATGGAGGCATTCCTTTAATCCCATCACACAAAGTCTATTTGTAGAGTAGACTCTAGCTGCCAAAAACCAGAATTGAATCAGAGACCTTCAGATCTTCAGTTCAACACTCTCTCAACTGAGCTACTTTGGCACAAAGGTGCCCAATTCAATGTTAAGTGGACATCTGTAATAACCAGTCCTATTCATTTACCACCAACACAGCAGTCTGAGCTAGCTGGGGGTGTCTTGCCCAGGGACACATCAACATATAACTGCAAGAGCTTGGGGTCAAGACCCCAATATTCCGGTTGAGAGAATGAACCATAGACCAACAAATTGTTTTTTTAATGCTGCGTGAATGGATAATATAATAATTACCAAACAAACTACATTAAAATCAAAATTCATTTTTTCATGTACAAGCTTTTGTACAAATTGAATGATTTGCAGACTTTGATAGGCATTACATTCAACCTTTAATCATACCCTGAAAAGCTGTTAACCAAGGTTTCTAGTCTTGGTACTATCTAAGCTCAGCAGCTGCTGGGAGCCGTGCCTTACCAGACAGATAAGAAAGCGGGACTGACCTCATCTAACTCTCCAACAAAACACATTAAACACAAATATGTCTCTTATGTGTAGATTTGGATGTATATCCCACTAATTGATGTGTGGTGATGTGACTCATTTTAAGTTTATTTTCAACCAGAGAAGTATTTCATTGTTTGAGGTTTTAGGCCTTTTCTCGAAAAACTTTTTACTGACAAAGAAATTAAATATTTTACTCTTTACCACTTTTTGTGAAAAATAACACAAAAAACGTATTTTCATGCCTTTTTTGTGTCTGAATTCAACCTGTGTCTGAACTACTATAATAAAGATTTTAGGAATGACTTTAAAGCAGTAAATATGAAAGCCACGCCCACACCCACATACACTTTAGGAGTGGAGCCAGAGAGGCAGACGTCTGTCGGATAAGGAGCAAATACGCAGCTGAAAGGTAATATTAAACCTACGTATGCATTTGGGTTCTTATTCTCATTTTAAATGTTTTTAATAGCAAAGAAGGCATGATTTTATTTATTTTTTTTAATCAGTAGAAACTTTTTAATTTCCATGACTACCAGTTGGTGTATGAATGTTGTATGTAGAATTTGTATTCACATAAGAAAGGAGTGTTCTGATTTTGAGATAGCTATGAAAAAATTTTACCTTTGACATATAAATATATCCTAAAGGTCATTTTCGCTGAACATCAAAAATTTGTCCTAGTTGGACTCAGGAAATGTCTGTGACAGCAACTTACTGTTTTATTGAAATCAAATTCAGCGATCCCCCAGAGCCACATCCTTTGAGTTTTGAACAAGAGTTTTATATTTTTTCATCATTACAGCACACCTGGTATGGATTGCAGTTAAGGTTTACTTAGGAGCCACAAAGTAAGAGAAAAGAACAAAATGATTGGTTGATTCGTTGATTGTTTGGTTGGTTGGTCAGTGGTTGGATGTTTGATTGTTTGGTTGCTTGTTTGGTTGGTTCATTTTTCATAGTTTGGTTAGTTGGTTCCTTGATTTGTTGTTGAGTTGCTGGAAGGTTAATTGTTTGGTTAATTGGTTGGTCTGTTGTTGGTTGATTGTGTTTTTCATTATTTGTTTGTGTTTGTCTGTATGGCGAAAGTTTGTTTGATTGATTTGTTTTTTATTATTATTTTGCTTGATTGGTTGGTTGGTTTGTTTGTTCCTTGATTGGTTGTTTTATTGGTTGATGAATTCTTGGTTCCAATGGCATGCTTACCAAATGTGAAATTTGCTGAGTATTGAAATGTGAGCCATTTTGCCATGTCCACTGACAAAACCCATTCCCCTATGAAACAGCAAAATAACTGTCACTGATAATTCAGACACATCTCATACTTCCTGTATCTGAGTAGAAGATTGAACCACTGACTTCCACATTTTGTCATACATATTTCATGTCTAGCGTAATAATCTTGTGGTAATCTCTTTAGCAGATATGACTTCTGCTCAAGCATCACCCTGTGACCCTGACTTACTGGAAAAGCATGTCACATGCACCATCTGCAAGGGTTTATTCAAAGATCCTGTCACTACAGCTTGTGGCCACTCCTTCTGTAAGAGATGCCTTTTTTGGTCCAAAGAGATGGTGTGCCCCCTCTGCAACAAGCCTCGGAGCCAAACCCTTGAGGTGAACGATGCCCTCAGTAACGTTGTCAAACAGATTAAAAATAAGACCCCAGAGAAAAATGCTGATGAGTACACTGGGGCGCCCGGCGAAGTGGCCTGTGACATGTGCACAAAGCAAAAGCTGAAAGCCAAGAAGTCCTGTCTTGTGTGTCTCGCCTCATATTGTTCGACCCACCTGAAAAATCATTTTTCGAATAAAAGGCTGAAGGGTCACAAGTTGGTGCAACCTGTAGAGAACTTGGATGAGAGGGCCTGTCTGCAGCATGGACGCCCCTTGGAGTTGTACAGCAGAAAGAGGGAGAGATGTATTTGTGTGCTGTGTATGGAAGAAGACCAGGAGGAAGTTGTTCCTAATGAAGAGGAATGGAACGAGAAGAAGGTGAGTTCAGTGTCCAGTTTCCATACATTTGTAGATGTAAAAAGTGTAAGAATGTGAAACTGACATTTTTAATTACTGCAGGTTGAGCTTGAAAACACCAAGACTGAGTTACGACAGAAGATTGAAAATAGAAGATCACTGGTGGATGAGATTAATGCATCTCTGAAGAGCTGTGAGGTAAGTAACAGGGTAGAATTTCTGATTGATGTGGCTCTGTTAAAAACAAAACAGGCCAAGAAATGCTGTGTGTCAATCACGCAGGTTTGACTCAGCAGAGTTTGCTAAAGTATACACTGATTTTGCTTGTGATTTCACTGCCAGTGTCCATCCAGCCTCACTGGTAGTGATGCCAATCAACTTTCATCCCTTTAACAGCTCTTCCTTTGGTACAAGTTTGCCTTTTCAAATTTGTGTTAGATAGCAATTGCTTAGTTTGCATGTTAAGTTTCTCAGTTTCTGTTGTTTCTGTTGTCCAATACACTCAAAATGTGCCACACATTTTCAGTGCAAGCAAAGTCTGGATTGAATGCAGGTCAGTGTAGTACCAGCACTCTTTTACTTTGAAGCCATGATGTTGTAACTTCAGCAGAATCTGGCTTGGCATTATCTTACTGACAAAAACAGGGGTGTTCCTGGAAAAGATGTCATCCGGATGTTGCTCCAAAACCTGTATGTATCTCTCAGTATTAATGGTGCCCTCACGGATGTGCAGGTCACCCATGTCATAGGCATTAATACACCCCACACCATCTCAGATACTGCCCTATTTTTCACTAAGAACACATGGTGATGACTGGAAATTTTGAGAATTTGAATTGAATTAATTTATTTTGATAGGGCCAATGCAGTTTAAGGTAGTTTCATTGCAGAGCATGAAGCTGATGTGCTGTACAGAGTATTTAGCAATTGCTCATTTCCAGCCCTTGTCCCTTGTTGGGCCTTTGAGTAAATAGTTGATAAGATGTACAACATTCAACAGCGTAAAATGGCACAGTAGTTAACAGAATAAAAAGACAATAACTACAAAGAAAACATACATAAATTCTATTAACCAGTACAAATAGGAATTTCAAAAATGGCAAATTGAAATACTTAGCATGGTAGAGACCAAACTCATATTTTATAGATGCAGAGACGATTGTGTCAAATGACAGTGGTTTTCTGGAGTGTTCCCAAGACCAAGTTTGAGCATCCACTGAATGATGCTGAGCTCAAATGACATTCAGTGGTGGTTTTTCAACCTTGCCCCATACGTGCACAGATTTCTTTAGATTCTCTGGATGTTTTGATGATCTTATGGACTGTTGTTGGTCAAATCTCTTAAATCTTTGAAAATGCATGTTAAGGAACATTGTTGTTGGACTATTAGCCATCTTTCACAAAGACAACAACTTCACAGCATTGCTGATTATGAATGACTGAGCCTTTCAGAAGAGCTCATTTCATATCCTACCTGTGGAAAATTCCAGGTGCTTTTGAGCATTTCTTGACTTTCCTCATCTTTTCTTAGCCTTGTCCTAACTTTTTTGGAACATGTTGCAGACATCAAATTCTTTATGTGTGTTTATATAAAAAGAAAACATAACAATTAAGCTGATTAGTTTGAACCTAATTTTCTTGCTTCTGTGTTGCATTCAGTTGAATATGTGTAGAAAAAGGGTTTGCAAATCAACGTATTTTGTTTCTACTACAATTTTACACTCCATCTTAACTTTTATGGCATTAGGGGTTGTAATTCAACCAGTATCCCACAAGGTTTCTTTGCTATATAGCAGATCACCATCTCCATTAAATGCATGTTTCATAATAAAATGAGGGAGAAAATCTGTTTAAGAGGCACAGCTAGACCCTTTTCCCTGTGCAAAATGAAGCAGATTTGGCAACTGTCCATTGTTGCCTCTTTCTTTCAAGGAAGTGCAGATTCTTTAATCAAATCAACACTCATGGTGTTCCTAGCTCTTCCCTTTAAGGCCAGATAGATATGCTTGATACCCCAGTGCACTGGTGCCAATAAAGTAGAACGGTATGGTTATTTTGGTACCTTTGTTACCTTTTGACAGCAGAAATAGTTATGTACCGTACTGAACTGAAACAAACTGCCTGATGGAAATGCAGCTTAAAGTAGAGCAGCACAGCTTTTAAAGAGAACAACTATCAAATACTTCAAGTATCCTGGCAGATTATAATTCTTCTTGGGCCAAACTCTAAGATGGTGTTGTAGAAGTACAGGAACAGTCTGCACCTTTTAAATTGCAACGGACGAAGGTTTCCAAACAGCTTGTCCCAGAAGTGCTCTCCTTCTTTTCAAGCATTATGTGTTGTAATTGTCAAATGGAAAATCCCTGCCTTTCCTTCATTTTCAGGACCAGCTGAACACTGAATGTGAGAATATTGATGCTGTGTTCACAGCAGTGATTGCCATCGTGAAGGAAGCCCATGCAGCAGCTCTACGGCCACTGAAGGACAGGCGGCAAGTTGTGAAAAAGGAGGCAAAAGAAATTGAAGGGAAGTTGAAGACAGAGATCAGCAAGCTTGAGAAAACCATGTCAGAGCTAGATAACATGTCAGCACATGAGGATCACATCCTTTTTCTGCAGGTGAGAGCAAACTTTGCTGATACAAAGGCTTCTTCGCTACATTGACATTTATATTGGTATCCATATTAGTGAACTTCTAATGATAATAGATTTTTCAACCACCCCATTTAGAGTTTAGAGGTACATTAAGAGAAAAAAATCAACTCCTTTACTCTAGCTCACTTTCTTCTCTCTGTAGGAGTATTGGGAGGTAGAGTGTACAGCCTAATTAGTTGGGGGTGAGCAGAACCCAAACAGGCTTCATGCCTTGGCTATACCTGTTCTCATAAGCTTTTCTCCGTAAGATCCTCATTCTGGTGGTCTCTTTTCTTTATTCATTTCATATGTGGGAATGATGGAAAGCGAGTGCGAGCATGGATCGGGAATAACTGTCAAGCCTTCCCTCTGTGTTGGGAAGATGAAACACTGGGAGCTTCCTATTTGATAACCTTGTTGATGTGCCGGTTTTGCTATCCACATAGATTCATGGTTGATTTGTAAGGCTCAAGGCCATGTGGTTGGATTGGTAGCATCGATGTTGTCAGTACTTAAATTTGGCATTAACAGTACCTGAAGTCATTGGAGATGGCAATGCTGTTTTAGTCGAAGCAGTGAAGGGGAATGTGGCAAGCTATTTAACTTAACTGTGGCAATAGGGCAAAAGGACTTGCCTGACCAGAATCATCACTGAGGGTTGACCTCTGACCTCTGAAACCCCTAAAAGTACCCTCAACAACATAGCCTTTACTGCCATTTCTATGCAGATGATTCCCAACTTTGCATGCCAGTTGAAAGAAAGATGCCAGGTTGTTGAAACCATTGCTGGAGTGTCTAAAGGACGTTAAGCTTGGATGGCCTTAAACGTCTTGAATTTCACTGAAAACAAAACTGTGGTCCTGACCAGGTGTGTCATGGACTGGATAGCTGGAAGGATACCAGGAGAGATGGGCATAGGCCTGGAATAGGCCTGGGTGATGGCCATGAGGAGGCCGGAGCAGTCCAGGACCAGTGTTGACACATAATGATGGGAGTGATCGGATGATGTTCATGCATTTCTCCTGGCTGGCCTTAGCATGAGAGTTATCTACCAATAAGTTCCTCCGTTCAAAAGCTATGACAGCATATGCCTGGTGAGCTCGGGTTACCTGTTTACTACCATATTTTGTCTTGCCACTTGGATTGGCTTGTATTGAATGGGACAGACAGATGTTTGTCCAATCACCTTCCAAGGATCTTTTGATTGAGAGGTTTCCCAAATGAATGTCTTTCTGTCATGTCAGGTCTGTTTGGTTTATCTGATTTCTTTCCATCTCTCCCTGTCTCAGAAGTACCCATCTCTTCAAGACCTCAGCAACATCACAGACTGCCCAGAGGTGGAGCTGGACACTTCACTGTCATTTGGCACCATGCGAAAAATCACAACCGCCATGATGGAATCAATTCAACAGGAACTGGAGAAGCTGACCCCTCTTGGTAAGAGTTGAACTAAAGTGGTGATTGTTGAAATCTACATGTTGACTTAACAGTAAAAATTATCCTTTCACTTCACAGAGCTTCAAAGAATTCCAAAATTCACTGGTGGGTGATCTAGTCTGTCTGTTCCTAAAAATATCATTTAAAACATGGCTTTCAATTTAAGATATGACAGTTATTTCAAACTTATTATTACCAGTGGATGTGAGGCTGGATCCAACCACTGCACACCAACACCTTGCTCTATCTGAGGATGGTAAGGAAGTGAAAGATGGAGAGGAAGACCAAAGAGTTCCCTTCTCCCCTGAGAGGTTTGACACATTTGGCAGTGTCCTGGGGCTCAACAGTCTGAAATCTGGGAGGTCCTACTGGGAGGTGGAGGTCCGGAACAAGTCAGGGTGGGATCTGGGTGTAGCAAGAGGGGACGCAAACCGCAAGGGCAAACTGTCTTTGACTCCAGATAACGGGTACTGGGTTACTGTTCATTACGAAGACGACAAGTATGCCGCCCTGACAGCCCCACCTGTTGTTCTGTCGCTGAGAGAGAAACCTGAGAAAGTGGGAGTGTTTGTGGACTTAGACGAGGGTCTCGTGTCCTTTTATGATGTGACAGCAGAATCTCACATCTACTCATTTACTGAGTGCTCGTTCAATGGGAAGATCTTCCCATATTTTAGTCCCCATTTGAAACAAGATGAGAAAAACATGGATCCTTTGATTATTTCTTGTGTGAAAGAGTGCAGGCAGGGCACAGATCTGTCATAAGAACAAAGGATTTTTATGTAGGGTAGACATGATTTCTTTAATTATTGTTGGGTATATAAAAGATATATTCAAATTTTGTTTCAGACCACTCCCATGTATTTTCTATGGTCACAGTATGAACTAGAGCTAAATGAGATAGCACAAGGCTGAATTTGGGTGGTGCCAAAATATAAAGTCTTTATCAGGTTGTTTTGCAGGCACCATCCATGCTGATAAGCAAGCAGCAAGTGGTCAACATATGGCTGTATTTATTTTAAAACTTGGTCAACACTGAAGTCACATTTCTATCACACTGAAAATTCCCAAAAAGTTGGGGCTTAAATTAAAATGCAAATGAAAACCAGAGGAACACTTCAGTAAACCATCATCAGTTAACATAGTAGCCTATGTCTCTACATCTACAAATGTAGGTTAAGACTCTACCATGCAAAACAAAGATCATTTATAAACAACATTCAGGGTTTTGGGAGATTAATGTTGTTACATGCTCTCCTGATGCAGGATTTGAGCTGCCCTGAAGTTGGGTCTTTATTGCCTTTTTTTTTTAATGATGCAGCAAATATATTAGATATGTGTACACATATATATTTCCGTCAAGACCACTGTCAGGAAACAGATCATTTGGGTCTAAAAATAGCCTATTTTTCTTTTTTTTGCAGTTGTTAATTGGCACTTATGTTGTTATCTATGTTTGGTGCTGTAGCTGTACTGGGATCCCTGTAAACCTGCAGATAAGGAAAGCATAAGGCAGGGAGAAAAGCAGCAAAAACCCAGAGCAGAGCAGGCTTCAATGACAACAGAATGACACTGATTAAGATGCAGATTGAAGGAGGAGCTGGGGTGGAGGAGGGTTGCAAAGGCAGCTTGCAACCTCCCTCTGGCTGCTGAACACAGCCAGGAAAAAAGCAGTTTGAATAAGACAGCAGGAAAGCGTTTAGCCAGTAGCGTGCTTAGAGCAAATTAGCTGGAGATCAGCTGAAAAAGGATCTCACGCGCTTGACTACATGGCCTCCCTAAATTAACAACATACAATACTGTGCAGAAGTTTTAGGCATGTTTGGGCCAAAATTTGAGGCTGAAGTAAGGCGTGTAATGGCGAGTACGTCCACCTGAGGGCCCCATCCGGCGGTAAGGAGGATTGACACAACTCAGGTCATGCTCTGGATGTCTTCGTACATTACCAGGGGCATGGGAAAATAGTCTGATGAAAACAAAACAAAAACCACAGCTTTAGGGCGGAGTTATGAGTAGATGTGGCGCTTAAGCATAGCCTAGAGTACTGTTAGGTCAGGCAGGAGGATTTCCACAACCCCCTGGTTGTCGTGTGTATGTTCTGAGCACCTGAAAACTGTTGAGGGTTGCTGGGCGTGGGGTGCAAAGGCCCTGACAAAAGAAATGCTGTTAAGCTCGACCTTGGCTGCTGAGCGACACACGTACATGTCAAACGTGTCGATACTGACTCCCCCCTCTCTTCAGCCTGGGGCTGTGGAACATCAGGACCTGTGAAGAACTGTTAGCGCTTTACATGCCTAAAACTTCTGTACAGCACTTATATATATATATATATATATATATATATATAAGTGCTGTGAATTGATTAACCACATTACCACACTGTGATCAATCATGATTAATCACAGCATATTTTTATAGTTTAGTATTTTATCCATTTTCAGATTTTAAATGTTCTTATTATCAAGTGTTTTTATATTTATGTTTAGAATTCTATGTACTGCACTTTGATTGAAAGCACTTTACAAATAAGATTTAAGATTATTATCATTATCTATTAATCATACATTTAAAATACTACCATTTACTTGCATTTTGGTGCATTTTCAGTGTTTCTGTAGTCTACAATGAAACCTATTTCTATGTATTCATTTATCTTGGTTGTTACAACCTGTGTTACAGTTTAACTATCTGCAAGTTGTGATACAATAAATGTTTTTGATATTAAAATGTGATTTTTATATAAACTTTGACTTCCTCATCGAACAGATCTGTTACGCAATACTGTGGCTGCAGTTATGACAGGGCAGAGGGAAGGAGTGTGGTTTGTGGTTTCTTTATTCTCCAGAAATGAAAGTGAAAGGAAAAAAAAAAAAACAAGTTTCAGGATGTTTAATGTCACTCTGGTTTCACAGACAGTTCTTCAGTTAAGGGGCTCCATTTAAAAGGCAAAAAATACATTTAAAAGGCATTTAAAATATAATAAAACAATATGCATTGTGCTTTTAGAAAGTATTCAGACCCCCTTCACTTTTTTAAATTTTTTTCAAGTTGTGGCCAGATGCTACAGTCAAATAAATTCATTTTTATTCCCATCAATCTACACTCAGTACCCAGTCATGACAAAGTGAAAATAGAATTTTTGAAATTTTTGAAAAAGTATTAAAAATAAAAATATGAAATATCACATTGGCATAATTTTTCAGGCTCTTTGCAAAAAACAAAACACTTGAAATTTATCTGTGATTCCTCCCTTTTCTCTTGATCTTTGCAGAGATGTTTCTACACCACAGTCCTCCACTGATCGGGGCTTATGGAGTTAATCTGATAATAAAGAAAAATATAGAAATAATAATAATAATATAATATAGAAAATTATAAAACTGTGAATGCCATAAGCCTTCATTTAAAGGCCCCAGGAGGTACCAGGACATTTAAGGGTTGATTTCTACTTCTATGGTGTAAGTCTGACTCTATTCTGAATTAAATGACCTTCAGTGTTGGGGTTATGTGAAAGTGTAGATCCACCAGTGTTAATTCAACTCTGTAGCAAGTCATTTCGAAGCTCTGACCTCTGCTATTCCAAATCCACTGTTCTTTTCTGGAATACCTTTGTTTATGGTTCTTGCTGATTTTTGACACGAGTGAAGTTATCCACTAAATCAGTCAGTGCCCACCTGTGGTAGTGGATGGTCCACAATAAAGAGTAGGTGTGCATTTGGCTCTCTGCTACATCCTAGATGTTTAATACAAATCTTTAATAAGTATAAAAGTGCATTGTAATGAGTCAGTAATCAACACCTTAAATTAAGACCTACAGTGAAAGAGAATTACACCATGCTGTGTTAAAAGCACACTATAGTGAGAAAATACAACCCTGTGAGTGTTGAAAACTGACAACCTTCTAAAGTGTTAATCCAACTTGGACCTGAGAGAATTATTTAGATTCTGGTAAAGTGTTAAATTTAACTCTGTAGGAGTTGAATTAACACTGACAGTTTTGCTTTGAAGGAGGATTGCCTGAACAAAGGAAGGGTTAGTCCAACTCTGTAGAGAGCCAGTTGATTGAAGCTCTGCCCACTGCCATTTCAAAACTAGGACTTTCCCATGATGCCCTTGGGCAGAGTGTTAAGATGTGTTTAAGATGGTTTTTGTGTATTTATATGTGTTTAGATGTTGCCTGTTGTACGCTAATCACAGTTTGAATATCTTTTTGAATTAGTCACCTTAGGTAAGGGATATGGGAAAGACGTCTGACTTTGCTACAGGTGGTCAATACAAGTTTGCAGTTTTAAATAAGTATGAAAGTGCATTGCAATATGTCAATTAAAACTGTGAATACCTTAAATATATACCTACAGTGAAAGAGAAAAGCACAATGTTGTGTTAAAAGTACACTTTAAAGAGTAAAAAGCTACCCTTCATTTCACAAAGAACAAATTTTTGAATCCAGAAACTATTTCTTACAATGTGAAAGATGTTTAACTTGTGTGGCTTGTTTCATTTAATCTTGAAAAATTGTAGTTTTTTATTGTTAGAATCAAACCTTTGTCTGAAAAACCTTGATGCATTATTTGGAAATGAATTTCCTCCAGTAAATATCTACATTTAAATGTATCTTCTTTCAATCCTAATATTTTAAGTCATCCTCTCCTGTTGTTTTTGAATTGGTCTTTTGTTCTACTGCGCTTCATTAAATTAAATAGCGAATGCCAAACCTTCGAGTGTTCCAGTAAATACTTTACAAGACAATTAATCAGTGTGAACCTGCTGAACATGTGGACACACCCTGCAAGGGTTAAAAAAATGTTGGTTGATTATTTGAATGCTGACATGGCTTGAAAAGAGGAGGAACAGACTGGCAGAGCTTTTCAACAGAAATGAAACTAACAGAGGAATCACACGCTCACACAGTCTGGGAGTTCAGAGCCAAAGGACCCAGAAGACTGGGATCAGGATCATCTCTACCTGAAAGGTAACACTACACGTCATGTAATCTGTCTTTATACTTGAGGAGGTGACTTTCAAGATTCATTACAACCACAAAATAGGAAGACTTTTGATTTAAATCTTTTTACCTCAGTGACTGCTGGTTAATCTGGTCATTACTCTAACTACACAACAGTATGCAGCACTTAGCTTTAAAACACCTGTGATTACACCCAAGTATGCTCATCAGTGACCCTTAATTTACAAACACCAATTCCAAAAAAGTTGGAATATTTAGTTAAATACAAATAATACAATGGTTTCTAAATCATTTGCTTTGATATTTGAGCCTTACCAAACTAGTTCTATTTGCTTGCCAACCAGCCAGCCTGTTCTTTGTAAACACGTGTTTGTCATTTAGTATGTCATGCTGTACTGTCCTTTGCCCCCATTGCTGTCCAGTTTTTCTAATCTCCTGCACTGTAAGACAAAATTAGTTAAGCTTACTTAAAAAAAAAAAATATGGAAACTCATTGCCTCAAAAATAACAAATAAACTACACATGACTTTTGTGAGTTAAAAAAAAAAACTTGTTTATTTTTAGTGTGCAGTACTTGTTTAACTATTAACTATTTAACCCATTAAAGCCTGAAAACACAAATTATTGCCAGAAAATTCTAAATTTTTGGAACTGAAATGTTTATTTCACTTTCTACTGAAATCCCCAAAAAAAAAAAAAAAAAAAAAAAATCCGTAAAATTTAACATATATATTTTTTGTATCTCATTTGATACATTAGGTGTTTTTGGTAACTGATAATCCGCTTGAGGGCATTTTTATTATTTTTCAGATTTTATTCAGAATTCTTTTTTTTTTTTTTTTTTTTTTTTTAGTAATATAGGGTCATATTGATTAGATAGAGGTATCATAAAATTATGTATCAAATATGATACAATAGGCTTTAAGGGGTTAAGTATTCACTAGTTTTACCCTCAGGCCCCTTTAAAAAAAATCACACTCTCCCTCTTAAAGCCCTTGAAGGACATTGGGTATTTTTAAAAGTATTAAAAATGAATGAAAAAATTTTTTTTTATTTTTTTGGTCCTTCATTCCATTCCTCTTCATGTACAGCAGATGTGAATGATTTTTCATAATTTTAAGCCTATAAATGCAAGTTTGTTTACATAATGCTGCTTTTTCTAAAACAAAAAAAAATGATTATTTTGTATTTGAAAAATGCAGATTTTTTTGTACAGGGATTATCAGTCTTGGATATGCCATTGATTAGCAGCATCACTGATTTTGACGTACTATTAAGTTTTGTGTAATAAAAAAAAAAAAAAAAATCACACTCCCCCTCTTAAAACCAAGACTGGAAATGTTGGGCAACAGTGATTTTTTTTTTATTATTTTATTTTATTGCTATCAAGCTTCACTGACACCCATATGCTAAGCCCCTCAGAGCTCTACTATCTTTTGTATTGGCTTGCATGTATTAGGTCCTTTCCTGCTTGCACCTCATTTCAAAGCCTGGTTGACCCGAGTCCCTGTCAGCAACCTCTCCTAGCCCCAATCCCCTTGATCACGTTTGTAGCAACAGCTAAACCCCTTGACCTCAAGCTCCCTGTTCTCACAGAGTGACGTATTGCCCAGCTACTTCTTAATGACATAGGTTGTCGGTTCTTGCCGAGTAATCCCACCAGAGGGGTCTAGAGACAGAGGGCCCATTCGACTGTGTCAGCCTCTAGTTCTTTATAGACGTCCCCTGTCCCAGGTCTCCTTTTGTTAGTTTGATGACCTGCCCCAATCCCACTGTAGGTAATTTGTGTATTAGAGTATTTAATATCACAAATGGAGTCCAGGCAACAGGGCAGGACCCAAATGCAGATTGCAATAGGTGGACTTATGATATGCAAATAAGCAAATAGGCCAGAAACCAAGTACAACGGTCTCTGTGAGGCACAAAAAGGGTGTTGCATTGGGATTTATCAACCTTCGAAGGGAACAAATACTCAGATCATATTCATATTCAAATATTCACATCTGACTAAAAGATACAACTGTTGGGTCACAAACTTTTTTTAAAGACAGTACATTTCGAATTGAATAACCCCACAACTCTCTCCTCAGCAGATATGGCTGCCACCAAACCATCACCCCGTGACAATGACCAGCTGGAAAAGCACGTCACATGCACCATCTGCATGGATTTATTCAGGGATCCTGTCACTACAGCTTGTGGCCACTCCTTCTGTAAGAAATGTCTAAGCTGCAACTTTCAGTACAATGACATGATGTGCCCCCTGTGCAAAACACCTCTCAGCAGACACCCCGATGTTAACATCGTCCTAAGAGACATTGTGGAAGAGATTAAAAAAAAGACCCCAGAGAAAGATGATGATGAGTACACTGGGGCGCCTGGCGAAGTGGCCTGTGACATGTGCACAAAGCGAAAGCTGAAAGCCAAGAAGTCCTGTCTTGTGTGTCTGGCCTCGTATTGTTCAACCCACCTTAAGAATCATTCTTTGACTAAAAGGCTGAAGGGTCACAAGTTGGTCGACCCTGTAGAGAACTTGGATGAGAGAGCCTGTCTGCAGCATGGACGCCCCTTGGAGCTGTACAGCAGAAAGAGGGAGAGATGTATTTGTGTGCTGTGTATGGAAGAAGACCAGGAGGAAGTCGTTCCTAATGAAGAGGAATGGAACAGGAAGAAGGTGAATTTGCAAAAGAGGGCCTTGTCACTTTTTGATTCAGTCACTGTGCTCTGTTCCATGTTATGTACTCCGATAAGCCTGTAGATGTATGAGAGTGTTTGCTTTGTGTGTTTTCTGCAGGCTAAGCTTGAAAACACCAAGACTGAGCTACGACAGAAAATCAAAAATAGAAAAACACGACTGGATGAAATAAATGCATCTCTTAAGACATGTGAGGTAAGTTTGAAGGGAAGGGAACTTTCTGACTGGTTAAAGACCGCCCTTACTTGTCTGTTATTGTCGAAACTAGCCATGCTATGCCGGAGCCACTGCACAGGATCAACTGTGAAATATTTTAAAGGATAGAGCTCCTTCTTGTGCACAAGTCTAAAACAAGTGGTGTTACAGTAATGGGCAGTGTGCACCTTTTTTACTTGCCAAGAGTTGGAGTCTCAGAACAACCAGTCCAAGAATTACCTTCTCCTTTTTCCCAAGTGTCATGCATTGTTGCAAATTATAAAAAGTCAAGTCACCACTGGAAGATCCCTGCTTTGCCATCATTTACAGGACCAGCTGAACAAAGAGTGCGGGGATATTGACGCTGTGTTCACTGCTGTAACTGCCATGGTGAAGGAGGCCCATGAAAAAGCTCTTCAGCCATTACAGGACAAGAGGCAGGTTGCTGAAAAGGAGGCAAAAGAAATTGAGGAGAAGTTGGAAGCAGAGATCAACCAGCTTGAGAAAACCATCTCTGAGCTGGTTGATATATCTGCACTTGAGGATCACATCCTGTTCCTGCAGGTGAGAGGAAACTTTGCAGAGATGGACCACTTAGTTGGGCTTGTATATCTCTAATGGATTAAATACATTTTTGTCTTTTCAAGGTGCAATGCAACTCCTACCTCAGTCTATTGCCTAGATATTAGGACTTGACCTATTCCATCCCTTTGGCCTTTTCCTTGTTTTAGACTACTTTAAAATACTTTGCACCCCTTGAGCCATTGAGAATGGAGCTAAAATTGGTAGGGATTCTCTTTCATAGAAAATAAGACACCATTCATGCTGTTGTAAATGGTCTTTTTAAAGTTGTAAGTCCTACTGATGTGGTGAACTGGGATTTTCTAACACTCATTTTTCAATGACCCATCCATCCATTAATATCCACTTATATGTGGCTGGGTTATGGGGGCAGCAGGCTTGGCAAGTTAACCTAGACATCCAACCCTCCAGTAAATCTCACCAGCTGGGGGATCCTCAGGTGTTTCCAGGCCATCTTGGATAAAAATTGAACTTTTTCGCAATGACTTTTGGCCACACCGATCCAAACTAACATGTACTGATTTTCCTTTCCACCACTGGTTTGGTAGTGCAAGCCACCCAGAGTGGTCCTGCTCTGGAGCACCCCCCTCTAAGTGCCCTGGTGTGTCACAGCAGTTCGTAATCATTCAGGAACGCCTCACAAACATGTTTAAGTGTCAACTGCTGCACCAAACTTTGAAATACTTGTCGGATTACCAATAAAAGAAGAATAAAACTTTGTAGCAGAAACAATAGGTGTGCCTTCCTCTTGTGGTGGAAAAAACAATGCTTGTCTATTGGTTTGACAGGCCTGGAAGACCTCCAAAGGAGGTATATGTCTAGGTTCTTATTCATCCAGACCATTCAAATTTTGATCCAAATAGGCAATTTGTTTAAGGTTCTAGAAGAAGATTTTCCCCAACAGTCTCTGCCTATGACTTTTAGGTGACCATCCAGATCATTAGCATACTAATGGTCATGGAGGCTATATTTCTCAACCTGTCTCCAATCACTCTTAGAACTGAAGAGGCCTTTTGGAGGATAGGCAAAACATATTTAAGAATCTTAACCAAGTCAATTTGGTCATTTGGATCAAGCCTTGGTCTCCAAGAGGAGGTGTTCAGATGGGATCCTAAATAGATATCCCAGTAACCTTGATTGTCTCCTTTTCATACAAGCATCAGCTCTACTCAGTGCTCTCTCCGGATGTCTGAGCATCTCATTCTATCTATAAGTCCTGGCCCAGCCAGCCCTCAGAGGATGCTCATTTCAGCCATTTGTTTCAGTCTTATATGGTTTATCTCTTTTGTCTCTTCCTCTGTCTCAGAAATACCCGTCTCTTCAAGACATGGATTGCATCAAAGACTGCCCAGAGGTGGAGCTGGACATTTCACTGTCATTTGGCACCATGCGAAAAATCACAACAACTATGCTGGAATCAATTGAACAGGAACTGGTGAAGCTGACCCCTCTTGGTAAGCGTTAAACAAAAGTGGTGATCTCTGAAACGTACCTGTTGATCCACTTGATTAAGTTTGATCTCTTCTCTTCACAGAGCTTCAAAGAATTCCAAAGTTCATCGGTGGGTGATTTAGTCTTTCTGTTCCTTAAATATCATTTGAAACATTGTCTTTATGGTTTCCATATGACAGTTATTTCAACTTTTTATTACCAGTGGATGTGAGGCTGGATCCAACCACTGCACACCAACGCCTGGTTCTGTCTGACAATGGTAAGGAAGTCAAAGATGGAGAGGAACACCATGAAGTTCCTGATTCTCCTGAGAGGTTTGACATGTTTGGCAGCATCCTGGGGCTCAACAGTCTGAAATCTGGGAGGTCCTACTGGGAGGTGGAGGTCCGGAACAAGTCAGGGTGGGATCTGGGTGTAGCAAGAGGGGACGCAAACCGCAAGGGCAAACTGTCTTTGACTCCAGATAACGGGTACTGGGTTACTGTTCATTACGAAGACGACAAGTACGCCGCCCTGACAGCCCCACCTGTTGGTCTGTCGCTGACAGACAAACCTGAGAAGGTGGGAGTGTTTGTGGACTTAGACGAGGGTCTCGTGTCCTTTTATGATGTGACGGCAGAATCTCACATCTACTCATTTACTGAGTGCTCGTTCAATGGAAAGATCTTCCCATATTTTAGTCCCCATTCAAGAAAAGATGAGAAAAACATAGATCCCTTGATTATTTGTCCTGTTAAGAATTGTGAGCAGGAAATTGATGTGTCATGAGGGATAAGGGGGTTAATCATGGGTAGTATAAAACTTTGGAAGTTGTGTTTGGTAAATTTGAATTTTGTTGATACTGTCCGTTGTGTGATGTTTTGTGTAAGGGTTGAACTCAGGTGCGGAGACGGAAGCAGTTTTAACAGTTTTATTGTGAGGATAAGTGCACCAGGGAAGGGGATTCCAAGAGTCCAGGAGGGAGTGAGGGAGTGCTGGAGCTGGCTGTGGTGAATTGAGCAGGAGGCACTGGAAAAAAGGAGGAGAGGCACGTTAGCGACAATGTACACAAAATGCAAACACTAGAGATCACTGGAATCAACAAAAGCACAAAGAACTTCTCTGAAGGATCACGAGAAGGAGCCCGGAGACGACGTTTACCGTGAGGTAATGTAGACAAGACTCAGGCGCTGTAGAGAGCTGCAGCCAGTCTTAAATAGCAGGTGTGATTAGAGGATTCGCTGCAGGTGTGCCTCTCCACAGCACCAGGGGGGCAGGGTGAACGCCTCAGGAGAAACAGAGTCAAGTTAACAGCCAGCAACCAGCTCCGGAAACCGGAAGTACCACAAAGTAAAATATTCAATACAAAATAAACACCACAGTACCCCCCTCTCAACGGACGCCTCCTGGCGTCCTGCCAGGCTTGTCCGGGTGCGCCTTGTAGAAATCCCGAAGAAGGTTGTCGTCTAAAATTAGTTTTCTGGAAATCCAGGAGCGCTCCTCCGGGCGCATACCTCCCAATCTACCAGAAACTGGTAACCCCGGCCTCGAGGTCTAACGTCCAGGATCTTGGAAACGGTGAAGGCGGGATGGTCATCGATGATCCGGGGGGGAGGAGGGGCGACGGTAGGAGGGCTCAGATCACTGGAGGAGACCGGCTTGAGTAGTGACACATGAAAGGTGGGATGGATCTTCATGGATTCAGGAAGTTTGAGCTGTACTGCCGAGGGGTTGATGATTTTGGTGATCTCAAAAGGTCCAACGTAGCGGGGGGTCAATTTCTTGGATTCTGTCTCGAGGGGTAGATCTCTGGAGGAGAGCCAGACCTTCTGGCCAGGGAGATAGTCCGGGGCAGGAGTGCGGTGGCGTCAGCCAGTCTTTTATTGCGCTCGGCCGTGCGCGAGTGCCGCCTTGGCTGTCCGCCACACCTCTCTGACGCGCTGGAGATGGTGCTGCACGGAAGGGACGGAGACCGAGATCTCCTGTTCGGGAAACAGGGGGCTGATACCCGAGGCAACACATGAACGGGAGACATGCCGGTAGCAGCGCAGGTGAGAGAGTTGTGGGCATATTCAATCCAGGGAGGTGAGAGCTCCAGGTAGAGGGATGATGGGCAGCAACACAACGTAAGGCCGCCTCCAGACTCTGATTGGCCCTTTCAGTCTGGCCGTTGCTCTGTGGGTGGTACCCCGAGGATAGGCTGACTGTGGCCCCCAGCTCCTTGCAGAACTCTTTCCATACACGTGATACAAACTGGGGTCCGCGGTCCGACACGAGGTCGCTAGGAATTCCATGGATACGGAAGACATGGAGGACCAACAGGTGAGCCGCCTCCAAGGCAGAGGGGAGCTTGGGGAGAGGGACGTAATGGACGCTTTGGAGAACCGGTCCACTATAGTCAGGATGACTGTGTTTCCCTCAGAAGGTGGGAGACCGGTGACGAAGTCCAAGGCTATGTGACCAGGGACGACCAGGAGTGGACAGGGGGCGCAGCAAGGCCAGCAGGGGTTGATGAGAGGATTTTCCTCTGGCACAGGTGGAGCAAGCAGCCACGAATTCACGGGTGTCTCTGGTCATGCCCGGCCACCAGAAACTCTGCTGTAGGAACCCGAGGGTCCTCTGAAACCGGGTGGCAGGTGAGTTTTGATGCGTGAGCCCAATGGAGCACTGGAGAGCGAGCTGAGTCCGGGACGAAGAGACGGTCTGGGGGTCCAGTTCCGGGTCCGGTTGGGCTTTCTGGGCGCCTTTGACTGCCTGGATGATGTCCCACGTGGCAGCACGGCGACGATACAGGAGGGGGAAGAATCAGGTCCGGCTCAACACTCTCACGAGGAGGGAGTCCAAACGAGAAAGGGCATCAGGTTTAGTGTTTCTGGAGCCTGGCCTGTAGGAGAGGGTGAAGTGGAAACGACTGAGGAAAAAGAGCCCACCGGGCTTGACGGGAGTTGAGTCTGCGCGTGCGCAGATAGGCGAGGTTCTTGTGGTCAGTCCAAATGATGAAGGGCTGTCGCGTGCCCTCCAGCCAGTGCCTCCATTCTTGTAGTGCCCACACCACAGCCAGCAGCTCTCGGTTTCCCACGTCGTAATTGCTCTCGACGGGACAAACGACGAGAGAAGAAGGCACAAGGGTGAAGCTTCTGTAACGGGGTCTCTTTGCGACAGAACAGCCCCGGCGCCCGGTCTCCGAGGCGTCCACCTCCACCACGAATGGAGGGAGGAGTCAGGGTGCTTGAGGACGGAGCTGAGGTGAACAGAGTCTTGAGCCTGGTGAATGCCTCAGCAGCCTCAGGTGACCACCGGTAGGGGAACTAGGAGGTGAGCCTAGTGAGGGGAGCAGCCACCCTACTGTAATCTCTAATGAACCTTCTATAAAAGTTTATAAAGCCTAGAAATCGCTGGAGTTCCTTACGGTTACCTGGGACGGGCCAATCAGTGACTGCTCTGATCTTAGCAGGATCGGGTTGTAATTGGCCCTGGGCAATGATAAAACCTAGAAAACTGACTGATGGGGTGTGAAACTCACATTTCTCAGGTTTGACATAAAGTCTGTTCTCTAGTAGCCTCTGGAGGACTAGCCTGAACATGTTGCTGGTGTTCCTGGAGTGACCTGAGAAGATAAGTATATCATCAAGATATACGAACACGGCGATTGAGCATGTCCCTGAGCACATCATTAATGAGGGCCTGAAAACTGCAGGGCGTTAGTGAGACCAAAAGGCATGACCTGGTATTCAAGTGGCCAATAGGGGTCTTAAAGGCTGTTTTCCATTCGTCTCCTCTTTAACTCTGATGAGGTGATAGGCATTTCTTAAATCTAGCTTGGAGAAGACCTGGGCTGAACAGAGAGGCTCAAAGAGGGGTCAATGAGGGGAAGTGAGTATTTGTTTTTACCGTGATGTCATTAAGTCCTCTGAAATCGATACAGGGGCGGAGTGTGAGTCTTTCTTTTTGACAAAAGAAACCAGCTCCTAGAGGAGACGAGGAGGACGGATGAGACCTGTGGCTAACGAATCATGGATGTAAGTCTCCATGGCCTCTCCGGGCGGAGGTTGTATAGGCGACTACTGGGCAGGGACGCGCCAGGAGCAAATCGATCGCACAGTCATAGGGACGGTGAGGAGGGAGAGAGACGGCTAGGTCCTTGCTAAAGACCTGTGCTAAATCATGGTATTCCTGAGGGACATTGGATAAATCAGGAGGAGTGGGAGTGACGGAAGGACGACTGACCGGTGGATTGGCTGAACGCAAGCAGTGAGAGTGGCAGTGTACGCTCCAATTGGTTATGGTAGTGGTTTTCCAATTGATCTGAGGATTATGTAATTGGAGCCAGGGGAGACCTAAAACAACGGGAGCGTGAGGGGACGGAATAACAAACAGCTGAATTTTTTCACTGTGATTACCCGAGATAATGAGGGTTATGGGGGCTGTCCGGTGAGTAACCTTAGCAAGCAACCTGCCGTCTAAGGCCGTGACGTTCTTAGGAGTCGGTAAGGGTTCAAGGGGGAGTTGGAGCTGTTGAGCTAACGTGTCCTGAATAAAGTTGTCGTCAGCTCCGGAGTCAACAAGCGCACTAATGGGCACGGAATCGCGCCCCCAGAGGACACTAGCGGGAACGGAACTATGCGCAGGGGAGGGCTAGAGGAGGAAGAGGTCTGGCTCACCCGAGTGCCCTCGCTTCACGGGTGAGCCCTGTCTTTTGCCTGGGGACAAGTAGCGAGAAAGTGACCTGTCAGACCACCGTAGATACACAGTCTAATGTTACAGCGTCTTTGGCTCTCACGGGTGGTTTGTCGGGTGCGGCCTAACTGCATGGGTTCATCAACAGGAGTGGGGGAAAAGTCACGGGAAGACCTAGTGTGTTCAGGAGACTGAAGAGCAGACTGACCAGAGGGGGGAGCTACGGGACGGGAGCTGGAGGGCCTTTGCTGACTCCTCTCTCTGCCTCTTTCTCTCAAACGGTTGTCAGTGCGAATGGCTAGTGAAATTAAACCCTCAAGGGAGTCAGGTTCATCCCGGAAGGCGAGTTCATCCTTAAGCTCACTAGAAAGACTCTTAAGAAAAACCCCTTTGAGCTCGGCCTCCCCCACCCGCTCTCAGAGGCTACAATACGAAAATCAATGGAGAAATCAGCTACTGATTGGTTACCTTGGTAGAGGGAAAATAAACGTTTGGCTGCTTCTTGGCCCTGGAGGATGATCAAAAATCCGACATAGTTCACTAGAAAATAACGAGTAAGAAGCTAACACTGGGGATTCTCTCTCCCAAACAGAAGTGGCCCAGCGGGAGGCTTTCCCACGTAACAAATTAATTACAAAAGCTATCTTGGCCCTGTCCGTGGGGTAACTCAGGGGCTGCTGGTCAAACACAAGGGAACATCTTAACAAAAACCCACTAGCGCTACCTATTTCTCCTGAGAAGAAATCAGGGTGAGGTACATGAGGCTCTCTATAGTGGGGGAGGGGAGGAGAAGGTGAGGATCTACTGAGGGTGGCTGAACACTGACAGGTGGAGGCTCAGGAGGTGGTGAGGCTGAGTGACTGAGAGTAACTGCTCGGATATGCTGGAGACCTGGGTGTTGAGAGTCTGAAGAGATTGCATGATACCTTTAACATGGACTCGTGATGTCCTAGGCGTTGTCCTTGGTGGGTGATGGCTGTTTGAGGGTGTCCGATTCCGCTGAGTCCATTTCTGGCCTGAGTCTTCTGTGATGTTTTGTGTAAGGGTTGAACTCAGGTGCGGAGACGGAAGCAGTTTTAACAGTTTTATTGTGAGGATAAGTGCACCAGGGAAGGGGATTCCAAGAGTCCAGGAGGAGGTGAGAGGAGTGCTGGAGCTGGCTGTGGTGAATTGAGCAGGAGGCACTGGAAAAAAGGAGGAGAGGCACGTTAGCGACAATGTACACAAAATGCAAACACTAGAGATCACTGGAATCAACAAAAGCACAAAGAACTTCTCTGAAGGATCACGAGAAGGAGCCCGGAGACGACGTTTACCGTGAGGTAATGTAGACAAGACTCAGGCGCTGTAGAGAGCTGCAGCCAGTCTTAAATAGCAGGTGTGATTAGAGGATTCGCTGCAGGTGTGCCTCTCCACAGCACCAGGGGGGCAGGGTGAACGCCTCAGGAGAAACAGAGTCAAGTTAACAGCCAGCAACCAGCTCCGGAAACCGGAAGTACCACAAAGTAAAATATTCAATACAAAATAAACACCACACGTTGGTGCATGGTGGGTTTAACAGTCATTGAAAAATCTTAAGAATGATATCTAAAATCCGTTGGGGATACTTTTCATTCCAGCATTGTTTGTCATTTTTATCTGAGTGTTTGAAATGTGCATTTTTTAATGATGTAATCACTTTCTTATTAAAGTAAAAGCAATGGAGATGCTAAACAAATGGTTCTCAACTGGTGGGGAGGATCCCAGGGACCCAAAAGATGACCAAAGAACTGTTTTTAGCCTGTGCCTTAAAAAAAAAAAAAAAAATCACTACAACTTCTTTTTGTCTTGAATTGAGGACTCTGTTCCTTGAAACATCACTTCATACTGTGTATTTACCAAACCAGTGTTTTGGTTTAATGGATGAATTTCTCATATTCAGGAAGAAAAGCCATTAAAAGTAGCCTTCCTGGTTTGCGCTGCGAGCTACTTGCAAAGTATCCTGGGATTGTGCAAAAGCACAACAAAAGAAAGCACTTTTTAACAGCTTTTCTCCCATATTTTGAAACCAAAACACTAGTTCATTGTTTAGTAAATACACCTTATGGAGTTTTAATACACTCTTCAATTAGAAACAAGTAGGCGTGGTCTCTATTTGATCTGGAAATACCAAGTTTGGGAGCCAACTTTAAGAGTCTTCCCTTTATTTACAGTGCTTTCAGAGAGTATTCAGACCCCCTTCAATTTTTTCAATTTTGTTATGTTGCAGCCTGATGCTACAGTCGTTTATATCATTTTTATTCTCATTATTCTATGCTCAGTACCTTTTCAGCCATTTTCAGAGACATTCGATAGGGTTCAAGTCAGGGCTGTGGCTGTGCCCCTCTAGGGCATTCACAGGGTTGTCCCTTAGCCACTCCTGTGTTGTCTTGGCTGTCTGTTTAGGGTCAGAGTCCCGTGTAAGGTAAACCTTTGACCCAGTCTGAGGTCCTGAGTGCTGCGGATTGTGTTTTCATTGAGGATATCACTGTTATTTGCTCGATTCAGCTTTCCCTCAACCCTGACCAGTCTCCCAGTCCCTGCTGATGAAAAACACCCCCACAGCATGATGCTGCCACCACCATGCTTCACTGCTAGGGTAGTATCAATCTTGCTTTCCTCATACCAGAGAATCTTGTTTCTTTCAGTCTGACAGGTGCTTTTTTTGAAAATTCCAATAAGGCTTTAATGTGTTTTGCTTTTAGAGGCCTCATCTAGCTGCTCTGGCACAAAGCCAAGATCCACATAAAGGATCTCTGGAGCACTCAGAGTGACCTTTGGGTTCTTGGTCACCTCTCTTACTAAGGCCCTTCTCCTCTGACTGCTCAGTTAGGCTGAGCGACTAGCTCTTGGTAGAGTCCAGGCTGGGTCAATGTGCTCTTGGGAACCTTTAGTACAGCAGAAATGCTTTTATAGCTTGTATGCATTTTCAGCTGTGAGGCATTCTACAGAGAGGTTTGTGCCTTCCCAAATCATGCCCAATCATTTCAATTTGCCACAAGTGGACTCCAATCAAAGTGTAGAAAATTTAAGAAAAAAAAAACATTCTTAAATTTTGTTTTCACCTTGTCATGACGTGGCACTGGGTGTAGATTAGTTAGAGAAATGTTTTCTAGATTTTAAGCACTTACATAAATTAAAAGGAAAGCTGCCCACTCAGATAACAAGATAAGTTGAAATCTCACATAAACAATTACGATGCGCACATTGCCAGTCTATTGTGTCTCTTTTATCCTGTCAAAGTCTTTGTGTCATATCTTAAAAGCCTAACCAAGGACAATGGCTGCAAATTAACCCTGGCTAGAAGTATTATGTTGCGTGCAGAGTAGATACACAACATCTATGTATTGTCCATGGCGAATAAAGTGGTGAATAAATAAATAAATGAAACAGAGTTTAAAAAACATACATGCATGTATATTTTGACCCTAGGCTTCCATTCTTCATGATTTTTTTGTCAATAAATTTCACCTAGATACGAATTCATGCCTCACAGAAAACAGCTGCACGGTCCTCTTCAGGGTCCTCACCCACCAGTTGAGAACCACTGTCTCAGTATATTTACAGTCTGCAAAGTAACCTGGTAGTAAAATGTGTTTGATTCTATGTTGTAATAAAATATGAACTTGTAAATGTAATGACTCATCTCTTTATTTCTAAGCTATCTCTTTGTTAGTCTACTATTTGAACAGATCAGTGTTATGAAAAAACATAAGTGGGTCATCATTGAGGAGTGGCAAAGGAAGAGAGTGCGGTATTTCCCTAGAAAGGAAACTGAAAGCAAAAATGTCTTTACTCAGTAAAGCTCAGTGTTCGTGATTCCACTATAAGAAAAAGACTGGGTGAAAATGACATCCATGAGAGCGTTCCAAAGCCGAAACCACTGCTGGACCTGTTCGACCCCTTAAATAGAACCAGTCTGACAAGTGAAGAGGGCTACAAGTTCTCAGAATCATGGCCCCATCTAAAGAAATTCAAGAACAGATCAGAAACAAAGACAGTGGCATTTATCAGATTGAAAAGGGTTACAACACCGTTTCTACGGCTTCAGGACTCCAGCAAACTGTGGTGAGAGCCATTACTCACAAATGGGGACAACTTGGAACAGTGTACAACCTTCCCAGGAGTAGCCGGCCTACAAAAATTAATCCAAGAGCGCATGGACGACTCACCCAGGAGGTCACAAAAGAACTCAGAACATCTAAAGACCTGCAGGCCTCAACGGACTCAGTTAAGGTCAGAGTTCATGATTCAACAATGAGAAAGAGACCGGGCAACAATGGCAACCATGGGAGAGTTCCAAGGCCAAAACCACTGCTGACCAAAAAGAACACAAAGGCTCGTCTCACATTAATCTACAAACATCCTGATGGTTCCAAAGACGTCTGGGAAAAAATTTTATGGACTGACAAGACTAAAGTTTTTGGAAAGTGTGTGTATTCCTGTTACATCTGGCGTAAAGAAAAAAAAAACACGGCAGCATAGGGCCTGGTAGCTTTGGATGGCTTTGCCCCTATGAAAGGAAACTGCATTTTGTATTTACTCAAGTTATCTTTGTCTAATATTAAAATGTGTTTAATGGTCTGAAACTTTAAAGTGTGATTAATATATAAAAAATAAGAAATCAGAAAGGGGGGAACACTTTTTTCACAGCTCAGTATCACCTATAATTTACTGGTGATTTTGTGCCATTCATCAGAATTGCCCCTGCTGTTTAAATGCCTTAAAACGCACAGAGAAGATCCACAGTCTGGGGATGTTTCAGTGGCATATTTTGGTTTTAAAGTTCTTTTTACTATCGTTTTTCTGGTTAATTCTTTTTATGTAATATTTTACTCTGTCATGTTTAAAAATCTATTTTTGAAACAATCTATTGAGCATTCAGTTGGACATTTTAAAATCACAAGAATAAAACCAGTTCTCCTTTTAGTAATGAGTAAATACAGAGGGAAATAGGAGTGCCGTGTTGTGCAACAATAACACTGACGGACAGCTTTATCACAAGTTTTGAGATTGAAAGTGATTAAGGGAAAGCCGCAGGATGACTTTGGCAGAAATGAAACAGAAACTTTACATGATTCCAGATAAAGGGACGAACAGGAAATGAGCATCAGATCACAGAGAGGAGTGCGGAGTGAACACAGGTAAAGGTAAGCTGCTGGAAATCTGATCTTACTTTATTTTTTGTACTTTAAATGTTTATCAGTGTTGACAAGAATTAGATACAGCCTTACACTAGGCATAATCACTAAAGACTCCAGTTACTTTTCTGGATCATTCTCTGGGAAAAGTTATAAAGATACTGTCATAAAGATACATATGTAATGTTCAGTATTTTACTCTATTTGATACAAATTTCAGTCTGATGTCTGATTCATTTATTTGCTTTTGATTCAATAATGACACTTACTAATAAGAAAAAAATTAAAACACACTTTTCATTGCAGGCTTCTCGAGGGCCCCTCTCTACTGTGGGCCTGGGTAATAAGTACCCTTTTCCCCCATGATAATGTTGTAACAGCTCTGTTTATTTAAAAGTGTTCCAATGTTTAAATTTCATGTTTAAATGCTGTCAAAGTTGTTGGTGCAGGTTGTGTAAGGCTTGAATGATTGGCAGTCCAAACAAATTAGCTAAAGGTGCCTGAGGCTTAGAGAGGCAGAGTTTTAATGCAAATATAATAAACCACAAGTTTCAGGGTGAGGCTAAAGCACAGAAACACAAAGAGAAGGGAGTAAGCCACTATTATCACATGATTAGTTTAATTCAAGGTTATTTTACTGCTGTCAGAGTGAAACAAATACGGCCCTATGCTCATTTACTGCTTAGTGTTCAGGCCTGTAGAGAGAGCAGAAGCTCAAAGTTAAAAACAAGAACATGAAGCTACAACTGCTGTACACCAAATTTTGTTTTGCTGATTCCAGCAATGGCCACTCTAAACAGGTTTAAAATGACAGATTTGCAAGAAAAACAACAATATGTTTAAATTTAAAAAGTCATGCATTTATTTAAAAACCCAATATATTCTGACTTAAAAAGTGATACATTTATGAGGAAACAGCAATATTTAAAACGTAAAAAGTCAGAAGAGAAAAAAACAATATAGATACATTTTATATAATATTGTTTATATTGTATATATATATTGTATAAATATTTAAAAATTTTAATATTGCTATATATTTAAGACACAAACTTTTTTTTATCTTAAAAGTGAGTAAAAAAATATTTCTTACATTTTAATAATGATAAGTTTAACAAAAATAATTTTAAAGGTAACACTGAAAGATTTATGAGGAAAAAAGACATACTTTTTTTTATTTTAAGGGCATACATTTATGAGGTAAAAAAGAATATTTAAAAAAAATCTAAAAAGCCATGAATCTGACAAAAAAAAAAGTTAAATGTAAATTTTGAAGGTGATTGTTTTTTTAAGAAAAAAAAACAATATTATTAAACTTATAGATTAGATTATAAATCTTTTATATAGAAAGAAATATTTCATATTTAAAAAAGTCATAAGTTTACAAGAAACCAATCAATTTTTTTATTTATAATTGTTCATTTTTTAGAAAAAGGCTTTATTTAAAAATGTAAAAAGTCATAAATTATTTACAAAAAACAATATTTTATTAAATTTATAAAAGTCATACTTTTCAAGATTTCTTTTACTCTAAGAAGTCATCAATTTCCAAGAAAAAAGGTGTTTTTAGATTTGAAAACTGATAATTTTATGAGAAAAAATATTTTTGATTTAAAAACTTATGAATTTCCAAGAAAAAATTACATTTTAAAAACAAATGTAAAAACTGTTAAAATCCCTACGTTTTTAAGAAAGTCTTAATTAAAAATGTAGATTTATGATAAAAAAAATATATCTTTAAATGTGAAGTCATTAACTTACAAGATGGAAGCAGAACAAAACATAAGACCTCAACCTACAAATACCTACATAGCATCAAAGTTCTCGTACTTTTATTAAACACAATTATTTCAGTGTAAAAATTTTACATACTGTACCTTTGAATTGAAACTTGTGCTGGGCAATGCACCATCAACCAAAAAGCCATCAATGACAGCTTCAGCAGTCACCAACAGTAACAGACAGAAAAAAATGCATTAAAAAACAAGTAAAATAATGAAAATGAGGAATATTTATCCATGCATTATCTACAATCTATCAACTTTAAACAAGAATTAGTGACACAAAAAGGCAGGATCTCACAGCAACATGTCCCAGCATCACTTAGATGGGGTGTTCAGTATTCTCCCATCTTTCTGTTATATTTTTTATGCATTTGTCTGCTCTTCGTTTGATTGATGTTTCATTCTAATTGATTACTGAAAATGTGATTGATTCCACAGATAACCCCAGATTTAGACATGAGCCTCCAGGTTTGCGGCTGTTGTGGATGGTCCAAGATTACTACCTATCAGGGCCTGAGGACTCATCAAGGGAAGATGGGATGCACACCAAAGGGAATGAGAATCCCTCAGAGCGAACAATTCATGCTCAACAGTGGTTTCCCCAGAGTGACCTACTTAGGACCTCCAATTAACATAACAGAGCCTTTTGTGGACATTTTCAGCTCTCCAGCCAAGTCAGGTGAGTGACTGATTCTACTAGCTTGTTCATACTTTAAACTATATTATATTTAATTTATCACTAGTGCCTGTCATTGGGCTGCTAAATTGGTTATATGTTTTCAGATAGTGGACACAACACCTGGATTGATATATGGGAGCCCAGCCAGAGAGAAAGCAGAATGGTTAATAACACCCCAGCCAAGAAAGAGGTGTGTACTGAAGTGAGAAAAATGAGATTATGCTGACTAAGCATAAGGGATGGGACAAAACACTGATACCACATATCATATTGTATCACCCTTTATTCTTGAATTAAATTGCGTCATATCATACCATCCTTTACCCTGCCATTCCGACCCCTACAAAGCACTTGTAACTTTTTGTTTGTTTGTTTGACTGTATTACTTTTTGAATCGTAACAGTTACTTTATTATGCTCTTTAACATCCACAGACCAAGCAGACGTCTGACTTAAGCCTCCAAGTTTGTTGGTGTGGTTGGTCCCAAATTACAACCTATCAGGGCCTGAGGATTCATCAGGGGAAGATGGGATGTACACCAAAGGGAATGAGGATTCCTGAGAGCGAACAATTTAGGTTTACTAGTTCAGTTCCTCAATTAACCTTCACAGAACCTCCAACCTCCAGGCCTCTCTTAGAAACTTCCACCCCTTCCACCGCGTTTGCCAAGTCAGGTGAGTGGTAATTGCTGATTTTTTTTTTTTTTAACTCTTCTTCACTTTGCACAAATTTGCAATACAGTCAATATCAAGAGTTAAAAAGGCACAGAAGAGTAAGAGGGAAACAATACCACATGTGATCATTTTTTAAAGAGTATAAGAGAATGCATTCAAAGAACATGGAAGCGATTTAATTATTACTTTTCCTGTTCTATCTGGGTTAAAGTGCCACAATAAAATTATCAGATGATTGAAAAACAGGTATAACCTGATAGATGGTTAAAATATTTTTGTTTTCAGAGGACAGAAAGAAGACTCAGGGAAATCTACCTAAAGAATCCCGCCAAAAGGAAACCAGAGCAACTCATATCACTCCAGTCAAGACAGAGGTATGCTAAAACATAATCATTAATATGGCAATACTGTAAATGTACAACGGCTACAGCGACACAAAATAATGTACGTTGATATGAGTTTTAAAGCAAAAAGTTGTGCTCGTTATTTTCAGTAACTTGCCCATCACTGCAACAACCATTTCAAATTGAGTCTATCACAAAAGTAAAGCAAGAGGCATGAATCTAAATAAAAGAAAGAAACCATTTTTGAAGAAAAAAATATGTATATCTTAATTTCAAAGTATGATCCATGTCCCATCTGTAAACATGGACACGACAGGTTTTTTGGCTGATGCTAGAGCCGAAGCCAAAGTGAAACTTTATATTTCTTTCTTTTTCACCATGCTCAAGTTGAATAGGTGACTCAACCACCCAAAGATTAAAGACCAAAGACATGCTCTTCAGGTTAGTTGGTGACTCTACCTCCCACAGGCATAGGACATGCTCGAGTTAAATATGTGACTCTACCTCCCACTGACCAAAAGCATGCTCTTTAGGTAAACAGGTTGCTCTACTTCCAACAGACCACAGCCTGTAACCCAATAAAGGCCTTGATTCTTAATTAGAATGGCCACTTTGATTGTAAATGGATGGATCTTTTCTGCTTAAGTATGGTTCAAAATGGTACATACCTGTTAAACAAAAGGTTAAGTCTTAATAAGACTTTGAATACCTCTCTCCCCTTCCTGACAGCCTCTCAAGGTGTCATCAGTGTCCCCTACCTTTGGCGTGACAGCCAATCCTGCAGGCACAGAGGTCAAAGTAGGGGCAACAAACCAATCACGTATGGTCCACTACTGTTTTTCAACAGAACTAAGTCAGATATTGTCACGATATGATGGGGCTTAGCTTGACTTTATTATTTCTCTGCAGTGTTTGAAACTCCAACCCCACCACCACAGGTTTCTAAACCAGCCACCGAAGTCCGTCGAGTGCTTGATTTCTACACCGGTGCACAGCAGGTACAGCAGATTCTCCATTAGCTTAAATATCAGAAAATCCAGATTAAACTGTAAAATCACCTCTATTACTCTTTCAACAATGACTTCCTTTTCATGTATGAAAATAAATGGTAAAAAGAGTGGAAATCATATGACAGCCTGATCAAGCTTGCTTTGATGTTTTTGTCCTTCAGGTGCAACAGCTGGATGTCAATATTCCAACTACAGCAGCAGCGGAAATATCTGTCCGACAAAAGGAGACGGATAGAGAGAGAGAGAGGAGGGAACAAGAACTGGCAAAGGTACTAAGCTTGGCAGGGCTCCCTACTAAAAAACCTCGAGAATAGACCCCTCCCATGTTTGTGATTCATTGATGAGATCAATGCATGTGTGTTGGATCAGTAGCATTGGTGCCAGCGTCCTAGCTAGCAGTTCCCTCATTTTGGGTGTGGCAAACTATAACTGGGTGTCTGATGTAGGAATCAATTTTTTTGTGTTAAATTTTAACCCATTTTCAACTGGTTTCTGCCAAATTTTGGTAATTCTTTGAACCAGCTTTAACCAACATTTTATTTTTGCTGCATTTTTAGGGCACTTTTGCGTCTTGCTACTTTTCACCCATTTTACCCACTGTTTTTCCATTTTTTGACATCTTAAACCAATATTTGCTGGGGTTTCTTGCCCTCTTTGTTTCACATTTTACACCGTTTTCACTGTTTGTCACCTTCTTTTAACAATTTTTGCCACTGTTGTGCCCATTTTTGCCGCTTTAAACCAGTTTTTTGCTCTCTTTGTGCAACTTTGCCACTGTTTTGCCAATTTAATCCGATGTTTGCTACTTTAGGTACATTTTTGTCTGTTTTGCCATTTTTGCCACTTCTTTTTGCAAGTTTAGTCAATTTTTTTGCCAATTTTTGACTGTTAAGCCACTGTTTTGCTACTGTTTGGCCACTTTTAATCCCTTCCTGCTGTTGTCCAGCCCTTTATGCCACTTTTGACACTGGTTTGCCACTTTAGATACATATTTGCCGGAATTTGCCTATTTTCACCACTTTACACTCATTTTTGCCACTTCCTTTGCTCATTTTTATCCCGTTATTGCCACTTTTGCCCTTTTTTGACTCTGCCTTGACATGTTTGATCTACTTTTCTGATTTTGTCCATTTTGCCAGGCCCTGTTTTGCCACTTTTATCAAAATCTTTCCCCTTTTTGCCCATTTGTGCCAAGGTTTGCCCCATTCAATCCATTTTTGATGCCATTTTTCCATTTTGCCACTTTTGATCCACTTCTGCTGCCTTTGTCCATTTTTAATAATAATAATAATACATTTTATTTATAATGCACTTTTCATTAAGGAAAATCTCAAAGTGCTACAGAGTCCGCTAAAAATCAAAAGGATATAAAAACACCAAATCAATAAGATCAGAAAGAGTGAAAACAGCATTAAAAGCAGTTTGGAAATGCCTGTGTGAACAGAAAAGTCTTAAGGCCTTTTTTGAAAGAGTCCAGAGGCTTAGGATTCCTCAGATGGTCAGGGACGGTGTTCCAGATGCGGGGGGCCGCGGAGAAAAAGGCCCGGTCTCCCATGGTCCAGAGATTTGTTTGGGGCTGAAAAAGCCGGTTGGAGCCGTGGGACCGGAGGTGTCGAGATGATGTGTGCGGGGTGAGGAAGTCTTTGAGGTAGACTGGGGTGTTGCCATGGATGCAGAGGTGGGTGAGGATAGCGATCTCATAGTGGATTCTGGAGGTTATGGGGAGCCAGGAGAGGTTCTGAAGAATGGGGGTGATATGTTCATGTTTGCGGATTTTCATGAGAATATGGGAAGCACTGTTCTGTTTTTGTCACATTAGACCCATTTTTGCCGCCTTTCCGCCATTTTTGCCACTTTTCACCCTTGTTTGCCACTTTGTTTTACCTGTTTGAACCTCTTTTTGCAACTTTTTAGCCATTTTTGCTGAATTTTTGCCAGTTATAACCCAATTTTTGCCTTTGTTTTACCTGTTTGAACCCCTTTTTGCAACCTTTTAGCCATTTTTGCTGAATTTTTGCTGAATTTTTGCCAGTTATAACCCATTTTTGCCTCTTTTTACAGCTGTATAAATATTCTCCAACAAAGTTATCTCATTTTTTTCCTGCTTTATTTTCTGGCATCCTGTTGTTTGTGCACACTGTGGCATAGCTTTGAAATCTGATATTACTTTCCAAATGGTTTCAGTATACCCATTCACATAGTTAATACTACCAATAAAAAGGTAGTTCTGTTTCGGTTACATTTTAAAAAAATCTATATTTGTAAATAAACATTTTTTTAAATTATTTTTATTTACTTTGATAAGAGTGGATATTATTCAGATTAAAAGTAAAATATGATTATCATAGTAATCTTTACAATGGCCCATGATTTTGCTGGCCTCCATTGGCCCCTGGTTTGCCTGCCCCCCCTTTTATGAGCGACCTTGGAGCTTGCGCAAAAAGCTTGGACAAGACTAGCACTGGGGCTCCATAAATACCATCAAAAGGTGGACATTTTCCACTAAAGCCATGCTAAAATGCTGTTCAAATGTCACACTGCAGCGTTAAAGGTTATATGGATAAGGTGTGGCACCAGAATTACAAATTTGGATGGGCCCATGTCATTTTGACTGATCCTGTCGTTAAATATGAATGAAAGAAGCTGAAGGATATGGTAAAAGAGTGAAATACTGCAGTTGTATTTACTTATGTGCTTAATTCATTATAATATGCAAAAGCATATTGTTTTGTCCACATTCAAGGCAGAGCGGGACAGACTGAAGGCAGATATACAGATAAAAATTCAAGTGAGAGAACAAAAAATGGCCGAAGTTGAGTCATCTGCAAAGGCCTGCAAGGTAAACTATGGCACATTTTTACACTTAGATTTTAAATTTTGAAATATTTATTATAATTGATGACTGTGTATTATTCCTATCAGGTCAGCTTGGACACGGAATGGCTGGAGATCAATGATGTGTTCTCTGATGTGATGAGGGTTGTGGAGGAGGCTCGGCAGAAAGCTCTTCTGCCTCTGGAGGAAAGGTGGGTCATGTGTGGCTCTGATTAAAAAGCACTTACAGGTCATCAGTGCTAACATGTTTGACAGACTGACTAATGTATTTAATGTTTGGTTCAGGAGACAGAGAGTGAAGAGAGAAGCAGAAGACCTGGTCCAGGATCTGCAGAAGGAAATTGACGAACTCAAACAGAGCTTCTATGAGCTGGACCAAAACCAAGACCTGCAGGTTAGCACAAATCTCTAATCATCAACTGTTTTCATGGTCTGAGGGTAACTGAACCCAAAATTTGCCTTCAAATAAGTCTGCTTTTATAGTTAAAGTTTTAAACCTAATTTCCGAGTTACTGACTTAGATCAAAGCCTAAAAACACAAATTGCTAGACTTAAACCACCAAATTACCCCTGATTTATTTTTTATTTGCACACAGGTGTCTCCTCTAACATCCCTGGATGAAACTTGGAAAACTGTGGAAGTGGACACTTCATTCTCCTTCGGTACACTGAGAGCAACGATATCAGACATGATGCGAAACATTCAGGATATCCTAGATAACCTCTCCTCTATCGGTGAGATTTTTCCACTTGTATTAATAAAATCACATTAAAATCTGTATTCAAAACATTATCATCTGTTTTAATCCAACTTTTCTTTCCACAGAGCTCAAGAGGACTCCCAAATTTGCAGGTGTGTTACTAAATTTGTGCAATAAATATGGATTTTATAGACAAGGAAAACGCTATAAATGCTCCATTTAAGATTCAAAAACACAAGAATTCACAGAGAAAGACAAGGGAAGCTTCTGTATGGGGTTAGGGTAAACGTTAAGGTCAGGGTTAGGATGCCAAAAGTTAAAAGTTTAAAAACCTGACCTGCAAAATCTAATAGCAAAAAGTGTAACTAAGCCAAGTAAACAGTCTGATAACAGGACAAAAGCTTGTCCTCTTTGAAAATATTTTAATGCAGCCATGGTAGCTTACATGGACTTGTTATCTGTGCTAGCTACGTAAATAATGTACCTCCATACCTCACATAGCTCTGTAGCCCCATGGCTTATGTAGCTCTGTGGCCAATGAAGTTCTGTAGCTAACATGGCTCTTAAGTTAACATAGTAAACATATATCTGTGGCTAATGAAGCTCCATAGCTAATGTAACTAATGTAGCTCTGTAGCTAACAAAGCTCCATAGCTGACTTAGCTCTGTGGCTAACTCAGCTAATGTGGCTCTACACAGTTCTGTAGATAACCTAATTAACATAGCTAAGTAGCTAACTTAGCTCCATAGATAACATAGCTAACATAGCTCTGTAGCTAATGTAGCTCTGTAGCTAATGTAACTAACATAGCCCCTTAGCAAGTGTAAATAACCTTGCTCTCTAATTAACTTAGCTATGTAGCTAACTTGGGTAACTAAGTCCCACAGTTAATTAAACGCCATAGCTAACACAGCTCTGTAGCTACCATTTCTCTGCAGCAAACTCAGCTCACATGGAGCTTAGCTTTAGCTACATGTATATGCTCTCCATGTAGCTACGTCATTTTTAGCAATGTAGTTCCGGTTGCTGAAGCTAACTTTGTTCCATTGGTTCATGTAGTAACATAAATTACGTAGCTATGTAGCTTTAGCCAAAGCTAACAAAGCTAAAGCAAGCCACCATTCATGTAACTTCTTTTAAATTGGGTCAATACATAATTTAATCCTGGATTAGTCCTCTTAACTTTTGTGTTTTTTTTATGTAGCCTGTGGAATTAGATTGCTACACAGGACACAACAGCTCCGGGGTTCTTGTATCTGAGTTTTTATTTTAACAACTCAAAAAAATACGGCAGTAGCCCAGGCAGTCACCTTTCCAGTGTCCACCTTTGAAACAAACAAACAAAAACAACAACAAAAAAAAAAACAAAAACTGTACATCATTTACTTTTTCAACATTACAAAATCACGTGCCACTCAAACTAGCTAACATTACCTTACAGGATCAAACAGTGCTCGTGGATGGTGCAGACAATCCAAACACATCTAGCTCAGCAGAGCCTAAAACACACCCTCTTGTTAACGTATTTACAGAAAACATTTTGTTACAATGATATCAAAAAAGATGTCTATGTTTACTCACTGCTCTTAACATTTTTGCAAGCACAGCAACAGCGCAGTCATTTCAGCAAAAACCCAGGTTGTCGCGCGTGGTAAACAGGGAAAGAAAAAGACCATGATGCACTTGGCTGAGTGACTGTTTTTGCAACTATATGCTGCCACCTAGTGGCCATAATCAGCAACTACCTGTGGAATTCCACTTATAATCTGATTCTTCATTCAGTGACAAAACAATGTCCAAAACATAAGAAAACAACATAAAACATGTATATTTGAATTCACCAAACAGTTGAACTATAAATACTCAGTGGATAGAATATATATGCACTATTGTACCACCTGGTTACACTTAAATGATGTGTTTCTTAGTCTGTCATGTTTACTGTGCAGTTATTTCATGAATGTAGCCAGACTTTGTTTATGAATAAAGTTAAATTAGAAAATAGATAAAACATTGTACTGGCAAATTATGGCCATTCCTTTCTGAGATATATGGTGTCTGTCTGATGAATAACCATCAGAAATGTACGGTCTGCACCTAGACCCCTCTCCATTGGTCTGGTCTGATCTAATACCTGGCCCAAATGTTTCAGACTGGAGCTTTGCAAGATGGATCTGCCTGATGACAGACATGGAATCTGGCCCATCCATCTGCTTTACAAAGTTAGATTTGTTTACTGCGAGAGATGAACATCAGTAAATCAATCTGTGTTTGTATAGTGCCAGTTTACAGCCACTTATCTTGAGAGAATTTACAAAGAAGGCAGGTCTAGGCCGGGCTCTCTGATGTGGCGTTAATAACCATGAGCAAAGCACTAGCAGTACTTAGCCCTGTTACAGTAACAACATTCAGCAGAACTAGTCTCATGTTGAGCCCTCTGCCGAAGATTGGAAAGCGGTAGGGTGTGAGAAACCAGGAAGAGGAAAGGGACGGGAGAAACGACAATTAAAAGACAAATTTATGGCAGTTGTGGCCACAAACTTTTCTACCATGACAACCTGAAAACATCCCACTTCTGGTGTCAGTATGGAGGTGCAATAATGTATCATGACCAGACTGTTGAGTAATGACACTCCTGTGGTTGTTATTACAACATGATAGAGGAGATAACAAGTAAGAAGAAGTCACACTCTCTTGTGAAAGCATGTGTTATCTCAAATGTTGCATAGTACTGTCACTGTTTAAAAATCACCATATACGAGCATGTATGCATGAAGAGAGGAATTAATATAGCTTAATGTTTTCAAGCAAACATGATACTCTCGTTAGTTACATTTTGTGAAAATTAGGAGTTTTTTCTTGTTTTTCTAAAGGCTTATTTGTTTCCATTTTGTTTTAACCTGCAGTGGATATAAAGCTGGACCCGACCACTGCTCATCCATTCCTCGAGCTTTCAGCCGATGGGAAGAAAGTGAGAGATGGAGGAAAGGATCAGGGATTTCCTTTCTCTCCTAAGAGGTTCGACATGTTTGGCAGCATCCTGGGACTCAACAGTTTGACGTCTGGGAGGTCCTACTGGGAGGTGGAGGTCCGGAACAAGTCAGGGTGGGATCTGGGTGTAGCAAGAGGGGACGCAAACCGCAAGGGCAAACTGTCTTTGACTCCAGATAACGGGTACTGGGTTACTGTTCATTACGAAGACGACAAGTATGCCGCCCTGGCAACTCCACCTGTCAGCCTCGCCCTGACAGAGAAACCACAGAAGGTGGGAGTGTTTGTGGATTATGAAGAAGGGCTCGTGTCCTTTTATGACGTGATGGAGAAATCTCACATCTACTCGTTTACTGAGTGTTCATTCGATGGGGAGATCTTCCCATATTTTAGTCCACATCCTAAGAAAAACCAGACAAACTCTGCTCCTCTGGTTATCAGTGCTGTGAACAAGCAGGAGTAGCTCCATTGAGGGCAAACAATAGGAAACGTACGGAGGCCCAGAATGGCTATGCTTTACATTCTTTAAATCTCCAAAGAGTCTATGTTGTTTTTAAAAAGTTATCAAACAAACTTAAATTAGTTGTAATCGTTCTGTATGACCTATGAAAAAAATGAATGTCTGCATGGAGGTTTGTTTATTTGTTTATAAATAAATGTTTATAAATGCCACAGCCAGGCAGGTGTCAGACATGGCATTTAACTGCCAAAACAGCCTTTGTTTACATTTTCCACAGCAAAGTGGAAAATATTAATTGTATGGAGGCCACAAATGGCCAATTTTTCTTACATATTTTAAGATTGTAATATTTGTTTAACTCCAAATATAGTTGTTCTTTTTTTTAACCAGTTGTTCAAAAAAATAGTTGCTATGCTTCCATATGACCTCTGAGAAAAAGAAAAGCCAGCAGGGAAAATCAGGGAAATGTATTTTATTTGATTATAACTGCAATGCTTGTATGTAACCTGACATTATCAAGAAATTATATAAAATGTATGGAGGCCAAGAATGGCCATGCTTTACATCTTTTAATAACATTTTTTTTCTATTTTTAAGAGTTCAATTGTTTTTGAGATTCCAAAGAACCTTGTTTCTTTGTTTTTATCCAGTTGTTTAAAACAAACACACTAACTGAACAATCACACAAAAGAGAGACTTTCACTCTATTGCCACACTGCCACCAGGTAGGTGTCAGACATGATGTTACACCCACCAAAATTATATTGATTTACATTTTCTTCAACAAATTTTGGCATCTATCTTTTTTAAAATTATCAAGAAAAAATATACATTGTATGGAGGTCCAGAATGGCCATGCTTTACATTCTTAGTTCAGAATTTTCTTCCAAATTTCAGGACTTTAAGGTATTTTTTAAATCTCAGGAGAACCTTTTTAAATCCAGTTATCAAACAAACTGAAAATAGTTGTAATGCTTCTGTATGACCTATGAAATTTTGAACAAAAAAAGTCAGCATGAAGATTTATTTCATTTTATTTTTATTTTAATGCTTGTAAATGATGCCACCAGATCAAGTTAGACATGTTGTTACACCAGCAGATTTTGCATTTGTTTACTTTTTCTACAGCAATTGTATAAAGAAACAATATACAGTGGTACAGAATGACAATGATTTACACTCCATGTTTCTTTTTTTTATATAGTTTTATTACTTAATTTAATTTAATTTAATTTAATTTTATTACTTTAATGCTGCAACCAGGTAGGCTTAAGACTTTGCATTACAATGCCAAAAGAGCCTTTGTTTACATTTTCTACAGAAAAGTTTATAGGTTATCTTTTGACATTATCAAGCACAGCTTTTCAACAAGAAACACTAGTAGCATAAACGGCTAAACTAGTTATGCAAACATAAAACAATGGCAAAAACAACATTGATAGCATAGACGTAGAGTCACCTTTGGTCCCTTTAAATCAGTCTAGAAGCAGCTAAATAATAGCAGCTTGGATTTGCCCTTAGAAAACTGGACAGAAAGGCTGTAACAAGCCCACCAGTCGATCAAATTAGTCAGCCCTTAAACAGCAAATTGATGAAAAACTTTAGGTTCTAGAAATATAAAGTAGATGAGTTTAAAAAAATAGTATCCTCAGTATAGTGTGCATCGATCAAGACATGAGCTATTGGTTGAAAATTTGTCTTGTGTAACAAACTGTAAATATGTTTATTTCTGCTGTGAATATTGGCATGTAAATATGGGTGTTAATGGGACTCCTCAGATCTTTAATTGCCAGTCTCTACTGGATATTTAAGGAACTGCAGTGTGTTAATTTTGGGTGAATCATGGGATTCTATTGATGTTTACGAACTTCACTTTTATTATATTTTATTGTTTTGTTGTTCTTACCATCTGGGGTATTTGTTCTGCTGTCCATGTTTAGTCTTGTGTGTTTCTGCCCTACTTCATCATTACTGTTCATATATTGGTGAAGACATTTTTGCTGAGTTGTATCAAATTTTAAAAAAATTGTAATCAGCTGTAAGTAAACTAACTATTCTGCCAATGTATCTTTACCATCTGAACTGGATGTCTTTTTTGGCTTTTGCTTTGTTTCTACTCTTTATTTTTAATAAATATTTATCCACAACATCTGATTTTTCACTTCTGTTTTTCACCTAATTAAATTTGTGCTCATCTGTTATTTCGTTCATGTGGTAGCATTGTTCAGTCGTTTGTTTGGAAACTTACATGAAAAGAGACTCAACATATGTTAGTGTTCAGGTATTATTTCAGGTGAGAAGACATGACAAATACTGGTATGCTGTCAACCAAAACAAAAAATCCTTTATAACCAAAAAAGTTGTGATTGAACATGCAGATTTTTGATTAACATCACAGATGGTTATGGACATTTCATGCTTATGATCAGTGCATGCAGTGCTGAGCATTGCAAATGCTAATGGACAATAAATGATCATTACACATGGAAATTCAACATTACAACATTTTATTGGTAATTTATATCACATATTAATAAACTTTAAAAATAGCAGACTTTTCCCATGTAAAACAACACTGCATGTCAGAAAGTGGGGAAAATGGAACGCAATTGTGACCCAGGTTTCTTAAAGTTATGCCAGAGGGATAACCACTAAAAAGAAACCAAAGCTAACTGGTAACAAACCAGAGCTAAAAATCCTCAAATAAAACACTAATGTCATTAGACCAGTGAAAAATTAAACAAAGGGCTGGGCAAAGGCCTCCAGCACTAATCAACTTCAACTGATTAATCCCAGAAAATACTTTCTGATAAGGTGTCAGGAATGCTTGGAGTGCAAACTCGTCTGGAATGATTACTGCATAGGCTTACAGACTAGCATATGTAGTTGCATATGCATTAATGGCGGGGGGGGGGCGCTATAAAGAATAATTATAATGACAATAATAATTCCCTCCTTATATTCTATTCAGCAATCCTGTATTTCTTAAAAACTCAAATATAAATGTCATGATCTTAACCTCTGTTGGTTTATTGTCACTATTGTCTCCTTTCACCTATTTTTTCCCCCAAAATCTCATTTTTCTGCACCAAGACTCAAGGATGGTCAGGCTCTTAAAAGGGTTGGGCTGATCGTTGCTGTTCTCCGACTGGCTGATTGGTTCGGCTGCAGCTGCACGCTGATCAGCACCATCTTGCAGCAGCACAGGTGGAAGGAATCAGCCTAAGGGACCACAATCAGCAACACACACACAAACACACACTCCAAAAGAAAGGTCAGTAACATGAGAGGGGATACAGCTGTGGGTGTAACACTCACTCCAACACACAAGAAAACTCAAGGAGATGCACTCACTAATTCTGATGGTGAGATGATGAGTCAGCTTTGAGCTTTGAAAGGTTGCACCTCAGTTTGATCACTATAGGTAGTAAAGACCTTCATACAGGCATATTGAGCCTTTTAGCATCATTTAGCTGTATTATGTTGTTCCAGTACTACAGCAGAGAACAGCGGCTCTCAACGTTCTCAACTGGAGTTGGAGCCAAAAAGCAAGGCAAAAAGCTCAAATGACAGTGTAATCTCTATGATACAATGCTTTTGAGTCTGTTACCACCACAGGGCTGCTAACTTAATGCATTTAAAAATGATGCTGTTGTTCTGTGATGTTAAGATGGTGAAACATGTCACACTGGTAACCACTGAGTGATAGTTCTGTTGGCATTGACAGGTCTGAGTCTCCTACAAAGATTCAGACAGATCTGTCTCAATCCTGCTGTTACTGCTATTAAACTTTAAATCATCACCTCATTTACATAAGCACTGAACATAATGTCATCTGATGAACCATTATCAGCATTTCAAACAATTAAGGAACTGCTGCATCAAACCATGATGACAGCAAAACAACTTCCTCATTCTCCAAAAAGCAGTCAGATTGTGTCAGTTTATCTATATTGCTCAAGAATGCAGTTAAGCTGTATAGATTTTAGGTGATTGGTTGTTGAAATGTCAGCATGTCAAGAGGAGGTTTAAAAGGGGAGACTTGCCTGTAGTCATCAAAATCAGCTGGTTGTTTTTCTCTTCTGACAGAGAAAGCAACAAAACAGGTGAGAAATCTCAACCTTTCGTTGTTTTATTAAAATGGAAATGAGTATTTTAAGGATATGGTGAATTGTGTTTATGTAATTTTAATCACAATGTAATCATTTATTCAAAAAGGTCGGCCTGGATTATTTCTGAAATTGATTAATGCCTATTTCAGACAGTTCATGCCTGCTCTTGGTTAATGAATCTATATGTGGATACACTGTTCTGCTCAACAGCTCATACTAGGTTCTTTTTTCTCTCTTAAAACAGCATGAATGCTTTAATCTTGACCGCCATCATCTTGACTGGAGCTCAAATTTGTGAGATGCGTGCAGTGACATTACAGCCCTGTGTTTTGCAAAGTGACGTCCGTGCGTATGAAACTTTCGCCAAGCGACACATCCTCTCAAAATCCTTTGACAAGAATTCTCTGCAAGAATGGCAGAGGTAAGCTTTAAAGTCATGTGATTTATTTCATTATGAAAGAGTAAAATTGAAAAAGTTCTGGTTATCTGTGGGCCCTGTGATACACATGGAACAAAGCATTTTGGGACTCAGTCTGATGAGAATAGAAGGAAAAGTGTAGCAAAAGAAAGTTGTTGCTAAGTTGCTAATGTTTATTATTAATACAGATTTAAATTCGATTTGCCTGTTGAAATAAAAATTGCACATAGATAAACACTGTACATGTAAATGAACATTACAAAACTAAATGGAGATTGTGCACAATTACACATGAAAAGAAACCAGTTAATGAACATATCAGTTGTGGATATTGCACATATACAGTAACATTATACATGTCAATGAACATTGCACATGTTAAGGAAATTGCATATGTAATGTTTAATTGCTCATGTAAATGAACATTACACATGTATATTCAACCATTTACTTGTTATTGAACATTACACATTTACAACCTGCACCTGACTTTGTTGTATATGACAAAAAGTGGAAACAGAAATTGCATATATTAAAAAACATTGTATACATTAATTAATATTGTGCATATACAATTTGCAATGTCCATAAACACAAACACGCTAATGAATATTGAGAATGTATTGAATATTGCACACGCCAATGAATATTGTGCATGTTTATTAACATCGCACATTTAATCAACACTGTGCACGCTTATAAATATTGTACTTGTTTGTTAATATTGCAAATTAATTTGTTGATGTTAATGAATATTTTGTATATAAATATTGCATATGTAAATGAAAACTTGTACAGGCTTATAAATATAGCACATGCAAATTGATATAGCGCATTTATTCTACTTTGTACACCTTAATGAGTACTATGCATGTCACATAATATAACACATTATTAAAAATTACACACATTCATGAATACTGCACATTGTTATTAAAATTGCACATGTAAATGAACATTGTGTATGCTAAGAAATATTGTGCATTTTTTATTATTATTGCACATTTAACTTTGTAAACACTAAAGAATATTGCATATGTCAGTTAATATAACATGATAATAAAAATTGAACCCATTCATCTATATTGCACATAATAATTAACATTGCACATGTTAATAAAAATTGTGTTTCTTCATTAATGGTTGAAATTAATATTTTTCGTTGTTGGATATTTCACACTGATTGATATTTCCCTTGTCTTAAGACTTTACAAATGTTAATAAGCATTTCATATTTGAATGAATATTGCACATTTAAAGCATTTCACATGTCCATGAACATTACACACATAGACGAATGATCTACATATGAATCAACATTGGTCATTTGAATTTAAAAAAAAATTGCATGATGAATATTGCACATGTAAATGAACATTTTGAATGCTTATGACCACTTGCCCACAAAATTTTAGCATGGAGCTGTAACACAGACATAAATGGTCATTTTACATTGAAACTACATGGGAAAACTACTAAACCATTCTGCTGAATATGCTAACTTGTATGTTATCAGCCTTGTTTTAAGGAAAACATGGTTTACCTGCAATTTTGGCCACCATAACCCACATTACCCATAATTCTAGAGTTTCATAGAGACATCCCTGTCTGATTGAGCTTGTCATTTTAGATACTAGCTGCTACTACTGAAGTTAGAGAAGCTCTTGAGTTTCGTGATTATAAAATCTGGCACTTCCTTGGTCACTTGCATCCAGAACAGCCAGTAATAGCTTGTCTCAACCTCTAGAGGGCAGCCACCATGCGTGCCTCTAACACATCATGTAGAACATGAACAAAATGTCAAGATCTGAACCCTTACTGCGCAAGAGTATCATCAAATGCACAGATAAAAAAGGTTTTCATCCAAGTAGAAGTGGTTTGAGGATTTAAGAACCCTTTCCATTGGCGTTCTCTGCTTTTAGACAGTCTTATTATTCTAACAGCTAAAAGCCAGAATAAATGATTAAAAAAACAAATCATTGATTTCATTACAGTTACCTTCAGCTCAACAACCTCTGCGGCAGAACTCCCAAGCAGTCCTTCATTGACACCAAAGCAATGAGTGTCAAGCAGATCTGCACCTCCTCAGGTCGACTCATACAGGCTGCTCCTGCAAGTCAAGGCGACTTCTGCATCAGCCAATCAACCATGAAGATTTATGAGGTCATATCTGACCCACAGTGCAATATAACAAGTGTAAGCGGAGTCAACCAGCATGTGATTGTCAGGTGTGCTAAGGTTCAAAAAGGCTGCCTTCCGATCCACTTTGAGGCTTATAGAAACCAACAGCCAAGCAAAACCCCCTGTGTGGAACCCAAGCATGTGTAGAGATGAGGTGCTTATTCTAAATGTCTGGCTTAAACTCTCCTAATTTGCATCATTAATCGTTGTCAAGTTGAATATTCTTGATTGTAAAAGCTTTGAGAGAAATGTTCACATGTTTTTTTTGCTTGTTTTTAATCCACACATTCTGTTAATGCTTCTTCTGCAGGATGTCATAAAATGCTTAATGTAGCTTGTAACTTTAGGAACTAATTTGGCATGAATCAGGTCTTCTGTGTCTTTTTTCATATTTTCAGAACATATGACTATATTCTTATGCTTTGCATTATTTTACAATCAACCCTTCATTGCATGAATTTTTTTTTTTTTTTTTTGGGGGGGGGGGGGGATTCACCCAACATTTTGGCAGATTGGGGGTCCTTATTGAACTATTTATCACCAGCCATGCTCCAGATTTTGGTTTTGCGATAAGGGTACCAAAATGCCATGGTTTACAATATGCACAAAAATTAAACAAACAAGCAGTTTAATCAAAATTACATTTTATTTTAACAACCTGCACATTACAAAGCAGCTTTATATTTAAATATTCTATGATCAAACATTGATCCCAGTCCATTTACTGTTCTTTTTAGTGATATATATACTACCATATGCTACTCATATAACAGTAGTAGTATAGGGGTCACATATTACAGTATACTAGTACTACTACTCTAGGAAATAAATATCTATTATCTAATAAATCTTGTACAAAAATCTGAACTTAACTGTAAACATTTTTCCTTTTTTTTTTTTTTTTTTTTTTCAAGGTTAAACTGCATCATACACATGGTCAGTGCTTTTCCCCGGTGTAGATGGACTTAGATTCATTTGTGACAGACAGAATGGGTTCCCACATGGAGATTCCCTGTTTTCAACTCTGCTCCACCCCTGTATTACCTCTTTCACATGTAGGTAAAGCCTAATGTGAGGAACCAGCTGTACGTAAAATAAAAGCCTTTAGTCCATGTTTCTGATTAAAATCAAATTAACAATTGTAAAAAAAAACCCTATTTCATAAAAGTTGGAGCACAGTGTAAAATGGAATCTCATAACGCCATATTTTAGGCATAGTAACCCAACATATCAGATGTGGAAACTGAGACAATTTTACCATTTCAGAAATATTTTATCTCATTTTGAAGGAAGCAACACATCTCAAAAAAGTAGGGACAGGGCCATGTTAACTATTACATGGCAGGATCAGGGCTAGATTTAGGGCTAATGTAAATGTCTGGAGAGTGAGGGGACCAGTTGCTGGAGTTTTGGGAGAGGAATGTTGTCCCATTCTTGCCTGATGTATGGTTCAAGCTGCTCAACAGTCCTAGGTCTTTTTTGCTGGAATTTTCGTTTAATGATGCTCCAAAAGTTTTTCTATCGGTGAAAGGTCTCCAGCCAGTTCAGCACCTGGACTCTTCTACTGTGAAGCCATGCTGTTGTGATGCGTTTTGTGGTTTAGCATTGTTTCACTGAACTATGCAAGGTCTTCCCTGAATGAGATGTCTTAATGGGAGCATTCCCATTTTGATTTATTCAACCACAGAACAGTTTTCCATTTTGCCTCGGTCCATTCTAAATGAGTTTTTGGTCAGAGAAGATGGTGGTGTTCCTGGATCTTGTTCACATATGGCTTCTTCTTTGCATGACACAGCTTTAACATGATTTCTGGATGTGTTCTTGAGTCCATGAAGTGGTTTCCAGTACAGAATCATGCCTGTCTTTATGCAGTGCTGCTTGAGGGCCCAAAGATCATCATGAGCATCTAATACTGACCTTCAGTCTTGTCCTTTGCACAGAGACTTCTCCAGATTCTCTGAATCTTTTGATGATATTATGGACTGCAGATGGTGGGATTTTCAAAATCTTCACAATTTTATTTGAGGAACATTTTTCTGAAACCGTCATTTTTGCAATGGTATATCATCACATTTTTAACATCTGATTTGTAATTTATATTATATTGTGAATAAAATATGTGTTTATGGTATTTGCAATCATTGCATTCTGCTTGTATTTACATTTTGCATGGAGCACTGGCTTTTTCAGAACTTTGGTTGTATATGTGCTGTTGTTGTGCATGAGAAGTCCTTGCTGGTGTTTCACTATCAGGTCTCAACCTCAGTGATGAAGTCGTTGCATTTCACATGTACAGTTTCTCCTTTCATTGGAAACTTCCTCTTTCACAGAATCCAACAGTGGTGTGTATCTGCAAAGACAAACATCAGAGTATCATCTTGTTTAGTATCAGGGACATATATGGTAAAAGCAGAGGCGACGACTTTGATAGGCTGTTAAGGTTTATGGTTTGCACTGAAATGATTGGTTGATCAAACATCCCAAAGAGGAGATTTTAATCAGCACCTGTTGTCAGCTGGTATTATCTCTTACAGACCAACATAAAGAGCACAGAGACCTGCTGAATAGAGAAAGTAAAAGATCATCCTCGTCTCCTCCATTTATTTGTTTTTAAAATAACATCAGGAATCTTTGTAGTACATTTTGAAGTGCTTAGAATAATTGAATAGTTGAAAGGATAAACTTCTAACAACATCAAAAATCAAGACAAAATTGCATGTATGGCTCTGGCCCAAAGCTAGATTTCAGAACAACTGGTCTGGTCTTATGTTCCTGGGTTCCTAGCTTTCTATGACAACAGAAGACATCAAATGTCATGTGATAAAAAAAAAAAATGAAGGTGAGTCTAATGTCATTTTCTTCTTAAAGTGAGAGATTAGAGGTCATTGAAAATTTTAGAGTGATAAAAAACTGAAATGGAAAACTGAGTACCAAGTGCATATCTGCTGAGTTGGTTATAAGCAGTGTTAAGAAGACTGAGGTTGGATTTTGATGCATTTTGATACATCATGTCAGCATAGTCCAAAATAGGCAGTGTCAATTGGAAAAAACTTCTAAAGAACATAGAGTGTAAAACAATCATGAGAACCAAATAAAGCATTTATATCATTATTTACTTTGTGTAAGACATAATCAATATGATATTTGAATGATAATTTAAAGTCCAGAAAAACACCAAGATATTTAAGAGTTTCAAGTTTATGCATATATATATATATGTGTATATATATATATATATATATATATATATATACAGTGCTTAACAAATTTATTAGACCACCTGTCATAGTTGTCTCAGAGACCATCCAGCATCATGAAGTGCTTTAATGAGGAACCTTTCATTTTCAGTGAGCTCTCCACATTTTACCATTTTGAACAGGAATGAGGGATTTCAAACTGAATTCACCCAAATTTGAGCCGGCTCACTGGGCTTCTCTGAGAAGTTAGAAATTAATCAAGCATAACATTCAACCACTAAAACTCATTTTTCTGTTCAGGAATGCAAGTAAATAACTATAATTTTACATATTAATCAAGAAAAAATAATGTGATTTACAATTTTTTCAGTTTTTTTTTAAAGTAGTAAATTTGAAAATACACTGATAACAATAAAATTATATTTTAGCATTAAAAATATCATATGGGTTAAAGAGCTTCTACATATTGGTGTATTAACCATTGCAGAATCATAAAAAATGATTTTGGTTTTACTCAGTGTTATTAATTTAGGGCAGCTGTGGCATAAACCTTACTTTGGGTGTTGGTGTAATAATTTTTTAAGCACTGTATATATATATATATATATATATATATATATATATATATATATATATATAACAAATATTTTATTAGGGCCAACCTAAAAGATAAAAACTGATAAGAATACGTAAAAAAAAAAGCAAAAATTCAAAGTCAAAATTTTAAGGGGAAAAAACTAAAACTTTAATATTATTAAGTTTTATATTCATAAGAGCTCAAAATCAGAGTTTCAGCTTAAAATTTGGGGTCAAACATTTATTTTTGTTTTCTCATAAATTCATGACTTTTAAGCCTGAGACTTGTCTTTTTTTTTTCTGAAAAATCAACAGATTCTCTTTACTGTTATTTTTTTCTATATTGGATGAGGGGGGATGGCATCCCCCTTGTTAGCAAAATGACCAAAATGCATCCCCCTTGTTAACCTGCCATCCCCTCTCTGTCAGGGCAGAGCAGGGATTCTTAGTTGAGTATGTTCCGCCTGACTCATTGTTCCTTTACAGGGTTTCCCATTTAGGTATTACACTAGTCCCCCGTTTTCACATCGGCATTCCCATCCAGCATAACTTGTAGTGTGACTGTCCCATGCAGGGCCGGTTCTGGGTATAGACAATAGGCTATAGGCGGTTGCCTAGGTTGCCACATTGAGGGGGGTGCCTTCATGAGCCCTGAACATTTTGAATAGGTCCACCAATATAACAGATCATCAACTCCTGTTCTCCTCTAACCTCTACGACCCTCATTCGCAAAACAGTCCAGCCTCACTTTGCCGCTCTCTCTCTGTCTCTCCCTGCACGGAAAACGCTCACTGGGAGCCCAGCAAGACGTTTAGAGGAAAAGTTTTCTTTTTCCTCGTTCACGCAGCGCTTAGTGGACAGGATGTAGCAATAGAGTCCTGCGTCAGACTGCTAACACCCTACCTGCCAATTCCCCTTGCTTTCCTGATCATTAACACCTGCTGGTGCGGTGTGTCATCTCTCCTTTCCACCCGCACCCACAACATGCGCATCCAATTCCTCCTCTGACCATCCACGTAAATCATGGAATGACTGCGTTCAGTTTAAGAAATTATAATATTGCGTTCAATAAAGCTCTGTCCTTGACATATAAGGTTTTTCACTGCTCTAGTCAAAGTTTTCTGACTGAATGGAGCGCAAAAGAAAACACCTTATCGTCAGCCATAGCGTTAAAAAAGTATCAACTAAAACAGCTGGCCTGGACTAATTTAACAACTGGTTACACTGATGAGAGTAATGTCAGGATCATATTTACAGACTTTATGTACACATCCTTTGTTTTTTAAGCCATAGATGGAATTATTTTCCTGATCATTGTTCGCTAGTGCCAAAACCTAAGTGTACTCCAGTAAGCTCCTACTCTCCCCCTTTCTGTCCCTGTCCTTGTCCATAAATTAAACGCTTTATGAAAAGAGGCCACTTTTATGGATAGAAGGGATTTCCCCTCAAATAACAGCATGTTGGCTCAGTATCTCTGTGCCAGTCTCTTTCTGTGCGTCATGACCCGCATCAGAGCAGTGGAGACGCTCATACTGTATGTCTGCAGCGCTATAAAGAGGGTTAAAGCTTCTGTGCACATTTAAAGAATTAGACTGCTCCTTGTTTACTAACTTAAACAGTTTCGGTGCAAGCAAAAATTAAATTCAGACCTGATCCCAACGAAGCCCTCTAACTTTGCTCTTTTAGTAGAGCTAACAGGATAATTCTGGTTAAAAACTGCTGCAGGTGCTCTTAAAATATGTCTGTAAATAATTATTTCCTAATGTGTTTATAACCCTATGTTTCTGACACTGTGCTGACATGAGGTGTAAATCCTGTGTGGTGGATAAGTTCATCAGTCAGAGGTGGAGCCATGGGGTGGCTTGCAGGGGTCTATGCCCCTAATGTTTTCTCCAAAGCCCTGAATCTTTAACTCTGGTAAACATACATTATCTCTGATAATTGATAATTGATGAATGTAAAAAGAAGAATCTTGGATTTTGATAAACAGACTGACCCTACTGATCACAACACGGAAATTTTATTCTTGTTGCCAAACTGAAAAAAACAAATCAGATGTTTTTTTTTTTTTGTTTTTTTTACTTTGAAAAGCTGAAAAGCACATGCTACAGAATAAATTAAAACCTTACTATTAATATTTCTGCATTTTTTAAGAAATATGCATCTTTAACCACCTTTGGGGGGGGGGGATTGAAAAGTTCCCCTAGGGCACCAAAATGGCTAGAACCAGCCCTGGGTATGGCACATGTCTGCATTTCTACAAGGGAAATAACAAAAAATATTGACTTTCCCATTTTAAACAACCTGCCTGTCATTCAAGTATAAGTTAGATCTCTGACTTGCACTGAAAGGCACCATGACATCTCACAGGCAAACCATTTTTATGAGTATGAGGTCTACCTGACATAGTGCAACTGAGCGCGATTGGTAGTGGTGATGCGCGGGGGAGGGGGGGTTAACAAGGTGCATCCCCCTTGTAAAAAAAAAAAAAACAAATCGCCTACTGGTCATACTAATGTATTGTTTCTACATAGATCTTTGGTCAGTATCAAACATATGTAGCCATAGTACATTGGGATTTAAAAATATAATAAAAATTGATTTTTACCCAAGTGGGTCATTGTTGGGGGCTTTACTTTTCTTATATATATATATATGTATGTATATATATATATACTTATATATTGGAAGATGATCAGATTATTAGAGAAATGTTTTCTACATTTTAAGCACTTACATGAATTAAAAGGAAAGCTGTGCACTCAGATAACAAGATAAGTTGAAATCTCACATAAACAATTACAATGCGCACATTGCCAGTCTATTGTGTCTCTTTCATCCTGTCAAAGTCTCTGTGTCATATCTTAAAAGCCTAACCAAGGACAATGGCTGCAAATTAACCCTGGCTAGAAGTATTATGTTGCTCACCAAGTAGATAAACAACATCTATGTATTGTCCATGGCAAATAAACTGACCAGTAAGTAAAATTGAGTGTAAAAAACATACATGCATGTATATTTTGACCCTGGGCTTCCATTCTTCATGAATTTGACCAAATTTACAAATTCACATCTCACAGAAAACAGCTGCACGGCCCTCTTTAGGGTCCTCACCCACCAGTTGAGAACCACTGTCTCGGTATATTTACAGTCTGCAAAGTAAACTGGTAGTAAAATGTGTTTGATTCTATGTTGTAATAAAATATGAACTTGTAAATGCAATCACTCATCTCTTTATTTCTAAGCTATCTCTTTGTTAGTCTACTATTTGAACAGATCAGTGTTAAGAAACATTAGTGGGTCACTGAGGACTGGCAAAGGAAGAGAGTGCGGTATTTCCCTAGAAAGGAAACTGAAAGCAAAAATGTCCTTAACTCAGTAAAGCTCAGTGTTCATGATTCAACTTTAAAAAAGAGACTGGGTGAAAATGGCATCCATGGGAGCGTTCCACTGCAGACCAAAAAGAACACAAAGGCTCATCTCACATTCGACTACAAACATCCTTAGATCTCAAAGACTTTTGGAAAAAAAATGTATGGACTGACTAGACAAAAGTTTTTGGAAGGTGTGCGTCCCGTTACATCTGGCGTAACAAAAAAAAAAAAAACACAGCAACATAGGGCCTGGCAGCTTTGGATGGCTTTGCCCTTATGAAATGAAACTGCATTTTGTATTTAATCAAGTTATCTTTGTCTAATATTAAAATGTGTTTAATTATCTGAAATTTTAAGGTGTGATTAATATGTTAAAAATAAGAAATCAGAAAGGGGGAAACACTTTTTCACAGCTCAGTATCACCTATACTTTACTGGTAATTTTGTGCCATTCATCAGAATTGCCCCTGCTGTTCAAATGCCTTAAAATGCACAGAGAAGATCCACAGTCTGGGGATGTTTCAGTGGCATATTTTGGTTTTAAAGCTCTTTTTCTATCATTACACTGCTTAATTCTTTTTATGTAATATTTTACTCTGTTATGTTTAAAAATCTGTTTTTAAAACTCAACACTGTTGAGCATTCAGTTGGGCATTTTGCAATCACAAGAATAAAACTAGTTCTCCTTTTAGTAATGAGTAAATACAGAGGGAAATGGGAGTTCTGTGTTGTGTAACAATAACACTGAAATAACACTTAATCGTTGCATGATTCTAGATAAAAGGACGAGCTGGAAATGAGCGTCAGATCACAGAGAGGAGCGCAGAGTGAACACAGGTAAAGGTAAGCTGCTGGAAATCTGATCTTACTTTATTATTTTTACTGTAAATGTTTATCAGTGCTGACTAGAATTAAATACAGCCTTAAACTAGAAATAATCACTAAAGTTTCCAATTACTTTTCTGGATCATTTTCTGGGAAATGTTATAAAAATACTGTTAATGCCTTTTCAAGATGTTGTTTTGAGTTTAAGACGTGTTTTATGTTGTAAAAGCTCTGTTTATTTAAAAATGTTCTGGTGTTCAAATTTCATGTTTAAACTGTTAAAAAAGTCGCTGGTGCAGGTTGTGTAAGGCTTGAGTTATTGGCAGTCCAAACAAATTAGCTAAAGGTGCCTGATGCTTAGAGAGGCAGAGTTTTAATACAAATATAATAAACCACGAGCCCTCAGAGACAGCTTCAACACTACCCAACTAAAAAAGAAAGGCAGGATTTCTCTGCAACATATCCTAGCATCCATAAGATGAGGTGTTCAGTATTCTCCCATCATCTATTGTTAAGTACTTGTCTGACTCTTGAGCTGATTGAAATTTCATTTTAACTTATAACTGAAAATGTGATTCACTTCCCACAGATAACCCCAGATTTAGACATGAGCCTCCAGGTTTGCAGCTGTGGACCTATCAGGGCCTGAGGACTCATCAAAGTCAAAATTTTAAGGGGAAAAAACAAAAACTATTAAGATTATGAAGTTGCATATTCATAAGAGCTCAAACTCTGTTTCAATTAAAATGGAAATTTACAAGCAAAAAAAAAAGAAAATTGGAATCTCCAAGTTCAAAAAGTCTCAAATTTTGACACTAAAAACTTTAAAATTTCAAGTTTTAAGATTTTAACTTAACAACACTGTAAAGTAAAAAAGATTCAAGAAATCAAATAGAAAATAATGGTTATATTTTCAACTTTTTGACCTTATAGTATCAAAATTTTGTTTCACGCACATTTACAACTTTTGGGGTCAAACATTTACTTTTGTTTTCTCATGAATTAATGACTTTTCAATCCTGAGAATTTTCTGTTTGTTTTTTTCTAAAAAATCAACAGATTCTCTTTACTGTGGTTTTATTCGATACTGGCCCTTACACATAATAATGTATTGTTTCTATATAGATATTCTGTCAGGATCAAATATAAGTAGCCATAGTACATTGGGATTTTGTTAAAAATCTAAACAAAAAAATGATGTTTTGTGTGTGTGTGTGGGGGGGGGGGGTCAAAGCCTTGTAGTACAGGATCTTGCGTCTGTAATAAATCTGGTTTGGAAGTGTAAAGGACAGTGTCGTCTGCATGAAGTTGAACACGTCAGTTACAAAACAGTTCATACATGCAACCAGTTATCTTTGAATAAATGGTCACATTATTCCGCTCAGATTCTCATTTTAGATTCTTTTCCTCTCTTTAGACAACATGAACGCTGTGTCCTTCACTGCCATCATCTTGACTGGAGCTCTCATTTCTGAGGTTCATGCAGTGGACCCCTGTGTTCTACAAAGCGACATCAGTGCATATAGAACTTTTGCCAAACGACACATCCTCTCAAAGTCCTTTGACAGGAATTCTCTGCAGGAATGGGAGAGGTAAGATTCAAGATAAAATTAAAGCTGCAAGCAGCATTGGTCAGGTCCTCGCTCTGTCGCATGTCCCTCATGCCCGTTCGACCCCCACTTTGAGGGTTTCATCCATTTTGACCCTTTGACCTGCTCAAAGTTAGACTGAGGTGTGTCCCTGCAGGTCTGTCAGGAGCCTCAGACTTTATAATGGGTGTGTATTACGCATTCGATTTTCCCGCCTTCAGTGAGTCACATGACCAGCTGCACGCTAAGCTTATTGTAATGTTCAAAAATCCTGCATCTGTAAGACACACAAGCACACACTCATGCGCGCTTTGCGCGCTAACATACACACAAATGCACCATCTCTCCCATTCACTTCATATGGGATATATGTGTGGCTGTCTTTGGCGACTGATGTCGCCAAAAACTTTACGAGGGACTGTATGTGGATGAGAAGCCACCCACAGTCTCACCATCTTGTTACAGCATTGCTTAAATGGGCTGCTTTATTGGAACAGCTCCATGTGTGTGCGTGATCAGAGCTCATGAGCTCAGCCCTGCCCTCTGTGTCTGCCTGGTTGCCATGGAAACTAATGCCTGCATTCCAGCTGCTTTCATCTGTCAATCAGTGGGTGACATCATCACAGACTGCTCTCTTTTTCAGGAGTAAAATTGACTGAAATGTTTTTGAATCTCACCTTACAGATGCCACAGTTTTGACCAAATCTCTCTAAAAATAAGATATTTTTGTAGTAAATTTTGTCAGGAATCCATCCATGTCATTTTTAAAGCTGCAGGACCATTGGTTTTTTGTGTAGAGGCCTAACTTCAACAGCAATTACAATTTACGGCCTAGGACAAGATACATTTTGTTCGGAGCCCTTTGTTCCTGGAAAATTTTATTTTGAAAGGCAGATTGACGGCTTCCTGTTTGAGATAGGTTAGGGGTGTCAGCATGTGATTTGTGGGTCTCGATGAGACGAGCGTTTCAACGTTGGTTTGATCTCTCTACAACATTCCTACTGGCCGTGAGGGCCGTTTTTGTGTGCCTAGGTGGCGCTAGAGAGCACATTTTGGCATGTTTGTTTTTTTGTTTTTTTTTTCATTTTATCAAGTTTTTCGTGGAATCTAAGGTGTGTGCCAATTTTGGTGAGTTTTTGAGCGTGTTTAGGGGGTCAAATTAAGGTTTAAAGAGGCGTGGGAATAATAATAACAAGAAGAAGACGAAGAAAGAAACGGACCAAATACAATAGGGTAAGGACCCCTTCTAGCTCTTGTTAGAAGGGGTCCTTGGACCCTAATAATATTAATAATAATAATAAGAAGAAAGAAACGGACCAGATACAATAGCAAGGACCCCTTCTAGCTCCTGCTAGAAGGGGCTACTCTTCTGCTATTCTTCTGTCTTCTAAAGTATGCCTGCTTTACAAGGAATTTTACTCTGGTTAGCTTTGCTCTCAATGTACAGGAAGCTGCCACTTTAATATTCAGTCAGACAGCCTTTTAATTCCAAAAAAGTTGAAGCATTATGAAAAGTCAAATTAAATGATGATTTTAAAAAACTAAATCATTGATTTCATTACAGTTATCTTCGGGAGAACAACCTTTGTGGCAGACAGCCCACACAGTCCTTCATCGATGCCAGAGCAGCGGACGTTAAGGGGATCTGCAAGACCTTGGGCCGCCGCATTCAAGGCGCTCCTCAAAGTCAAAGCGATTTCTGCATCAGTCAGTCAACCATGAGGGTATACAACGTCAGATCTGACCAGCGATGCACAGTTACTGATGTAAGAGGAGTAGACCAGTATGTGGTTGTCAGATGTGCTAAGGTTCAACAAACCTGCCTCCCAATCCACTTTGAGGCTTATAGAAGCCAACAGCCAAGCAAAACCTACTGCTCTGTCCCAGTGTAGAGATCAGGAGCTTATTCCAAATGTCTGAGTCAAACTCTCCTGAAGCTGGTTGTAAAAGCATAGAGAAAAATGGTCATGCTTTATGTGCTTGTTTCTTATGTACTCTGTTTGTTCTTCTTCTGCAGGATAAGTCATACAATGTTTGATGCATTTAACACCAAATAACTTTAACCTCCCTGTCTGCACATATAAGGACATTACATTCATGTTTTCCTACATCATAGTAATAATTTCTACAAGCAGAATTTTTAGATCACAGTCTGAAATGTCTAATGAAATTTAAGTAATTCATTGAGGAAATTTTCTGGATGTTCCAGGGAGTTTGGAAATTTCCAGGCATTTTGTGCACATTTTTTAAATATATTTGTTTTTTTCCCAAGTACATCTACTTGAAACTTTAAGGGAATTGTCTTGGAAACTTGGGAATTTTTTTTTATTTTTTATTTTTTATTTTTTGGCTATAAAAATGTTTGGAATCTGATTGGGAATTTGGAGGCACGATGTCTTGAAATGTTTTATGGAATTTTATGGAAATGTCAGGGAATTTGATAGGATGTGGGGGGAAATCTTCCGTCTTTTTAATGGAATCTTGGAGAACATATTTGAAATTTGCTTTGAGTTTTTCAGGAATGTTTTGAAAATTTTCAGGAATTGTAGGGGATCTTTTTATTTAAAGGTTTGCTTTATGATAAAGTTTCACTGAAATATTTGAGGAATATCTGAAGAAGTTTTAGGGTGTTTTCATGGAAAACCTTGAAATGTGTTAAGATTCTTTTCAACTGAAATTTTAGGTAGTTTCTTTGAAATTTTAGAAAATTTGTGTTGATATTGGATGACATTTTTGGTCATAATTATGTCATGTTTAAAGGCAAGGCTGAGGCTCAGGTCTCAGGAGGTTATGAACTAATTTGTCAAAGATAAGGTCTCCATTATCATTTTTTTCTATATTAGATTAATTTGTTATTTTCAGCTAAATCAAATTTGAACACAGTAAAATCAAAGAAAGCTTGTGCATTTTTATCTCTGGATACCATTTGCATCAAATAATTTGTATGATCTTTTCATGCTTTGTATCGTTTTAAATAATTTTGTGAAACTGTATTGTTATACTGCTTGCCTCCTTTGCAATTTTGTCAAATAAAGAGAGCAAGAAGAGGATGATGGAGGATAAAAAAAAAAAAGAAAGGATAGAGAGCAAGAAGATGAGGATGTTGATGAAGAGAGCAGGGACAGACAGCAAGAAGAGGCTCATAAACACAAATACATGCTCCTGTCCCAGCTTTTTTGAAATGTGTTGCAGGCATCAAATTCAGAGTGTGAGTATTTTTTTTCAAATCAATAAAGCTGATCTGTTTGAATTCTAAATATCTTGCATTTATGCTGCATTACATTTAATATAGGTTGAAAATAATTTGAAAATCACAGTTTATGTGTTTTTATGTTTTAATTCTCTGTCCCAACTATTTTGGAAATGGGGTTTATGAAAATAATAAATCCTGATTATTGCAAATTTTATTTTCATTATTAGGACTCAACACCCAACCGGTGCGTGGACCTAATTCTGCATTTAATTGGAGATTTAAGTCAACTACAAATTTGGGAGTTTCCTCCAGTGTACTTGTAAAAACATGAAACTTGTTATAAATAATGCCCAGTGGGGCCTGAGGTGAATGATGTGAATTTCGTTGGTGGGCGTGGCTAGATAACTCAGTGGCGCCCCCATACAAACAGCCTATGTAGCACACTGTTAATCCAGTCAGCTTCATCTTTGGTGTAATAAAAGGTGAGCTCTGGAGGATAAAACATTAGCAAAATGTTGTACCAAACTCACAGGGTGTGGCCATGGCAGCTCATGAAATATAGGTGTTATCTGGCCCTCACAAAAAAATCCAATTTATTACAAGATTAGCCAAATCCTCATGAAATTATTCCATGCATTTCTCAAAATGTTGACCTTGCACATATATGAAGGTCAAAAGTCTACATCAAAAGCTGTCATGGTAATTTTCTTGTTTACCATAAAACAGGAAGTAGTTTTTCCATTTCCTTAATATACTAGCTGGTGGGCATTGCCTGTTGGCTCAGTCGCGCCCCCTAGAACTGTTTTGTGTTTTGTTTTATTAATCAGCCCCTGCACCACTTTTATCCTGGGATTTTGAAATTTTGGAATCATATGTATCATTCCAGGACCTACAAAAAAGCTCTTAAAGCCATACTGTCAAATCTACAGGAAGTCTGCCATTTTGAATTTTCATAACGAGGAAAAGGAAAATTTTCAAGAAATTCTTGTTTAATGACAAGACTGATATGTTTAACTTATCAGTCCATATTTATCCCAAATAAATGGGAGAAAATAAAAATTCACTCCACACAAAGGTGCAGGTGTCAGGAGGTTAATGATGTATGTTAATGATGGTGACTGTAAACAAAAACAAATTTGCGGCTGAGTTAGGCCCCAGGTCAAAGCGTTTCAGCACTACTGCACATCACTGGAAGGGAGCGCGTTTCTCTGTGAAGATGGAGCGCTCTGAGCGTGAGTCAGGGAGAGGTGGGAGGGATGGGGTCGATCAAACCATTTTTAAGGCAAGGGAGGGGGGGTGCTGCTGCTGGTTTTTTGTTTTTAAACTGTCATGTTTCAACTAAGTACTATATGGTTTTACACTTTTCTAGCTTGTTGAAAAAAGAAAATAAAGTAAAAAAAAAAAAAAAAAAATCTCTCAAGTTTTAGGGGTGCTGGGATTCAATTTAGGGGTGTTTCAGCACCCCAAAAGTGGGCTAGAAACCCCTATGGTTGAAAGTCACTTTTAAAACATTTTTAAACACTAGTCATCCAACAGAAGAACATATTTTGGTCCAAAGGTCATCAGCAGCTTTACCTGTGTTGGTACAGGAGACACCTGACTGAGGCGCCATCTTCTGGTCAAATAAAAACACATCAATTCATGCAAAGGAACACAAATCAGATTCCTGTAAAAAAAAAAAAAAACACATTAAATTGTCTTTAAGTATATAATATCAGACAAACTAAGCTGAAGTCAATCAGAGACAGTCAGACAGGCTGGGGCCTCAATTTTAAAAGCAAACAGAGTTAACAATACAGGAGATAGAGATGAAGGCCTGATGAATGAATGTCATTCTATAGAGTGATGCTGATATTCAAAGAGGACAGTGGGCAGACTCTTGGCTTTGTGAGAACTCAAACCCTGGATCCAGTTCAAACCGGTCTCTCTGAAACCACCTCCTCCTGGTGCCTTGGATCTTCTAGAACACTTTGGGTTGCGGCTGTGTGGGACCTTCTGTCCTGGACTGTGAAATATCTGCAAATATTAATCAAAATCACTCCATCAGTGTTTGACAAACTGTTGCTGTATCAGAGCATTGTTGCAGTATGTTAGAAGCATGTCAAAGGAGTGAGAATGTAACATTTAAATGTCATGAAAAGAACATTTGCAAAGGTCAGTAGAAGGAAAATCTTAGCCAGAGGTTTTCATCCATAAATGAGTTTGCCTCAATTTAGTTAACTTAAAGGTTGTTTGGTGATATGTTGATGAAAATACTGATTTTGTTAAATAAAAATATTATATATTTTTCTTACTTAATTTTCTTATTTGCATAAAATAGATTATACCTTTCTTAATAAATGCAATACTGTTTAAAGACAAGCAACTGAAGACATAAATCGGTGTGGTGAAAGTGTTGATGCTCAGTTTTTAAGCTTATTTTTCATGTTACTAGCTGGTTTAAATGAAAATGTCTCCTCCAACAGAACCCTGTCACATGCCACTCAGTGGCTGGAACTCCTCTGGCTGTGACGGCACATGCAAACCCTCTGTTAGAGCTTGTTATCTAGTATTTTCATACACGGCATGCAAAGGTTGTGATAACTTACACTTACAATGTCACAGCATTCAGTGAGGTCCAGGTGGAGCAGCATGTTCTTCAACAGCTTTTCCTTCATCATCATCAGTTTCTGACCTTGTGTCAGGGTCACCTTCCTCACTAGCTGAAGAAGCTTAAGTCTGAAAAATTACAATTTAATTCAGTTTTCTCATGGATGGATACCATGCTGCATGTTTTCCTTTATTTATTTCTCTGCTCTGTTCTGAGATCCAAACATAGATTGTGACAGTGTAGGGTTTGATCTGTATTAGCTAATGAATATCAGACATTAAACACAAGTTGATCCTTTTCTTTAAATCAACAACACACAGCCACAAACAAACTTCAAGTAGCCATTCATGAAAGAATCAGAGGTAACAGAATGTGACACATACTGCTGTGAGGTGAGGAAGACTCCTGAGTTCTGCTCATCTTCCTCCACTTTCCTCTGCAGTAGTGACGGGGCAGCTGAAGTTGATGCTACGGCGTCTAAACACACAGAAACATAGGTAGGTTAGAGGCCAGACTCTACTGTAATAAACTATTTACACTCATATTCTATGAAATAAATGTGGAATCAGATGATTGTAGTTGAGTGACAGCTTAGATATCAGGGTACATGTTCTATTCATCCATTCACCCGGGGGTCACAGGCACTATTAAAGCATGACTTACCATGGTGGACAAGGGGAGCTGACTGCTCTTCAGTACTTTTCATCCCTGGGGAAAATGAACTTAAAATTCACTTCAATCATTCAGTCATTAGCTAGAACTGCAATATCAAGCACAGTTACTGAGAATTCATATAAATCAGTGTGTGAGGTAGGCTACAGGGATTGGGTGTCTGCCTGGAAGCCCTAAAACTGTTTTGACTTCACCATGAAGATGAGTTAATTTTGAATATCATGCACTCAAATATCTGACAACCAAATATTTAAATACATAAAGAAAGAGCTACTCAAATGCAGTGGTTACTTTAGTTAGCATAATTCAGCAGTCACAGCACCCCAAACCACACACACAGACACACACACACACAGACTGTTAATCATTACTGAGGACATGCAGTTGTAACAGCTGCTTCATGAATAGCACCTAATCAAAATGTGCAGATATACTCAGCTTCAGTAGCTACAAATATACATTATAACTGAGTTACAGAAATCATGTATTTAATCATTTATTATTAATATCTGTTAAACTAAAATAAACATATAACAGCATTATTATGCAGCTACTGGTGCCAAGTTTTCTATTCTTTGGCTACTTTAACACAACATCCATTTTTAAATTCATACTTACTAAAAGGTCAGTAACACGTTTGTCGGCACCACATTCACTGTAAGAATAAAGAGTCCTTAAAATTCACTCCGCCTGTTTCATCAGCAAAACTGTATACTTATTAAAGAATTGCACAATAAATAAAATTTATTCATTTGTTTAATTAGGAAGAATGAGACTTACTAATTTATTTAACCTATTTAAAACAGCATCTGTATGAGTGAAGGCTAAGATTCTAACTGCTGCCTCAGCAGAGGCCAAAAGGAACACTGGGTTGAAAGTCACCTTTACAACTTTTTCAAACACTAGTCATCCAACAGAAGAACATCCTTTGGTCCAGAGTCATCAGCAGCTTTACCTGTACTGGAACAGGAGACACCTGACTGAGGCGCCATCTTCTGGTCAAATAAAAACACATCAATTCAGTCAAAAGAACACAAATCAGATTCCTGTAAAAAAACAAAAAACACATTAAATTGTCTTTAAGTATATAATATCAGACAAACTAAGCTGAAGTAGAGACAGTCAGACAGGCTGGGGCCTCAATTTTAAAAGCAAACAGAGTTAACAATACAGGAGATAGAGATGATGGCCTGATGAATGAATGTCATTCTGTACAGTGGTGATATTCAAAGAGGACAGTGGGCAGACTCTTGGCTGTGTGAGAACTCAAACCATGGATCCAGTTCAAACCAGTCTCTCTGAAAAAACCTCCTCCTGGTGCCTTGGATCTTCTAAAACACTTTAAGTTAGTTAGTTAGTTAGTATGCATTCAAATATGCTTCTTTATGCAGTGGGCTTTGAAAAGCAGTTTTTGGAATATTCTCTATTAGAGTTCATTGAACATTGTAGAGTGATAAAAAAACTGAAATGGAAAACTGACTACCAAGTACAAATCTGCTGAGTTGGTTATAAGCAGCGTTAAGAAGACTGAGGTTGGATTTTTAAGCATTTTTGTTACATCATGTCAGCATAGTCCACAATAGGCAGTATCAATTGGAAAAAAACTTCTTAAGGACATAAGAGTGTAAAACAATCATCAGAACCAAATAAAGCATTTATACCATTATTTACTTTATGTAAGATGTACTATGATATTTGAATGATAATTTAAAGTCCAGAAAAACACCAAGATATTTAGGAGTTTCAAGTTTATGCAGAGTGCCATCTGTACATGTAATTATAATGGGGCTGAGTTTGGTGTTGAGGTTCCACTTGGTAAAAAAAAATAAATAAAAAAAATAAATAAATAATAGCGAATAAAATATACATAAATTAATATAACAAATTATTCATTAGGGCCAACCTAAAAAAGATAAAAAATACGTTATTTTTTATGTAAAAATTTTGAGATTTTTAAGTTGTATATTCATAAGAGCTCAAAATTTGAGTTTCAATTAAAAATGGAAACTTACAAGCAAAAAAATTAGAAGTTCCAAGTTCAAAAAGTCTCAAATTTTGACACTGCAAACTCTGAAATTTCAAGTTTTGAAAAATGTGAATTAACAACACTGTAAAGAAAGAAAAATCAAGAAATCAAGCAGAAAATAATGGTTAAATTTTCAACTTTTTGACTTCATAGCATCAAAATTCAAAATTTTGTTTCATGTACATTTACAACTTTTGGGGTCAAACATTTATTTTTGTTTTCTCATAAATTAATGACTTTTTAAGCCTGTTTTTTTATATATTGGCCCTTACACTGCTTTCCACATTATTATGCAAATTAAAGTTTTCTCTTATTTTCCTAAATATAAATGCAAATGACAGTCAGAATATTTTCTAAGTCATCAGCCATTAGAGCATAATTCAAAAGTTTTTGAACAAAAACTTCATAATGATAACCTTTTTTTTTTAAATAAAAACCTCAAAATGCACTGCTCCACATTGTTATGCATAACAGAGTTTTAAAACATTTTATAGGTTGTAAAGAACTGAAAATAGTCATTTGTTGAATTTGCAGCACTAGGAGGTCATATTTACTGAAATCAAAAGCTATTTCAATCAAAAACATCTTAACAGGCCAAGTTACATGTTAACATAGAAGTCCTTCTTTAACATCACCTTCACAATTCTTGCATCCATTGAACTTGTGAGTTTACTGTACAGAATCTTGTATTTGTAATAAATCTGGTTTGGAAGTGTAAAGGACAGTGTCGTCTGCATGAAGTTGAACATGCCAGTTACAAAAGAGTTCATACATGCAACCAGTTATCTTTGATTAAATGCTCAGACTCTCATTTTAGGCTCTTTTCCTCTCTTTAGACATGAATGCTGTGTCCTTCACTGCCATCATCTTGACTGGAGCTCTCATTTCTGAGGTTCATGCAGGGAACCAACAGCCCTGTGTTGAAAAAATGAGCATCGGTGCATATAACACTTTTGCCACACGACACATCCTCTCAGAGTCCTTTGACACGAATTCTCTGGAGGAATGGGAGAGGTAAGATTCAGGATAAAATGATTTATTCCCTATCAGTATCTCTACTTGTAAGTGTAGTGCATGAATGGCTTTCAGTCATTCTAGATGCAGTGTTGTCAGATTTTAAACTGTCTTCTACTCTTCTGTCTTCTAAAGTATGCCTGCTTTACAAGGAATTTTACTCCAGTTAGCTTTGCTCTCAATGTACAGGGAGCTGACACTTTAATGTTCAGTCAGACAGCCTTTTAATCCAAACAGTTGAAGCATTATGAGAAGTTGTATTAAATGATGATATAAAAAACTAAATCATTGATTTCATGACAGTTACCTTCAGCAGACAGCCTCTGTGGCAGAACTCCAATACAGTCCTTCATTGAAGCCAAAGCAGCGGACGTTAAGGGGATCTGCAGGACCTTGGGCCACCGCATTCAAGATGCTCCTCAAGATAAAAAAGATTTCTGCATCAGTCAGTCACCCATGAAGGTTTACGATGTCTTACGAAGTGCAAAAGGAGTAGACAAGCATGTGGTTGTCAGATGTCTTAAGGTCGACAACACCTGCCTCCCCATGCACTTTGAGGCTTATAGAAACCAAAAGCCAAGCAACAACGTCTGCTCTTAAGCAGTGAGTGTGTAGAGATCAGGAGCTTATTCCAGATAATTGAGTCAAACTCTCCTGAAGCTGGTTGTAAAAGCATAGAGAAAAATGGTCATGCTTTATGTGCTTGTTTCTTATGTACTCTGTTTGTTCTTCTTTTGCAAGATAAGTCACACAACATTTGATGCATTTAACACCAAATAACTTTAACCTCCCTGTCTGCACATATAAGGACATTACATTCATGTTTTCCTCCATCAACGTAATAATTTCTACTAGCAGAATTTTTAGATTACAGTCTGAAATGTCTAATGAAGTTTAAGTAATTCACTTGAAATCCCGCTAAAGAATTTTCAAGAATTTTCATAGATATTTTTGGGAAAATGTCTTGGATTTTTTTTAAATATTCTAAAATATTGGGATTTTAGTACATTTTGAGAGTATAAAAGGCTAAGAGTATAATAACTAAATAAGTTTTTGCAGTGACATTTTTGAGTATTTTCACAGGAATTGGGGAACTTTTCTGGATGTTTCAGGGAGCTTGAAAATCTTCAGGCATTTTGTGCACATTTTTGAAATATATTTGTATTTTTTGCAAATAAATTTGCTTAAAATTTTAAGGGAATTCTTGCGGAAACTTGGAAAATGTATTAAAAATAAATAAATAAAAATTTTGGCAATCTGATTGGGAATTTGGAGGTGCTGTGCCCTTTGAAATGTCTAGAATTTAATGGAAATATCAGGGAATTCGATAGGATATGGGGGGAAATCTTCTGTCTTTTTAATCTTGGAGAACATATTTAAAGTTCACTTTAAATTTTTCAGGAATGCTTTGAGAATTTTCAGGAATTTTAGGGGATTCTTTTATTTAAAAGTTTGCTTTATGATAAAGTTTCACTGAAATATTTGAGGAATATCTGAAAAAATGTTAGGGTATTTTCATGGAAAACCTTGAAAGTTTGTTAAGATTTTTTCAACTGAAATTTTAGATAATATCTTTGAAATTTTAGAAAATTTGTTTTTAATTTTGGAAATCCTTTTTGGTCATAATTATGTCATGTTTAAAGACGAGGCTGAGGCTCAGGTCTCAGGAGGTTATGAACTAATTTGTCAAAGATAAGGTCTCCATTATCATTTTTTTCTATATTAGACTAATTTGTTATTTTCAGCAAAATCAAATGGATACCATTGGCATCTAATAATATGTCTGATCTTTTTATGCTTTGTATCATTTTAAATAATTTTGTGAAACTGTATTGTTATACTGCTTGCCTCCTTTGCATATTGTCAAATAAAGAGAGCAAAAAACAAAGACAAAGACAGACAGCAAGAAGAGGCTAATAAACACGTAAACTAATGTGAAGGAAACAATACAAGCTAATTTGATTTAACCAAAGCAAAATTAGGGCTCATTAAGATGGGGAAAGATACTTCAGAAATACATAAAAATGCATGGAGTAAAATTCTCTCTTTTGTAAATTTCTCTCTGAGTGCACAAGATTCCTAGCTACACCCCTGTGTAACACAGTAGTTTGCATGCTCCTGTCCCAGCTTTTATGAAATGTGTTGCAAGCATCAAATTCAGAATGTGAGTACATTTTTTTCAACTCAATAAAACTGATCAGTTTGAATACTAAATATCTTGCATTCATGCTGCATTAAATTTAATATAAGTTGAAAATAATTTGAAAATCACAGTTTTTAATGTGTTTTCATGTTTTTATTCTCTGTCCCAATTATTTTGGAAATGGGGTTTATGAAAATAATAAATCCTGATTATTTCAAGTTTTATTTTCATTATTAGGACCCAAGCACCCAACTGGTGCTTGGACCCAATTCCGCATTTAATTGGAGATTTAAGACAACTGCAAATTTGGGGTTTCCTCCAATGTACTTGTAAAGACATGAAACACCCAGTGGGGCCTGAGATGAATGATGTAAATTTCTAGATATCTTGCTAGATATCTTAGTGGTGCCCCCATACAAACAGCCCATGAAGCACACTGTGTTGATCCAGTCAGCTTCATCTTTGGTGTAATAAAAGGTGAGTCCTGGAGGATAAAACATTAGCAAAATGTTGTACCAAACTCACAGAGGGTGGCCATGGCAGCTCATGAAATTCAGGTGTTATCTGGCCCTCACAAAAAAAAACTAACAAAAAAGAAACAATTTATTACAAGATTGGTCAAAACCTGCTGAAATTCGGTCACACATCTCCCAACACATTGACCTTCAAGGTCAAAAGTCAACAAGAAAAGGTGTGGCCATGGGGATGATTTGTTTGCCTTGAAACAGGAAGTAGTTAATTTTATATGCATAACATTTTTTTCACGGCCATGAAACTTGATGGAAAAATCCCCAGTGGGTGCCTGAAGAGAAAAATATGGCTCAAGCTGGGTGGTGTGGCCTGTTGGCTCAGTGGCGCCCCCTAGATTTTTTTTTTTTTTTTTTAAGATCAGCCCCTGCACACCTTTTAAGGTAGGATTGTGAAATTTGGTGTGCATATCATCCCAGGATCTATGAAAAAAAACCTCTTTGACCCATATTGTGAAATCTACTGGAAGCCTGCTATTTTTAAATTTTGTAACGATTTTGGTCAAAGTATTTATTTCCGGGGGTCATTCTAGCATTATCTCCGCTAAAAAAATTCTTCTGATCTGCTTCATCTTTGGTGTGAAACAAGAAGAGACCTGGAGGATTAAAATTTGTTCAAAATGTTCTACAAAGCCCAAAGGGTGTGGCTATGGTCACTCTTCAAAATCAGATGTCTCACCATGTCATAAAAGTGGCACACAGGAATCCAATTTATTACAAGATTAGCCAAATCCTGATGAAATTATTGGTCAAAAAGCAGCACATTTAGAATAATTATCACTACAGCCATCAGCCATTTTTACACAAAAACTATCCTCTGAGAACAGAATCCCTTTTCTTCTTCTTCTTTTTTTTTTTTTTTTTTTTTTTTTTTTTTTTTTTTTTAAGGTTTGGTGTTTAAATGTCAATCAGATCCACTAATGTGCCTGAAACTGCTGTAGTATGCATGCCAGGCCAGTAGTTGGCAGTGTGACTGACAATGAAACACATGCATGCAGACCTTTCCTTCCTCCTGGTGGTGTCAACAGACCAACATGGCTGACAAACAAATGTTTCTGTGGACAGATGAAGTCAGATTGTTTCCTAGTGACAGTCAACCACAAAATAAATAGATATTTTAAAAATGGGAACATATGAATATGGGTAGGAAGTGAGCAGCACAAACAAACAGCACATTTTTGTGTGGTCTGTGCAGCACCAGGCCAAGATCAAGTCTCTGACGGACTACATGCACAACATGGAGCAGAAGAAGAGACAGCAGGAGGAGAGCCAGGATGCTCTGACTGAAGAGCTCGCTAAGCTGCAGGCTCACGGTTTGCACATTTATACTAACCATTAAAACATCTCAGCTCAAGTAAAAACAGGTTAGCTTGATGGAATTGTCCTCTGTTTTTCATGAGAGAAAACACACAAGATGTCAGGAGAAGGAGAAGGAGGACATCAGCAGACACGATGGGGACAGGAACATAAAGGTGAGGAGGAAACGCGTCACTGAGAATCTCTGTTACAGAAATGTGAAATAGCTGAATGTTTTTGTGTCTGTGTGGCACAGAAAACTCTGGAGGAGCAGCTGGAGAACCACAGAGAGGCTCACCACAAACAGCTGAGCCGACTGAGAGACCAGATCGAAGAAGAGCATAGGATGCTGGACGAGCTCACAGAGTAAGTCTGACTGTTTTAAATCCAACTACATTTTTAAAGATGTGAGAGAGCACAGACATAAGAAGAAACACATGGCATGAGATATTTGAGTCAAAGTCTGCAGTAAAATAAGTACACTAATTATTTAGACCAGTGTTACTGAAAACTGCTCAACCAAAGAGCCAAACTGATGAAAAATACCTTTGCAATAGCCACATTTAAAGTGGTGAAAAGTGGCAAAAATGGATTAGAAGAGACATAAATGGTCAAAAAGCAGAATGAGTAAAAAGGTTCAAAATGGATTGGATTAAAATGGCAAAAACTGGGTAAAAAGTGTCAAATAAGGAATTGAAGATAACAAAAATGGTCAGAAAGCAGCAGAAAATGCTAAAAATAGTGAAAAGTGACTAAAATGGCCAAAAAGAGGAAACAGAATTGGTGAAAAGGCAAAAAATAGGCATTAAATGGTAACAACTAGGTGTCAAGTAGCAAAAATGGCAGAAAAGTGATATGAAAAAGGAGTTATGGATGATAAAAAAAAAGTCAGAAGCTGCAAAAATGTGGTAAAAAATAGTAACAAGTGACTAAAACTGGCTAAGTGGCCAAAATTAATGAAAGGTGACTAAAATGGTCAAAAAGCTGTAAAAATGAGGTGTAAAATGGTGAAAAGTGACTAAAATGGCAAAAAGTAAAAAAAAAAAATGTGGTTAAAAAATAGTGGATGGTGACTAAACTAGGCAAAAAGATGCAGAAATATGGTAAAAATGAATGAACAGTGATTAAAATGACCAAAAGCAGCAAAATATGGTGAAAAGGTGCAAAATTGGAATAAAATGGCAAAAAATCGGTGTAAAGTGCCAAAAATGGGTGAGAAGTGACATTGAAAATGAGTAACAGATGATAAAAATGGTCAGAAAGTGGCAAAAGTGTAGTAAAAATTAATGAAAGTGACTGAAATGGTAAAAAAAGTGGCAAAAATGTGGTAAAAATAGTGAAAAGTGACTAAAAAGGTCAAAAAGCAGCAAAAAAATTGGTGAGAAGGTGCAAAATTGGTATTAAATGGCAAAAAATGGATGAGAAGTTACAAAAAAGGAGTTAAAGATGATAACAACGTTCACAAAGTAGGAAAAATGTGGTAAAAATTGTTAAAAGTGGCTGAAAGGAGCAAAAAGTGGCAAAAGGGGCTAAAAAAAATTATGTGAAAAGTGACAAATAGTTAAAAGTGACAAAAATGTGGTATAAAAATGGTGACAAAAATGTAAAAAGTGTCATTTAATGTCAAAAAAGCAGCTTAAATTGGGTGAAAAGTGGCCAAAAAATTGCTAAAAAGGGGAAAGAATTGCAAATAGCAAAAAGCAGGATGAAAGTGGCAAAAACTACAAAACTACAAAAAAAAAGTGGCACAAATGGGCATAAAGAGGCAAAAATGGATTAAAAGTGTCAAAAAAAGTAAAAAAGGGAGAAGAATTAGAAATAAGGGTAATGAAAAAAACTAAGAGAAAAAATAAAGGTTGACAATTAAAGCCTCCTGTATAAGAGTGGAAACAAACTGATTAATGTGACTTGATGTGGATCATTCCTGAGGTGAAAGTTTTTTTAAGGTTTTCTGGGGAAAAATATTTGAAATGAAGACATAACAGAGCCACAAACCATCCCAATGAAGCCACACGTTGAGTTTTACTCATTTAGACTAATAACTGTGACAAGACTTGATCTGGATCTGGAATTTAGTCTAAAACTGTCTAAACGGGGCCTAAAATTTTGACTTCAGGTCCACAGAGACGAATGAAGCAGTAGAAAAATCAACAAACCTATTCATGTTTGATGTTTTTTAGATCGAGGATATTTCCACAGATTTGACTGGTTCTCATTGAAACACTTTATGTTGGTTTAAATGATCCTAAAGTTTGTTTTTTATTGTTTTTTCAAACCAAAGTAGTGACGTCATTATGACCGTCTACTGTGTGTGATCCTCATGAGGAAGGATGTAAAACCCTCATACCACTCCTCTTTACTGAGTCAGGAACTTTTAGCTGCATACGACTGTAGTCTGGCTTTACACTGGCTCTAAAAGTCTACACACACCTGTTACACTGTTGTTATGTGAAGGTTTCCTACCTGGAGTCCAGGCACCCCTGGGGGGGGGGTTCCTATAATGAACTTTTCTTTATAGAGTCATGATTGAAAATGTGATGTAAGAGGAAGTATTAGAGCCCTCTAAAAGGCCAAAGAAAATAAAGAGGATCTGTACATTTCTTGGAAAAAGGAGACATTTAAAAGTACATTTCTGAGATGATAAAGTTGTATTTTTTCAAGAACCTGAACTCAGAATTTTCTAGTTCAAAAGTCCTAAATTATTACATCATGCATTTTAAAACGTCAAGTTTGTAATGTCAGAATTGAACATTGTAAACTAGTGAATTTGCAAGGATCAGAACTGAAAACAGTGAACAGAATTGTCTCTTCAGAGTCTGGGGAATAATTATAATGTGATCCTTCTTGGATCATTTCCTCACTGATCAATCCTACTAAGAAAAATCTCCTGATTAGGCGATCAACTGTAGGACTTATGGAAGGAAAACAGCTTCTTCTCTTGTCATTTTCTTTTTCCACGGCTCTTTTGGATTTTATAATGACAAAAAATTCTACCTTGTAGTTGACATAAATTTCCAGTTTTCTTTTTTTGGTAAATTTATGACTTGTTAAATTAGAAATTTTAGAGATTTTACTTAAAAATTGACTAAACCTTCTCATTTTGGTATTCTTCTGGTGGCTCTAAATGGCGTTGTAATGATGGATAGTTTATATGCAGATATTTATGAAGAACTTGTTTATGCAGGCCTGTTATGCTGGGATTTAGTCAATAAAACAATTAAAAATGATGTTTAATTTCTCAGAGATTGTCCTGGGGGGCTTTAGAGTATTTAGAGTAGAGGGACCCCAAGGACCCACTGTTGTAAAGGTCTATCATTTCAGAAATGTTCTGCCTTGTACCATTTTTGAAGCCAAATAACTGTTTGGAAAAATTTCCAGAAACCAGATGAACAAAATGAATCTGTGTTGACGTGGATTGTTGATATTTCTCTAGACAGTTACTCTGCCCTTAAAAAGCGCCCAATCAGAGCTTAGCAAGCGTCTCCTCTCAGTCTGAACCAGGGTCTGCTGCTGGAGCAGGAGAGGCTGATGTCAGACTACGACAAACTGAAGACTGAAGAGCAGGAGAAGGACGCCAAGCTGTAGAAACTCATGTGAGTAAAGGACTCATCCGTATGTTTATTTATGCTGAATGTGAGTTCATGTGGTTTTTGTTTGCAGGCTGCTGAATGAGCAGAGGGAGCAGGCCAGAGAGGACCTGAAGGGCCTGGAGGGTCAGGGTACCAAAGTATCATTTATTTTGAAAGGGCATTTGAACGTACGGAAACCAAGAAAACGAACAGCTTCACTCGTTTTTCAATTTGTGTCCAGAATCGTAAAATGAGCAAAGTTGTCCGTTTTCTTGATTTCTGTACGTTCAAATGCCCTTTCAAAATAAATGATACTTTGGTACCCTGACCCCGGGGTAAGTATTTCCTGTTTCTACAGCGGAGGAGATAAAGTCCCCATGAGGGGCTCAGTGATCATCCATGCATGCAAATAAAGACTCCATCCTGTAAAACTCCTGCTGTGTCTGCATTTTTGTTGCATAACCCCCTACTTACATCTCTGAAGGCTCCCCAGGGGGGCGCCGCGCCGCGTCCCCCCTTCTCCATCAGGCATGCCTTGATCCAGGTACCGGCCACAGTGGGGTTTGAACCCCAGCATCCCCTGCAGGACTGGTCTAGTCCAATCCTCTGTGCCACCGCCGCCATACCTTTCACGCTACCACCTCTTCTCCTGGCGTATTTATCCTCTTTGTTCAGGATGTGGCTTTAAAATTCACTGAGACCAAGATGGGAGTCGAACCTGGAACCTCCAGACTCTGAGTCAGTCCACTATCTCTTTAGGCTACAGAGGCAGACATGCAGCAGAGCCTCAGAGGAGCTTTTCCTTCTTTATTTGGAAACCTTGAAAACTCAAAGACATTTGTTAGATTTGAAAGACCAACTCCTGTCCAGGTCTCCTGAAGTCTAGATTTGGACTCAGACTTTTAAAATAGATGAACCCATGGTAAGATCTGAACCTGTGAACTCCTGATTCACAGTCAGTCAGCTTTTCCACTAATCCACTGAGACACACACCTGTTCATGTTTCTCAGAGGATCTGATCTCTGCTTTTGGGGACTGGCCTTAAAAATGCACAAAGAATCAAACACCCCCCACCTTCCAACTCTATGGCAGTCCTCTTTACTCCTGAGTCAGCGATTTACACCAGCAGCTTCAAAAATCCACGGATTCAAACCAACAACCTCATGACTGCAGGGCAGTTACCTGTCCAACTGAACTAAGACACAGGCTAAAGCTAGCTGCACTTTCTCTGAGACTTCACATCTGGAGTAGAACATCTCTACGATCCACAATCTTTGCTGCTGAAGACCATTTTCACACTTGAGTTGCACATCTCCATGAGTGATAATCTTTGCTGCTGAAGACCATTTTCACACTTGAGTTGCACATCTCCATGAGTGATAATCTTTGCTGCTGAAGACCATTTTCACACTTGAGTTGCACATCTCCATGAGTGATAGTCTTTGCTGCTGAAGACCATTTTCACACTTGAGTTGCACATCTCCATGAGTGATAATCTTTGTTGCTGAAGACCGTTTTCATACTTGAGAGAAGATATAAATAGATATAAAAGCATTGACAAAAATGATGAAACAAATTTGTACACGTCTTGAGCTCTCTATTTGCTCTTCTGGTCAATCTTCATCACCAGTGATTGGAATTCAGTTAATGCTTTTAGCCACCTGGTCATTTTTCTCCTGTGGAGTGAGCGTGCACATGAGGGAGAGGGAGTGAGGCTGCAAGCATGCAGGAGAGAGAGACAGAGAAACAGTGGCTGAGCCAAGCAGAGCAGAAAGAGGAGCTGTTAAAATGGCATTACAGTGATTTGTTCATAATTTGGAGCTGCATTCAAAATTTTCAGGGTGCATGCCTCCTTCCCATTAGTTTTACTGCCAAAATAATGGCAAGCTCTGGAAATGAATGACAGGTATCACCCTCTGTTTCTGTGACAGTGTGAGTGCTACAAAGCTCACATAACCCATGGGTGCCTTGTTGCTGGCATGCAACGGTTGCTACTTATCTGCTTTCGCGTAACACCTCGACATGCAACAGGTTGCGAGGGCCCGTTATCACTGCTTGCAGCTTTAATTATTATTGTTATCCATGAATTTTCAAATTTACTGATTTACAAAAATACCTGAAAAATAGTAAAGCTCATTATTATTTCTTGATTAATGTCAAATTATAGTTATTTACTTGCATGCCTGAACAAAGAGAAGCCCAGTGAGCCGGCTCAAATTTGGGTGAATTCAGTTTGAAATTCCTCATTCCTGTTCAAAATGATAAAACATGGAGAGCTCACTGAAAATGAAAGAGTCCGCATTAAAGCACTTCATGATGCTGGATGGTCTCTGAGACAAATATGACAGGTGGTCCAATGAATTTGTTAAGCACTGTTTATATATATATATATATATATAGCCAAAACACTTGCTAAAGTGCCTTACTGGTTGGCAAAACACACTAAACTGCCCTCTTGGCTGGTTAAAACATGATAAACTGCCCACTTGGATGGCAAAAAGGCATGTTTAAGTACCTTCTCATTGGCAAAACACACTAAACTGCCCTCTTGGGTGAAAAAAAACACTTAATTGCCCTCTTGGCTGGTTTAAACATGATAAACTGCCCTCTTGGGTGGTAAAAACGCATGCCTGTTGCCTGTTGGCAAAACACACCTGCTCTCTTTGGTGGAAAAACATACTAAACTGCTGCCGTTGGATTGAGAATATTGATTCCAATGAAGGCATGCAAGCTTTCCCAGAGTCCATAACAAGTGATGCTCTGTTTATGTTCAATACACTTTGTATGGCCACAAAAACTTGAGACTTGATTCATCCCTGCCACCTGCAACAATGGAGTAGCACTTATGTCCATGCTTCATCATAGTTTGTTTCTGTGTCACATAAATATTTCAAATGTGTATTGTTCCCTGTGTGTTTTTATCACAGAACCCTCTTGGGTGAAGAAAACACACTAAACTCCAGAAGACCATTAGGACCAAGAAATACTATGAAACATTACGGTAACAATGACTTTTATGTTGGGTCCTTTTTTGATCTATATTGAGCCAGAACTATATCTCACAGAACCAGTTTGGATTATCTGGTGCTAATATGGTGATAAAATGCAGTAGATACAAGAAATGGCATCTACTTAATTGAGAATGTTCTGGGGGAATCCAATCCCCTAGGGATTTATTTATTTATTTCTGTGTGTTCTTCAGAGTCCAACATTGAATCTAAACAGTTCTTGTGGATGCTGATCCTAACTACAAACTAACTTAAGTAGTCTGTAGAGTTAGTCTGTTTAAGGCTATATAATGTGCCATTTGTATAACATAAACACGTCTAAAGTGCCCTCGAAAACATGCCAAACTTAGTGCCCTCTTCAGTGGCGAGAATGCGCTGTATGTGCCCTTTTTTTCTTTTCGCCCCTGTCCTTGAAAAAGTCTGCACGCCACTGGTGCGGCCTGTTGGCTCAGTGGCCCCTCCTAGAATTCTTTTTACACCTTTCAATTCTGTACACCTTTTAAGGTAGGAATGTGAAATTTGGTGTGCATATGTATCATCCCAGGATGTACAAAAAAGCCTCTTGGACCCATATTGTAAAATCTACAGGAAGTCTGCTGTTTTTAAATTTTGTAATGATTTCCAGGGGTCATTCCAGCATTATCTCCTCTGAAAAAATTCTTCCGATCTGCTTCATATTTGGTGTGCAACAAGAACAGGCCTGGAGGATTAAAAGCATAGACTGTAGAAAGAATTGGACCCTGTGTGACGTCAGTCGTCTGCTTACAATAGGCGGGCTAAAACGGTTCTTGAAGCCCATTCGTGGAGGCTTCCATATTGAAATCGCAGTCTCAACCGAACTTTGGATCAACATAACGGCCCGCCCACTAAGCGCTACTTCCTGTCAGCCTGCTAGCTAGCATGACAGAAACGGAGCCTCTGCCTGCCGAGCTATCTGTCAATCAAATGAGACGCGCCAATCAGCTTTTATCCTAAATATAATCCAAACGATCGTGGTACAAAAAAATTCACCCCCCGTACAGTGGGAGCACAAAAAGACACTAGCTAATGAGACACGTTTGGTGTTTTGAACCAGGCTGTAAACCAGTTTATTTTGTGTGTCAAAACCAGCTGTTTAACATGTGTGCAGACGGAACTTCTGGTGTTCCTGCAGCCAGCCTCAAGTGGACAGTCATGGTACTGCAATTTTTGGCACTTCTGCATTGGCTTCATTTTTTAGGACCGGAGGTTGCCGCTTGATTAAAAGTTGTCAAAATGTTCTACCAAGCCCAAAGGGTGTGGCTATGGTGGCTCTTCAAAATCAGATGTTTCACCATGTCATTAAAGTGGCTGGTCCTCACAAAAAAATCAAATTTATTACATGATTATACAAATCCTGATGAAATTATCCCAGGCATTTCTCAAGATGTTGATCTTCTGAAGATTTTTTGTTGTTGTTGTTGTTGTTGTTGTTTTTAATCAGCCCCTGCACCACTTTTATGCTGGGATTTTGAAATTTTGGAATCATATGTATCATTCCAGGACCTACAAAAAAAGCTCTTACACCTATATTGTCAAATCTACAGGAAGTTCACCATTTTGAATTTTCATAACGATATTTGTTAAAGTAGTCATTTCAAAGGTGAAAATAACTCATAATGCCTGAAAATTCAAATAACAATTTCCCCCAGAAAATCCTGAAAAATTTCAAGCAAATTCCCCAAAGATTAAACTGAATTCCCCCTTTAAATTTCTTGACATTTTCAGAAACATTCTCCAAAACTCCATGGAAAAAATAAAAAAAATCCCAACCCTACCTAATATTTTCTCAGACAAAACTCTAAATTCCCAATCCAATTTCCCCAAAATTTGGTGATAATTTCCTAATATTCACATGAAATTGCATTTAAAAAACTAGATAAATTCAAAGCAATGAAACCCTCTAAAATATACAAACATATCTTGTAAATTCCCATAAAAATACTTTGATAACTTCCAAGCAAATTCCCTAAATTATCCAAACAGCAAATTATCCCAGCATTTCAAGGAAATACCTTAAACTTGAATGGACATTTTGGACAATTATTACATCAGTTTGAATACCAAAAATGATTACTATAATGTAGGAAAGCCTTTCATGAGACACTTTGAAAATATGTTTAAGAATTTTCAAAGACATTTTTCTAATTATGGAATTTTTGAGCTTTTGGAAAGGAAAATTTGCAAGAAACTCCTGTTCAACAACAAGACTGATATTTTAACTTATCAGACCATATCTATCCCAAAAGAGTGGGAGAAAATAAAAATGCACTCCACACAAAGGTGCAGGTGTCAGCAGGTTAATGATGTATGTTACTTGATGGTGACTGCAAACAAAAACAAATTAGCAGCTGAGTTAGGCTCCAGGTCGAAGTGTTTCAGGATTAAAATATAACTGTAAAGACACTAACCAGTGAAACACTTTTTGGACCCATGAGCAACAGGCAGGTATAACCAAGTCCCACAAATTTGACCAGAGTCCTTCTTTGACTATATCTTTATGCCAAAGCATATTTGTTATGGTACCAACAGTTGGTAGTAAACATCCTCCATGCATGATTTTCTTCAGTCACTTAACATCAAATTTTCACTCTGTGTTTTCACTTAATTCTGTCTCTAACAGACAAGAACTGCTGGCTGTTTCACAGTTCAGTTTCAGACAGACATCACTGCAACTGGCTACTGTTTCTGACGAGGCCACAACCCAGAATGCACCGAGATTAGACACACACAGAGGTGTGAGGGCCCGTTCAGTGCTGCTTGCAGCCCTCGTTAAAAATTCTGATGTGAAATATGACTTCAGTTTACATTTTACAGTGTATTTATGCTCCTGCTGTTAGAATTCTGTATTTTTCTGCAGGATTTAAAATACTGTCATATATGTGCCGTGTTTGTGCATGACTTCAGAGGAAGTCATTTGCTGGTGTTTCTGCATTAGTTGATTTTAGAGTCAGGTCTCACCCTCAGAGACAACGTCGTTAAAGTTCACACTCTCAGTATCTCCCTTAATCATTTCCTCTACAGAGTCTAGCAGTGGCTTGCATCTGCAAAAATAAACCACAAGTGTAACTTCTTGCATTGTCATGGACATATATAGTCAAAAAAGAAGAGGCTATGATTTTGATTGGTTGGTTAGGTTGCACCCTCCACAAAAGGAGGGTACAAAAACCTCTTTTACTTTACACAGAGACTTTTGTCAGCTGGTATTATCTCCTGTAGACCAACATAAAGAGCAGAGACCTGCTGAACAGAGACGGTAAGAGATTATCCTCGTCTCCTCCGTTAAATTGTTTTTGAATAACATCAGGAATCTTTATAGTAAATGTTAAGTAAGTGCTTGGAATAATTGAATAGTTGAAAGGATAAACTTCAAATAACATCAAACATCAAGACAAAATTGTATGTATGGGTCTGGCCCAAAGCTAGATTGGTCCCGTCTAATGTTCCTGCATTCCTAGCGTTCTATGACAACAGAAGACATCAAATGTCATATGATTTAAAAAAAAAAAAGGAGGTGAGTCTAATATCACTTTCTTCTTAAACTGAGAGATTAGAGTTCATTGAACATTGTACAGTGATAAAAAAAAAAAAAAAACTGAAATGGAAAACTGACTACCAAGTGCATATCTGCTGAGTTGGTTATAAGCAGTGTTAAGAAGACTGAGGTTGGATTTTAAGCATTTTGATACATCATGTCAGCATAGTCCACAATAGGCAGTATCAACTGGAAAAAAACTTCTTTAGGGCATAGAGTGTAAAACAATCATGAGAACCAAATAAAGCATTTATACCATAATTCACCTTGTGTAAGACATAATCAATATGATATTTGAATGATAATTTAAAGTCCAGAAAAACACCAATAAATGGGAGTTTCAAGTTTATGCAGAGTGTACCATCCTTACATGTAATTATAATGGGGCTGAGTTTGGTGTTGAGGTTGCACTTGGTAACAAAAAGAAAAAAATAATAGCGAATAAAATATAAATAAATTAATATAACAAATTATTCATTAGGGTCAACCTAAGAAAGATAAGAATACATTAATTTTAATGTAAAAATTTTGAGATTATTAAGTTGTACAGTGCTAAAAAATTTATTAGACCACCTGTCATATTTGTCTTAGAGACCATCCAGCATCATGAAGTGCTTTAATGTGGACTCTTTCATTTTCAGTGAGCTCTCCAAATTTTATCGTTTTGGACAGGAATGAGGAATTTCAAACTGAATTCACCCAAATTTGAGCCGGCTCACTGGGCTTCTCTGAGAAGTCAGAAATTAATCAAGCATAACATTCAACCACTAAAACTCATTTTTCTGTTCAGGAATGCAAGTAAATAACTATAATTTCACATATTAATCAAGAAATATTAATGTGCTTTACTATTTTTTCAGTTTTTTTGTGAATCAGTAAATTTAAAAATTCATGGATCACAATAATAATTATATTTTAGCATTAAAAATATCATTTGGGTTAAAGAGCTTCGACATATTGGTGTATTAACCATTGCAGAAACATCAAAAATGAATTTGGTAATTACCAATGCTGTTAATATAGGGCAGCTGTGGCATAAACCTTACTTTGGTTAGGGTTAGGGTGGTCTAATAAATTTGTTAAGCACTGAATATATATATATATATATATATATATATATATATATATATATAAAATTTATTAGGGCCAACCTAAAAGATAAAAAATGATGAGAATACATGAATTTCTGAACAAAAATTCAAAGTCTAAATTATAAGGGGAAAAAAACTTCAATATAATTTAGTTGTATTATCATAAGAGCTCAAAATCAGAGTTTTAACTTAAAATTGAAATTTACAAGCAAAAAATTTGGAATTTCCAAACTCAAAAAGTCTCAAATTTGACACTAGACACTCTAGAATTTCAAGTTTTAAAAGTGTAAATTAACAACACAAATTTAAAAAAAATTCAAGAAATCAAACAGAAAATAATGATTATATTTTCAACCTTTTGACTTCATAGTATAAAAATTCAAAATTTTGTTTCATGCATATTCACAAGCTTTGGGTCAAACATTTATTTTTGTTTTCACATAAACTAATGACTTTTCAAGCCTGAGAATTTTCTGTTTTGTTTTTTTTTTCTGGAAAATCAACAAATTCTCTTTATTGTTGTTTTTTCTATATTGGCTCTTATACACTGTCATAATAATGTATTGTTTCTACATAGATCTTTTGTCACGATCAACTATATGTAGCCATGGTACATTGGGATTTTGTTAAAAATCTAAACAAAAATTAATGTTTACCCAAATGGGTCATGGCTTTTCTTAGATATGATATATGGATATATGGGTGTGTTTGTGTGTTTGTGTGTGTGTGTGTGTGTCGGGGAGTGTGTGGGTGTGGGTGTGTGTGGGGGGGGCTAAGGGGAAAAGGTGTTAAAGCCATACTGTTCAGAATCTTGAATCTGTAATAAATCTGGTTTGGAAGTGTAAAGGACAGTTTCGTCTGCATGAAGTTGAACACGTCAGTTACAAAAGAGTTCATGCGACCAGTTATCTTTAAATAAATGGTCACATTATTCCGCTCAGACTCTCATTTTAGGCTCTTTTCCTCCTTTAGACAACATGAATGCTGTGTCCTTCACTGCCATCATCTTGACTGGAGCTCTCATTTCTGAGGTTCATGCAGTGAACCTACAGCCCTGTGTTCAACAAAGCGACATCAGTGCATATAGAACTTTTGCCAAACGACACATCCTCTCAAAGTCCTTTGACAGGAATTCTCTGCAGGAATGGGAGAGGTAAGATTCAAGATAAAATGATTTATTCCCTATCAGTATCTCTACTTGTAAGTGTAGCATATGAATGGCATTCAGTCATTCTAGATGCAGTGTTGTCAGATTTTAAACTGTCTTCTACTCTTCTGTCTTCTAAAGTATGCCTGCTTTACAAGGAATTTTACTCTGGTTAGCTTTGCTCTCAATGTACAGGGAGCTGACACTTTAATGTTCAGTCAGACAGCCCTTTAATTAAAACAGGTAAAGCATTATGAAAAGTTGTATTAATTGATGATTTTAAAAAACTAAATCATTGATTTCATTACAGTTACCTTCGGCTGAATGGCCTCTGTGGCAGACAGCCCACACAGTCCTTCATTGACGCCAAGGCGAAGGACGTTAAGGGGATCTGCAAGACCTTGGGCCGCCTCATTCAAGATGCTCCTCAAAGTCAAGGCAATTTCTGCATCAGTCAGTCAACCATGAGGGTGTACGACGTCAAATCTGACGGGCGATGCAAAATTACAAGTGCAAAAGGAGTAGACAAGCGTGTGGTTGTCAGATGTGCTAAGGTTGGCAAAACCTGCCTCCCAATCCACTTTGAGGCTTATAGAAACCAAACGCCAAGCAAAACCTACTGCTCTTAAGCAGTGAGTGTGTAGAGATCAGGAGCTTATTCCAGAAAACTGAGTCAAACTCTCCTGAAACTGGTTGTGAAAGCAAAGAGAAAAATGGTCATGCTTTATGTGCTTGTTTCTTATGCCATGTACTCTGTTTGTTCTTCTTCTGCAGGATAAGTCATACAACATTTGATGCATTTAACACCAAATAACTTTAACCTCCCTGTCTGCACATATGAGGACATTACATTCATGTTTTCCTACATCAACGTAATAATTTCTACTAGCAGAATTTTTAGATTACAGTCTGAAATGTCTAACGAAGTTTAAGTAATTCACTTGAAATACTGCTTTGAAATTTTCAAGGATTTTCATGGATATGTTTGGAAATATGTCTTGGAATTTTTTGAATATTCTCATTGAAATATTGCAATTTTTCCACATTTTGAGAATATAATAAGTTAAGAGTATAATAACTAAATAATTATGTAAAAAAATTTTTGCAGTGAAACTTGTGAGTATTTTCATAGGAATTGGGGAAATTTTCTGGATGTTCCAGGGAATTTGGAAATTTCCAGGCATTCTGTGTACATTTTTTAAATATATTTGTATTTTTCACAAATAAATTTGCTTGAAATTTTAAAGGAATTCTTGAGGAAACATGGGAAATATATATATATATATATATATATATATATATATATATATATATGCAGGATTTAAAATACTGTCATATGTGCCGTGTTTGTGCATGACTTCAGAAGACATCCTCTGCTGGTGTTTCTGCATTGTTGATTTTAGAGTCAGGTCTCACCCTCACAGACAACATTGTTAAAGTTCACACCCACAGTTTCACCCTTAATCAGCATTTCCTCCACAGAGTCCAGCAGTGGCTTGCATCTGAAAAATAAACCATCTCTGTAGTGTGCTGTGAACAGGGAGAGGTGCTTTATTAAGAGGAGAGCTGATATTGATCATACTGATGAGGGAAGGTAAAGCATGTGTGTCATATCATACCCTCTGTACCAAATTTGGCAGATAGCTCATAGTTTCCAAACACCAAAATTGTGGCTAGTGGAAATACCGAGTGGCTATTAAGTTTTCAAAACCACTAGCCACCGTGGCTGGTGAACAAAAAACTTAATGTCAAGCCATGTATATGTATGTACGGGGCCCAGCAAAGCCACCATGATTTTCCTGACTGCGGCAGTGGAGGTCAGGAAAATCATGGTCCATTGTAAAGTTAAGCTGTGACAACAATATTTTATATTTAACTTGAATGATAACCAAATTCATCCAATCAACGTTAAATGGATTTTATTTATTTGTTTATGCCATAGCACAATATGGCGTTTTTAAAACATAAACCCATTTAAACAAAATTACCTTTTTATTTGTTAATGGATGGGCCCTATCTAGGAAGTAATGCTAGACTTCATATTGAAGCCACAGTGTGCACAAACATCTGGATACCAGAGAATAAACTAGAAGACTTGGAGCAATTTTAAGCAGAAATTATTAAATAAATGGCAATATGGTGTTTTAAAAGTGACCAAAACTGGCAGAAAAATGTGGCTAAAAAGTGACAAGAAATGTAACCTGGCACGCCAGATGGATTTGTTTCAACATCGATATGGAAAACCAGTCATAGACAAGGTTTGGGAAAGGGCAGACCCTTTGAAAAAAACTCGGAGTGTGATTGGATGAACATTTTGTTTGTCACATCTTTGTGGGTCAGTCAGAGCAACAAAACACGTGACGTAGCCTCTTCGGAGCTGCATCCCTACCGAAGGAGTAAACTCCATAGAAAACTGCATAATGTGAAATATGGTGACTGTAGACATGTCAGTACACGGCTTTTGTCGTTTTTTCAAAAGAAACTCACTGCTGTTCTTTGTTCTTCTTTTAACGAAGAAATGTCGTCAAGATCTGATAAAACTGACGCTTTAGCAGCGTCCATGCTAAGCTCTTCCACCATAATTGCCCTGGCCTCTTGCTGCTGCTTGTTTACGTCACGACTCCGCCATGCCGAAAGTACTGCCCCTCAACAATGATTGGTCCTGTCACTTTCTAACCGGTCCAGACGGGAGATGATGGATTCGCCAGGAAAAACAAAGAAAAGGGCGAATCCATCTGCTTTGCAAGGTTAGCAAAAAATGGATAACAGGCCAAACTTGGTTCCCACAGAAAAAAAAAGGGAGAAAAGCTGCGAACATGGCTGACAAAAATAGAAAAGGAAAACAGGGTGGATAATGGTGACAAGTGGTTAAAAAGTGGCAAAAATGGGTAAATAATTAGCCAAAATAGGTTAATAAAGAAAAAAAAATGGGATAAAAGCAGCAAATATGGTTGACATAAGTAAGACAGAGAAAAAAGGGTGGATAATAGTGAAAAGTGGTTTAAAAGTGGCCAAAATGGGTTATCAGTGGCAAACGTTGATTTAAAGTGGCAAGAAACGGTTGGCTGAAGTAATGATAAACAGTTGAAATGTAGAAAAAAATTTTTAAAAGAGGCAAAAGTGGGTTTAATAGGGAAAGATGTTTGGCAAAAATGGGTAGAAATAGTGATTAAAAGAGATGTAAAAGTGTTTTTAAAAAATAATATGAACATCGGAATCCAATAATACCTTAATACTTTTTTCAGCTCTAAAATAAAGTAACCAGGACGCTAGCACCAATTTTACTGATCCAACAAACATGATTTGAGATCATCAATAAATCACAACTGGGGAGGTTCTATTTACTGGGTTTTCAGGGATCCAGCCATCTGGGGTCAGACCTGAGTCCTGGGAAACTCTGCTGTGCTGCTGCTTACTGTAAGGTTTGCTAACTCCTGCTGCATACCTGCAGTTGTGACGAACCAAAGTGTCATAATACTTACCCCACATTTGAGCAAAACTCAACCAAAAACACACCTTCAGATGCTTTTTGCACTTTTGCATCATGTTTCCATTCAACGGCCAGGTGTTTTTAGTCATGTTTTGCATCTCGGTGTGTTTTGAAAGTTGCAAATGCAACTTTGGTCGGTCTGAACTTTTTACTGAAACATGTATCTCATTTTACAGATACATAAAGAAGAAGAGACTCTGCAAAAGAGCCTGGCAAACCTTCTTTGAGAAGGAGAAAGAGAAGAAGGTGAAGCAGATCTGTAATGGTTATGGCTGGCGTCTGGCTAAGCGCAACGTTGGCAACTTGTGCATCAGTAACCGCCCCATGCCACAATATGAAGTCAATGTCAATACAACATCCTGCAAAATTAGAGAAAGAAAACCAATTGAAAGTCTTGTGATAGTTGCTTGTGATAAAGTTGAGAACCGCTGTCTTCCTGTGCATTTTCAGTGATACACTAGGCAAAAAACAAATAAAAGGGCTAAACCCTGCAGCCCTCGTGTTTAGAACAAGGTTATGATGAGATATGCAATATTGGACTCCAAATGGGAGGTGGCAGACTGTGTCATGCAAATCAAACCAAAGCCTATTTTGGCCCAAGTGAAAGGAGGGACTCTGAGGCATCATGTCCATTAAAACTGCTGGGACCCCAAAACTTTTTTTTTTTTCCAGGCTTTCATTGCAGCCTTTATCAGTTGTTGTTTGTCTTGGGGGTTACCACCTTCATTCTCCTCTTTAAGAGATAAAATGCATGCTCTGTAGCAGGGGTGTCAAACTCAAGGTCCGCGAGCCAAATCCGGCCCGCAAGATGATCTCATTCTTCTGTTATAACTGGCCCATCAGTCTGAGGTCTGCAGATTTCTCTAAAAATGTAAACTTATCCTTGATGATTTCACATATCCTTGTTAAGTCATTAAATCTGAAAAAGCAATTTTATTTAAAGTGTATTTAGATAAGCTGTCAGGAATGTAGGAAAATGAATTAATTTGTGTTTTAATTTCATATCTTCAATTTTGCATCTCACAATTAGGTCTCAAACTAAGGATTTTGACTTTTCATTTCATACTTAGAGCATTTCAACTCATAATTTTGACTTCTCATTTAATTTTTTGAGCTTTAAGATTCATAATTCTAATATTTAATTCATATTTGGACCTTTTGAACCAATTATTTTGTATTTTATCTCATGTTTTCAACTCCAGACGTTGACTTCATAATCCAATAGTTTGACCTTTTACACTCACAATTTAAAACTTTGAATCATAACAATTTTATGATTACAAATTTTATTTTATATTTTGACTTTTTCAACTCATGATTTTGACTTTCTTTCTAATATATTTGCCTTTAAAAACTTTATTTTTTAAATTCATGTTTTGAACTTTTTGCACTAATATATTAACTTTTCTCAGATTGTGAGTTTAACTTTTTAAATGTCAAAGTAATTTTTCATCAGTGCAACATTTTTTTTTTTACATCTAATTACTATTAAAATCAGTTTTTAACTTTTATTTAACCAGATAAAACCCAATGAGATTGAGATTTATTTTACAAGGGTGACCTGGCCAAGAGGTCAGTGACACACATCATAGTAAATAATACATTTAAGTGCCAGATTACAACAATAAGTTAAACACAAACAGTACTTTTGAAAGTGCATAGGTATTTGCAGATAAAGTGCTGACTCAGAAACAAATTTATAACAGTTTATGGTTAAAAAGGTGACCCTGTCAGGCCCTCAGGTTAGATCTGAAACCAGAATCCGACCCCTGCAGTGACTGAGTTTGACACTCCTGCTTTAAAGAGTTTAAATCTGGATATTGACATGGCCAGTCTAAAACCTTCCACTCCTTGCCCCTGATGAACTCCTTTGTTGTTGTTGTGGCTGACAGAATGTTTCTGTAGACTTCTGGGTTCATTTTTCTGCTGCCATCATGTGTTACAGCATCAATGAAGAGTAATGAGCCCGTCCCAGAAGAACCATTGAGGTTCATCGTTGTAGTTTTTGGCCTGTTCTTTATTGCTAATGAGTGGTTAGCATCTTCTTGTGTAGCATCTGTGCTTTTGTTCATGAAGTCTTCTGTGAATAGTAGATGGTGATACCTTCACTCCTGTCCTCTGGAGGTTGTTGCTGATGTCACTAACAGTTGTTTTAGGGTCTTTCTTTACAGCTCTCACAACGTTTCTGCCATCAGCAGGCTGATATTTCCCTTGATCTAACCGTTCAACATCTATTACTGAGTATACCAGTGGTGTCTTTCTTCTTTAGGACATTCTAAATGGTTGTGCTGGCCATGGTCAATGTTTTTGCAGTGGCTCTGATTGGTTTAGCATCCCGATCACTTGTTTCTCACCCATAGACAGCTCTCTGGTTTTCATGTTGGTAACACCTCGAACTATAATTGCAGTCTGCACAGGCAAAACCCAAATCTTAAACTGAGTGTAGACATCAGCGCTGTTTATTGTCTGAATAACCAGTAATAGGGCACACCTGGGCAAAAAAACACACCTGTCAGTCACATGCTCTAATACTTTTGCTCTCATGAAAAATGTGTGGGTTCAAACAAAATGTGCTTGTAAGTTGTGTATCAGATTCAGATGTAAATACCTGGAAATAAAAGCTGGAATTTTAGTCACCTCTTGTGTCTTATTCATCTGTAGATGTGAAACCTTTGAATAAGGCTGTTGTCTTGAGCATGATGCACTCTATGTTTTTTAATGGGAGACAGATCTTGATTGCATGCAGACCAGTTTAGACCCTGCCCTCTTTTATCGTGAAACCATGCAGTTGTAACTCATATAGAATGTTGTTTGACATTGTCTTGCTCAATCAACCCTGGACGTCCCAGAAAATGGCATTATTGGGATAGAAGTAAACGGTGTGTTTCTTCTGTGAGTACCTCTTAGTGTTAATGTTGCCATCACAGATAGAGAAGTTACCCAACTCTGGGCACTATTACACCCCAGACTCTCAGAGATGCTGATTTTTGTCCTCAAAGGTCCTTTTCCTCTTTAGGACTATTATTTCCAATGAAAATGTCTGACAACTGCACATTGTGGACTGTTGTTCCTTAACTGTGGGACTATTTTATCATGTATTCACTATTATTGATTGTAAATGACTGAGCCTTTCAGGAAAAATCATTTTATGCCCAGTCATGATACTATCACATTACTAGTTAACCTACTTACCTGTGAAATGTTCCAGGTGTTTTTGAGCAGTCTGCATCTTTCCCAGTGTAATTCCACCTCTGTCCCAACTTTTTTGGAATACATTGCAGGCATCAAACTTAGAGTTTGAACATAAAATATCTTTGCACTTGCTGTGCTGTATTCAACAGGATGTGTGTACCCACCAACTTGGCTTGGTAAGTCAGACGGTTCATTTCAGACCCCGGTTCAGGGCAGTTATCAATAATCATAAGACAGACTCTTGGAGTCGTGAGATAAAGATTTTTATCAGATTTTTTATTGGACAATCAGTGCTTTACTTTTGCATCAAACTTTACGTACAGTTGTAATAAATACATGATGGATCGGTGTATTGATCCTTACAGCTGAGTGATCAGAGAACCACTGAAGGTCGTCAGGTAGCCGTTCCCATAAACATATGAATTTGCTCCCATGCGCACATAAACACGGTCTCCTCTTGCCAGCGGAAGATACACCGCGTTTCCTCCGTTATCACCGTTGTCAGACAACACAGGATCGTTGGCAGTGACCACCATCAAATTGTTCTTGTAGAGCATCAGATGAACTCTGCGTGCCCCTTCAGCAGTATAAAAGAAGGTGAAGTAATAAACGCCCGCAACAGGGGCAGTGAAGACACCTGTGGGAAAAACAGAGATGGAGAGATTCACAAACATTCACAAGAAATCTGTTCTTTTAGTCTGGCCCCTCACACCCACAGTTTTGCAGCTTATTTGAATCAATCTGAAGGTAAGTGAGCGTGACCTGTGGCTGAATTGTAGGCGTTGCCGATGTTTGTGATCACTGTCCTGTAGATTAGAGTTGTTTCAACCAGAAAAGGTCCAACATGTGTGTTTCCTCTTGTTGTTGCTGCTGCTGCTGCTGCGCTGAAGATCATCTTGACTTTCCCTGTCAAAAAAGAGAATATTAATCAGTAAAATATCCTATAAATGTTGCAGCATCCATCATTTTTAAATAAAAATTCTACAGAAACAATATGAGATAAAGCTCATATACATAGAGATGGAACTTGGTCTTTCTAGAGCAGGGGTCATCAAGTACATTTGCACAAGGGCCAGATTTAGTCTCAATAGAAACTCTGGGGGCCAGATTTTCAAAAACACAAAAATTAAATGAACATTTTGGTCTGATTGAAATATTACTGCAGTAGTATTTGTATTTTCCCTTAAACTACAGGACATTTTTAGTCATTACCAGTGAGATCTATCCCTGCAGCAGGCCTGACAACAGGATTGGACGGACCCCTGAAAATCCAAGAGAATGGGCCCTCCCTAATTGTCGTTTCGCACCAATATTAACCCATTTTGACACTTTTAACCCTTTTTTATATACATTTTGCTTCTTAAACTCAATTTTTTCATGATTTTAACCCCTTTTAAACCACTTTTCCTGCATATTTTATCCCTTTTGTGCCACTTTTTTATCCATTTTTGCCACTTTTAACCACTTTTATGACATTTTTTCAACAATTTTTGCAACGTTAAAACCATTTTCCCACTTTTAACCAATTGTTGATACTTTTTACCCCTTTTTGCCTCATTAATCCAATTTTTGAAAGATTGTAATCCCCTTTAAACCACTTTTTCTGCATGTTTTATCCCCTTTTTGCCACTCTATTATCATTTTTTGCCACTTTTTAACCCCCTTTCTTTACTTTCTTGCACTATTTTTGTCATTTGAAACCAATTGTTGATACCTTTTGCCCCTTTTTTCCTCCTTTACCATTTTTGACACATTTTAACTTCTTTTCACAACTTTTTTCTGCTAATTTTTGCAACATTTCTGCTAACCTTAACCCTTTTTTAGCTATCGACTAATTTTGACAGTGAATTTCTGTAAAAACAGATCAAATGGTTAGTTATTCTAAAACTATTTTAATGTTAATTGGGATGGATTTAACAGCTGCAGATATTTAAAGCAAAGGATACTCTGGATTGAATGATCTTTCGGGGGCCAGACAGGATGCTTTGCGGGGCCTGATGTGGCCCCCGGGCCGCCAGTTGATGATCAGTGTTCTAGAGGAACTTTTTAATATATGTATAACTTCATATACTGAATGAAGAGTTCCAATGCTGCTGGCCCCCAGCTTTGCCTAAAAGAGCCTGTATTTTAAATTAAATGTTACTGACAAAGAAATATTGATCCTGTCTAGTCATTTTGACCTCATAGATTGTGATGCACTTAACTGATTATTTTCTTGTAGTGGCAGCTGTATCTTGGTTGTTTGACAGCACCCATTGTTTCTCACAGAGGAAGCTGCCAGTTTTGGATGTTTAGTAGTTTAACATGATCAGGCTGAGGAGGTTTTAGCTGTTATTATTACTATAAATGTGTCGCTCTGTGGTGCTGACCAAGGGTAGTTTCATCACCCATATGTAGCACGTTTCCTCATAAAGTTTATCTTAGTCAGAGTCTCTGAGTTTTTAACTTGAAATATTTAACAAGTGTTTGTGCAATGGTGCCTTTATGGTATGTTCACCCCTACTCCTCAGACAGCATGAGTCCTCCACTGAGCTGAAGGAGCATGCTGTAGAAATAACTGTAGCCAACATGTCGGGTCAATAAAACCACTACATATATAACATTTTGGTGTACCTTTGTTTTTGAGCTCCAGGACCTGGGCCTCGCTGGCCTGTAGTCTGATCTCACTGTTGCTCAGCCTGGTGTCACTGTCCCGGAGCTTTACTCTCAGGTTACTTATACTGCTCTCAGCCTTCCTCAGCTTAGCCTCGCTGGCCTGTAGCCTGGTCACATTGTCCTGTAGCTTTGTCTCCACAGCGCTGAGTTTCTCTGACATGGCACCGAACTGTTTCAGGAGATCACACATGTCAGGACTACATCTCTCCACCACAGTGGCGTTGGTGACATCTTGGGCTAAAGCGGCGCCACAGAAGAGCAAAACAAGCCACAGCATGATGAAATGAAGAGTCTCAGTTATCTGCTTCGGGATGATTTTATTCTTTTGGCTTATATTTATTTGTTACCTGTAAACTTTTAACATCCTCTTTGAATCAAGGATGATTTTGTAAGAAGAAATCCATGCTAGATCTGTTTACAGGCTCTCAGTTAACCTTTGATATAGCAGAGAAATGTTCATGTGTGCTTCATTAATCTTCTTCCTAGAAATCTTGTAAATCCTGTTATGAATGAAATGATTCTTAAAGATACTACAGCTTATAATCATATAATAGCCTCTGCTAATAACCTTGTCTACACAGATATGAACCAAAGACCTCACAAGGGAAACACCCCATCTGAGCAAACCAGGAATCAGTGCCCAGCAATGACATAACAGTCGATAAACAATCATGTCCTCAAATGATCCCATCAACAACCTGTTTGGCCCTCATGTGCTTTCATATTGAGAAAATGTGAAGTTATGTCACACAGTGGTTCATGTTGGGTCATGGGCGTCATCTTTAAAGGTACAAGTATGGAGATGATTTTATTTATCAAAAGGAAACAAATCCACAACAACCTGATCTTATGTATAAAAGTCATTGCCTCCTAAACCTGACAACTGGCTGTGCCACCCTGGGCGATTTATGCCGCCTCTTTTTTATAGTTGAATCATGAACTCTGACCTTCATTGAGCCAAGTGAGGCTGGCAGGTCTTTAGATGTTGTTCTTGGTTCCTCATGGCCAATCTTAGGAAGGTTTTCTGCTATTCCAAGTTTTCCCCCTTGTGGATAATGGCTTTCACCTTAGAAAAGCCTTTAAAATGGCTGTTTAACTTTTCCAGACTGATAGATGTCAATGACTTTTTCTTATCTGTTCTAGATTTATGTAGATGGCACCATGATTCTAAGATCTTTTTTAAAAACTGAATGCTGCTTTCCATAAACTGAGGTTAATAACAGTTAGGGGAGACTGGGGACAATTGCAACACTTTTAACATTACTCTCAGTTACTCAGACACTATTTGGACTAGGCACACCAAATCTTTACATATTAAACTTACATGTGTCTGCTTATTACCCATACTCTTTAAAGATGGCTATATATGTCATATTAATCACAACATTTATTTGACTAGAGGAATTCAGATGTTGCAACTGACCCCAAACCTGGGCACAGTTGTAACACAGATCAGGGACGGTTGCTAATTAATTATTATTAATTGTTATTACATTAAATATAAGGGCTTAAAATAAACATGGGAAAAAAAAATGTGAAAATGGCTCAAAAAGAGGCCAAAATCAGCAGGTGAAGGGGGTGTGATGTGGGTCAAAAAGAGACTTAAGTTGGAAGGGAAAACGTACTTAAAAGAGGGAAAAGAGCAGGAAAAGTGGTGAAAATGGGTAAGAAAGGGGGTTAAAAGTGGCAAAAAAAAGCCAAATTAATGGCAGATATCAACAGAAGAAGTGGTTAAAAGGGGATAAAAGTTGATAATTGGGTTACAAAAAGGGAAAATGGATTAGAATTGGCCCAAAAGTGGTGAAAATGTGCTTAAAAGTGTAAAAAGATGTCAAGGGAGGGAAAAACGGGTGAAAACTGGCCACAAGGTGGTAAAACACGATTTAAAGAAAAACTGTCTTTAAAGGGTCAAATGGGGAAAAAGAGTGTCAAGAATGCATTGAAAGGGGCAAAACTGTGGGCCCATTTACTGAGCTTTTTAGGCAGGCTTTGGGCAGGCCTGCAGGGAGGGGAATAATTATTAAATTGAAAAATATATTTGATGATCTGAATCCATTGAAATATAAATCTTATTTTTTTCACATTTACAGAAACTTTACTCCAACATTTGCTGTGTGGTCACAGATACGTTCTCTTTACCAAAGTCTACTGGACTGTTAGACAGCTATTGAAGGTTGTGCTTTCTGATTAGAACATCAACGTTCTGAGTGACCCTTGACCAATAATTGTTTATAACCATAACAGTTATTTCTGCTTTCATTTGAAACAGAGTTTCAGCCTGGAGCTGAATAAAGAAGAGACACAAGACCAGACTCTTTAAAGCTAGGTGTAAGTAATGGCACTGATTTTCATTTATTTTGAAACATAGTGGTGAAGTAAATTCAGTGACCAGTCTTACATTTGAGAGACCAAAAACGCACTGAAAGTGGTGTGGTAGTCAGATCCCCAAACTTGAGTGTCTGCAGCCATCTGCATGTGGACCTGGTCTCCCTGCTGCAGCTGCAGAAACACCGTGTTCCCTCCATTACCAGTTTTGTCAGCTTGTGATTGTTGATCACCGCTCATGATGATCGTCCTGGAGTTCTTGAGGAGAGCCAGACGTGTTCCATGTGCTCCTCCAGCATGGTAAGAGAAGCTGAAATAATAAACACTCAGACAGGAGCGGTGAAAACACCTGTAGAGATACCAGAATAATGGTTGAACAGACAGCTCAGATTCAGGAGCAGAAAAACAGATCAAATCCTGTCATTTTCCACCTTAAATCTGTCATCCTGTAGGTACCTGAGGTTTCGTTGTAGGCGTCACCGATGTTTGTGAAGACGGCTCTGTAGACCAAGATGGATGCTTCGCTGAAAGGTCCGATGCGTGAGCCTCCTCCTCCTGTTGCAGCACTGAAGATCACCTTTGCATTTTCAGCTTCAAGAGAAAAAGTCAAAATTACTTATTAGTAAAAATATCCCATTTTCTCTGGTAAACATCATCAGTGTGATCAATAGTTATGACATATGCATCTGTAAAGTGACAGAATATGCCGGTCACGTATGAAAACATGCAATGTTTCATTTTACCTTGTCTCTTCACGGTTTCCATGTCGTTCAGCCTGGTCTCCAAAGAGACAAGTTTTTCCTTGATGGCGTCAAACTCTTTCGGGAGATCACATGCAGGGGAGCATGAAGTGCCGGAGGAGTTGGAGTCATCCTGGGCCAAAGTCAGGCCACAGAAAAGTAAAAAGAGCCACAGCATGTTGGAAAATGAGCCTCTCAGGGATCTCTTCCAGGCTGGTATGATTTTTCTAGCTGCTGGAGGGATCTTTATTTATGTCCTGTAAATTTTTAACATCCCCTCTGAATCAAGGATGATTATACAACAAAAAACAAATACTGCCTGTATTTACTGGCAAGCAGTCCACCTTTGAAATCCCTAAAAAATGTTCAGAACATTGGCACTGATTTGATAGCCATCATAAGTGTCTAAACTAAGGCTACAGAGCAGTTCCAAGCACACATTGTAACAAATTAGTATTAAAGGGATACTTCAACATTTTGGCAAATTCGTCCATTGCCATAATTCCTATAGTCTTAGTAATAGGTTTGTTACCTTCATTTGTTGGTGCAAGCTGTTTTTACATCTGCCGCTGCCGAGCTCGGACCTGCTATGCCAACTCAATGCAAGCAGACGGTATTCCGGTTTTCCCTCATCAGACTCATCAAATACACAATCCAACAACTCCAAAACGCTCTCGTGGACAAGTTGTGACCTGTACATTCACCACGCTATGAAATAATCATGGAACATTACGAGACGAAGATGTTTTAAAGCGAAATGCAAAGCCGGAACTACACTCTAGGCATGGCTGCTGCACTGTGTCACTCCACCCAGTGGTTTGATCAAGAAATAGTTCAGAGTATTTGCTTCCTGCGTCGTAATGTTACGTAATTGTACGTTATTATTTCGTAGCGTGTTGAATGTGCAGATCACAACTTGTCCACGAGAGCGTTTTGGAGTTGTTGGAGTGTGTATTTGATGAGTTTGATGAGGGAAAACCGGAATACCGTCTGCTTACATTAAGTTGGCACAGCAGGTCCGAACTCGGTAGTGGCCGATCTAAAAACAGTTTGCACCGACAACTGAAGGTAACGAACCTATTACTAAAACTATAGGGATTATGGAAATGGACGAGTGCCAAAATGTTGAAGCATCCCTTTAAAGTTAATAGTCCAGTTCTCCAAATAATAATACAGTTTTATTTTGCTTTGAAACACTGATTTGTTGCCAAATTGTATCTGAATTAAAAAACTGGTAAAAAAAAGCTGGCTCTGTGATCGAAATCGAGCTAAACTCATTGGAGGATGAGGTGGAAAGACACACAATGAAGAAGCTAGAGGCCATTCTGAGGAACATGGATCATCCACTTCATATCTTCCTAAATGACCAAAGAAACAACGGTGGTGGACGGCTCCTGTCCCTGCGCTGCAGGACAGAAAGATTTAGAAAATCTTTCATACCATCAGCAATTACACTTTATAATTCTACCGTAAACAGATGAGAGAGACTCCAGACCACTGAATTTCCCTGTGGGGATAAATAAAGTTATTGTATTGTATTGTATTTTACAACTTTGGAAGCCATTTACCTTTGTGAATAGCATTTGTGCTCTATATTAAGACAGTATTATTGATACATGATGAAGGAAGCCCATCTCAAGATGTTTTTTTTGTTGTTGTTGTTCCTTCGTGATGTAAATTGCCTGTTAATACATTAATAAAAGCAACAAAGTAAAAAACAAAAAACACTGACTTGTTCTTTTTTCCTCTTCTATCAGTAACTTTGCTTTTGAGTGATTAAATGTCAACCAAATGTTGCATAAATGTTCTCTACCATGTTCAACAAATATTATAAGTTCATAGTCCGGTTGCTCACAACACCCATTCAGAGAGCCAATCAGAATCAAGATTATCAGACTGAGGGCCCAAAAATCCATTCGCTTCCAGTCAGACTTTGCCCTAAAGGCGAATCATACACCAATCATTATTTGGTCATAGGAGACACAAGTTTGCACTCTTACCAAAATATAGGTGTGAAAAAAGAATCAATTGTTTTCAATGACAATTTCCATTTTTTGACTCATCTGAGCACAGAACATTTTTCCATATTGCCTCAGTCCATTTTAAATGAGCTTTGGCCCAGAGAAGATGGCTTCTTCTTTGCATGATACAGCTTTAACTTGCATATCTCTGAGGTCTAACTGGGGACTTTAAACAGAGCACTTCCTTAAGACCCTAGGGCTCTAGTGGGCTTACTGGGTAACAGCAAATCCGATAAATATGAAGGGGCAAGTCGATTCAAAACTTTAAAAACCAACAAAAGAATCTTAAAATTAATTCTAAAGAAACTGTAGCCAACACAGAGACCTTAAAATGGGTGTTAATTATACATTAGTCAGCATTTGTTTGTAATTTTTAACTGCATAATTCAAAGTATGAAATGAAAACACAGATTATTTCTTTTCCCACATTCTGGGCTTTTTATTTTATTATTTTGTCATTTATGACGGTACCACAGGCTGGATTTGGAGTTTGACACCCCTGATGTAGAGTCTCCAAATGTAAATCTGCCTGGATATTTCTATCCAATATTGCTTAACAGTCATTTTTGGTTGGTGTTGCATCAAATTTTAACTTGAATAAGATGTGGCCATGGCTCCATTAAGTTTGTAAGTTAAAACATCACAGACAGTATAAAATAGCATTTAATGGCATTGAAGACAAATATTGAAAGCATCAGAAGACTGCAAAAGAGGCCGTCTTTCATGAGTGTGTTTGTTTGACTGTTTAAATGTCCAGTCCCATAGCTTTGTTAAGACTGGTTAAAAAAGGTTAAAGTTGCTCTTTATTTGATAAAGAAGGGGAGAACAATGGATGTGAATGGATACCAATTTTTAACGTAAATGTTTACATTTTTTCTGTCACACAGAACTGAATAAGAAGAAATAAATGACAACATTCTTTCAGTTATCTTTATTATTTTTTTGAAATACACTGGTAAAAGAACTATTTATGAAGGGGAGAACAACAGTGCTACATTTGAGAGACCAAACACCCGCTGAATGTAGTGTGATAGTCTGATCCCCAAACCTGTGTATTTTCATCCAGGCGCACAAACACACGGTCACCTGGCTGCAGCAGCAGAAACGCAGTGTTTCCTCCATTATCAGTTTTGTCAGCCGTTGATTTTTGATCACCGCTCATAACAATTGTCTCAGAGTTCTTGCCCCTCCAGCGTGGTAAGAGAAGCTGAAGTAATAAACACCTGCCACAGAAGCGGTGAAGACACCTGTGGAAATAAATGAAAAGGAGAGAGATTCATGCTAAAGTATATAGCTCAGATCCAGAAAAGGAAACACAGCTTCTTATCTGATCCAGAGGTTGTCTAGTACCGTGAACCCAGCTTTAAAACCAGATACCCACAAAGATTGTTTCTCCTAAATCAGTCTTTAAGAACTCAGATCAGTTATCTCTTTACCTGAACTATCATCCTTCTTTGAGACCTGATCTTCAGTTATAAATTAGCACTGTTTAAACAAAGCTCGATTGTTTGAAGTGGGACACATGATGCCAATTAATTCTGCATAGCCTACATGTAGTCTGCAGTGTTCAGAGTATGCAGCAATTTTGCTCCAGCTGTTGCACAGTACACCAGAATTTTCACCATTTTTCAGTACTCTATTCCAAACAGTACGGTACCCAAATTCCTGGCATTTGGTACCACTCTTTAAAAAAATTATGGCACTGATTTAAGTGACTGGTGAGGTATTAAACAGGTTGGGAAGTCTTACATGGATATCCACAAGATGGCAGTGTGAGCAAGAACACAGAGAGTGTAAACAGTGAAGTAGAAGACTGGAGTCATTCATTCAGGTTAATGCAGCCCAAGCTTCAGCCATGAGAGGAATCATGTTTGCTACTAACAAGAACAACAGCAACAGTCATCCACTTCAGTCATACCCTATTGTCAAGGTGAACAAAATGGGCAACAATGTCTTCCATTAAGCTACCTTACCCACAAAGTAAAAAAAATCTGTCCATTTTAGCCATTTTTATGTGTTTCAACTACAGTTTATGACAAATTTCCATTTAATTGAGTTAGCTCCCTGAGCCCTGAAATATTTTTGTAACCATTGTGTCTCACCTGGCTTTTTGTCTTAAAACGCTTATAAAAAATGTAATTTGCTTAATAATGTGGAAAGTGGTGTATAAAGGGGCTATACATGCATAGATTATTAAGGAAAAAATATAGTTGCAAAATATAAATACAATATAAACATTACAAAAATTAAGTACTGATGAGCAAAAACTGTACAGATGTGTTGGTGAACTGGTGATTAGATCATAGCGCAATTTGCTCTAGAAGAGTGTAACATACAGTGTGCAGCTGAAAACAGAAGAGATAAAAGTCCAGAGTGTGCTAATGTACAGTATAAGTCTCCACAAATATTTGTATTTGTATTTATTTTATTTGAAATGAGAGGGTCAGTACATATCATTAAACACTTACATGTAAATATGTAGGATTATAGCCAATGGCTAATTTCCATCCTTTGACCCTGGGCAGGTTGATGTTAACAGTGTACAATCAATAAAACAGAGGTACAATATCAATAAAAGGTAGAGAATAAAAGATGACATAATAATGAAAAGTACAGTAAACAACCTAAACAGACAATAGACTCATGACAGATCAGAAGAAAAGGAAAAAAGAAAACTCTGGGGATTTGGCTTGTTCAGTTGAAGTGCCTGTGTGCTAAAGTGCTATGTGCTAAGGTGCTTTATGTGCAAAGTGCTTTATGTGCTGAAGTGCACGAATGCTGCAGTTTTAAAGTGCTGTTGTATATTGCACGTTGCCCTATTGCACTTAATTTGCACACACAGACGTGTGTGTGCAGGTGTTATTGCACTGGTTAGCATACATAGGTTTAATTATGTACGCACTATATCACAAAAAATTTGCATACATACATTTATGTAAGCATATAAGGTCACTAGAATGACTAGTCACAAACAAAATCCTCAACAACCAGTTACATTAATAAAAAATAGCACCAATTACATCCAATACACTTGACAATACAAATAAAACAGTCAATCCATTCATTCATTGTGACTGCAGTTTTGATTCTCCAGTAACCACATTTTTAAATGCTTAGCAAAAGAGGTAAGTGTTGGTAAGTCACGTATGTTACTTGGTATTCGATTCCAAGATTGAGATGCTCAATATGAAAAAACTGACTCCCCAAAGACAGTTTTTCTAAATGGAACCAGACAGTCTCCTCTGGACCCTGCTCTGGTTGACCTGTTTGTGTTTATCTTTATAAATTCTTTTAGTGGTGGTGGTGCTAGACCATGCAGAATTTTGAAGACTAAGGTGGCATCTGCATATGTTATTATATTTTCCCAGCTCAATAATTCATATTTCTTTAGGATGTTGCAATGATGATGCGAGATGGGCTTTTTGTCCAAAACGTTTAAAGCCTGTTTATGTGCAGTTTCTATAGGTTTCAGTGTAGACTTGCATGCCAGTGCCCAGGTTGTTAGACAGTAGGTCAATTGCGGCATTATCATCGCATTTAGGTATAATTTTGCAGAGTCAATAGTTAAGTTGTTTTGGATGTATTTAAAGTTTGAGAGGTTGAATTTTACACTATTCACAATTTGTTTTACTTGTTTGAAGCAAAGCTGTGAATCAATAGTAATTCCTAAATAATTAAACTCCTGTACGACTTCAAGTTTTGTTCCATGCACAAGCACATCAACGGCTACATCAACATTTACCTTTTTAGAGAAGAACATGCAAACAGTTTTTGACACGGTAAGGTGCAAGTGAGAACGTTTCAGCCAGTTAGACACCTTTGACATAGCTGCTGATAAGTCTTGTGCAGCTTGAGTTTTTGTTTTAGCGTGCACATACACAACTGCATCATCAGCATACATCAAAGCTACGTTTGAGGGACAGCAATCAGGCAAGTCATTAATGTACAGACTAAACAAGAGTGGTCCCAGGACTGAACCCTGAGGTACCTTGAGGTTATTTTCAGAAGTTGTGGATGTCGTATTGTGAATTCTAACACACTGTTTCCTCTGCCCAATGTATGATTCTATCCACTGCAGTGCTTTGACAGAAAAGTTAAAATATGACAACTTTGTTAGTACTATCTGGTGATTCACAGTGTCGAATGCCTTTCTTAGGTCGAGAAAAACTGCTCCTATGATACCACCAGTGTCAATTTTAGACTTTAAGTTTTCCAAAAAAAAAAGCAAATGGCTGTCTCAGTAGAATGATGTTTTCTGAAGCCAAACTGCATAGGATTCAAGTTGTAAGGACTGTCATTTAAATATCCAATAAGCTGCTCTGCTACCAGTTTTTCAGCTACTTTGGAAACTGCAGGGAGAATGCTTATTGGTCTGTAATTACTGATTGTTGCTGAGTCTCCTGATTTAAAGATTGGTGTGATAAGGGAAGATTTCCATGAGTTTGGAAATGTACCTTCAGTTATGGAGTTATTAATGATGCTGGTCATTGGAGCAATGAGTGATTGTTTATGCTTTTTCAGAAACATTGTGTCCATATGAAATACATCCTTGACTTTAGAGTTCTTCAACCCGCAGAGCACATGATCTACATCTGCCTGAGAAACTGCATTTAAATTAAAAACCGGAGCAGAGGTGTTCAGAGGCATTGAAGGTTGGAATTGGGAACTGGAGTCAGTAGTCAGAATTTTAACTGAATCAATAAAGTATACATTATGGGCTGTTGCAATCTCATTTGGGTCATGAGTTAGATTTCCATTTATTTGAAACTCCCCGATGGTCTTGTTAGAAGTATTATTTCCTGTTAATTTCTTTATGTTTCACCAAATCTCCTTGGCATTGCCTCTTGCATTGCTTATTATATTAACAAAGAAATTTTCCTTTGCTGTTCTGATTTCCTTGGTTACTTTGTTCCTGAGTGAAGTAAACGTGTGTCTGTTATGTGTTGACTTTGTCTTGAGGGCTATCTTGAGAGAATGATCCCACTGTTTCATCAGTGACCATATTGTACTGTTCAACCAGGGTAGCTGATTGCTTTTCCTTGGCTTGTGTTTTATGTTTTTCATGAAACCAGACATAGTTTTTTGAATTACTGTCATGAATGTGTTACAATTGTCATCTAACTGTTCATAAGTGAGGTGCTCAGACCAGTTTATTTCACTCAGGGGCAGTTTCCAAATTGTCAGTTTCACACTTTGGTATTCTTAACTGTTATGACTTGTCACTGGGAGGGCAAGTAAATCTGTTTTTGTTAACTTTCTAGAGAACAAGACCATGTTGTGGTCAGACAGTCCTGTGACCATGTTGAATATTTTTTGTATTCTTTCATGCTTATTGCTGAATACCAAATCTATACAGGTCGCTGACAAGTCTGTTATTCTACTGGGTTCTTTGGTAACTTGTACAAGATCAAAACTGTTTGATAGTGCTTTAAGGCATTTTCGGTTAGTTTTATCATTCCAATTTACATTAAAGTCTCTCAGCAAAATTACTTCATTTTTAAAATTACATTCTTTAAGAATAGCTTGCAGCTTCTCATAAAAAATATTGGAGGCTGATGGTGGTCTGTAAATTCCAATCAATGTGACAGACATTTGGGGGGAGAAGGTGATGTTGAGGCCAATGCATTCAAGGTTATTCACACATGACCAGTGTACTTCTTTACACTTCAGGTGCTCTCTAATATAAAACAACACCCCTCCACCTTTACCCTCAGACCTGTCTCCTCTAAAATTGTTATATCCTAGTACATTTAACCCAGCTGTTGGTGAGTTAGAATGAAGCCATGTCTCGGTAATACAAAGAAAATCTAAGTTTGATTCATATAACAGATGTTACACTTGATCACATTTAGGCGTTATACTACGTACATTCAGGTGGCCACCAAGTAAGCCCCTTGGTTTAGCTTTTGAGTCCCATATAACACGAGCATGGTTTAAAATCTTGAGAAGCTTGTACTTACGATGTTTCATAGTCACTCTATTTAATACACGTGAGTTATTACCTGGGACCGTCACGGTGGAGAGGGCATCCAGCTGCTGAGTCTTTGGCTGTAGGTGCCCAACCGCTGGAGAGGCTGCTGGTGACAGTGGACTATGCCCCGTGATCGATGTGGTCGAAAGGGCATCCAGCTGCTGAGCCTTTGGCTGTAGGCGCCTTCCCGCTGGAGAGGCCGCTGGTCCTTAGCTATCCTCCGGTGGTATGGCTAGCAATGGTGGAGCCCGGGGTAGCTGCCATGATGGCCAAGTCACAGCAGCGTGTCCTGGATTGTCACCTAGGAGGATAGCTAGCAGTGGTGGAGCCCAGTGTGGCTGCAGTGGCGGCCCGTTTCGTAAGAGTGGAGCCCAGGTTAGCTGATGTGGAGGCCGCCATGATGGCCGGAATAACAACAGTGGAGACCGCTGCGATGGTAGCTGCTCCGACAGCAGGGGTAACAGCAGTGGACGCCATGCTAGCTGCCATGCTAGTTGCTCCGACGGGGGGGTAACAGCGGTGGATGCCAGGCTAGCTGCCGTGCTAGCTGCTCCGATGGCTGGGCTAACAGTGATGGATGCCAGGCTAGCTGCCGTGCTAGCTGCTCCGATGGCTGGGCTAACAGTGGTGGATGCCAGGCTAGCTGCCGTGCTAGCTGCTCCGATGGCTGGGCTAACAGTGGTAAATGTCAGGCTAGCTGCCGTGCAAGCTGCTCTGACGGTCGGGGTAACAATGGTGGAAGCCAAGCTAGCTGCAGTGGTATCTGCTCCGATGGCCGAGGTAACAGTGGTGGAATCCAGGCTGACTGTTGAGGTAGCTGCTGTAAGGACACTGCCAGCAGCAGTGAAGTCAGGGCTGGTTGCTGTGTTAGCTCCTGTGAAGGCCCAGCTATCAGAGGCGGAGTCCAGGTAGGCTGCTCCTGTGCCGTAGCTAGCGGCATTGATTGGGCTAGGCTGGGGTGTGGTACGGGGCCGGGGTTTGTCTCTATATCACCAGCCAAGAGGAGAATGACTGTGAGGTGTGCAAGTCCGAGAAAGCTATTCAAGGCTTTTGTGGAGCCGTGTTTATTTGAAGGTGTTGTAACACGTCCAGAGTCCATGAGTCTTGAATATAGCACATGTTGGCTACCTTTAGCAGGGCTATAGATCTGGTCGTTTTTAGCGATAGTATACAGGCACAGAGGACATAAACATAGAAAAAGAATTACTAAAAACATACAAAAGAACGTTGGCGACAGAGATAGCGGCGTTTTGATGAAGTTTGTGGTCGTCTGCAGCTTAAACGTAGGACCTGCCTGCCTGCGTGGCTGTCTGGCCTCCGCCATCTTTTCCAAAGATGCTTGTTTATTATAAAGTCAAGTCTTCAGGTAACATGGGTAACATGCTTGTTTATTGTCTGCTGGTTCTGGGGTTCAGTTAGAGTCTGTGGGGGGAGAGGGCCAGAGTACTGATCATGATAATGACAGCAGAGGGGAAGAAACTGTCTTTGTGGTGGGAGGTTTCAGTTCTGATGGACTGCAGCCTCCTGCCAGAGGAGAGGGCCACAGAAACTCAGTGTCCGGGTCTAGAGAGGTCAGCTGCAATTATACCGGCATGCCTCAGAGTCCCGGAGGCATACAGGTCATGGAGAGATGATAGAGTGGTAGGTTTCAGTAGTACCTCTTACTTTTCTAGCCCTTTGTTGTCCTGTCCCTACTGTTTTGAGATAAGGTTAGGGTTAACATGTCTGATATGTTTATGTTTTCTTGTGAATAAAATATGGATTTATGAGATTTGCACTCATAGCATTGTTTTTAATGACATTTTACACAGTGCCCCAACTTTTTTGGAATCAGGGTTGCATTTCTTTTGACTTATTTGATTATAAGAAGCTTCCAGAATTTTATCAGACCTGAAGACTTTACTTACTGGACACCACTGCACTACACTCTCTCATCCTAATGGTGTCCAGCCCTGTCCATATTTCTGACCAATTTCTTGGAAAGTAGGCATTATTTAGAAATATTGGGTACGTTTACATCCAGCTTTCATTCGATGGTAAACATTTCTATTTGTATACAACTAAACGTTTCACCCTAATCTGACCACAGGCTGTCATATGACAAGAGAGGTCCGCTTGTTGGGACGAGGGATATGGAGGGAGATCCTGGTAGTATGGATGCACTGGGAATGACCCTTAGGGCTCATACATCTTTGAAAGTGGATTAGTCTCTATGCAGGAGAAGGGTTTTGGACTCTAAGAGCTGATCAGACCTCTGAGTTTCACATCATTAAGGGATTAATCTCTCATAAACCTCCATATCTCTCTCTTTCTCTCCCACGTCAGGAGAAATAAACGTGTAGTATATAAATTGTACCCTCAAAGGAAATGAATAAATACTCAGACACATTTATACTGTATTTTATCTCATTTAAATTGACCATAAACATAACAGTACAAGGTTAAAAAAAGATTATTTTTTTCCTGAAACTTGTTGCAATATCAGCATTAAAAATAGGGTGTCATTTGTAGGTGTAAGATAAAGAAACTCCACTTCCTTTCAAACTTACTAAATGTCTTGCTATATAAATATTTACACGACTGAGAAACAGGAAATTGTTTCTTTACTCACGTCAGCATGTTGCTTTACAATAAATACATGATAGAACTACAGCCAGTATCTTATATAGTCATACTTTAAACTTAAGAGATAAAAATGCCTCAAGCATTTTTTATCTTGACAGAAATGTTTTCAAAACTCAACAAAACTCAGCATTTCCACTTCAAAAATCACACAATTAAACACAATAGACAATCCTGCTGAATGTTGATAGGTTAAATATAGCTGACTACATAAAAGTTAAGAACCAAAGCAACCACCCATCCCACTTCAGCCACACATACAAAAGACACATTAGTTTCTATTATATAAACAAGTGTTACAACAGCTGTATTTCTGGCATATTCTACATTCAGCCACAGGTTTATTCTGCCTAACCAGCTTTGTTTGACAGAAGCAACACTGATTTAAGCCATTTTAATAATAGGAACATTCTTTATCTTCAGAAAACCTTAATGACAAAATCAGAATATTAGTATAGGTATGCATTTGTTGTTGTTGTTGTAAAGGACACTTTTTTTTAATCTTTGATGTTATGTAGATGATTCACCTCACTTCGTGGACTTTGAAAAACTCGTACTGAAACAAAAAAGAAATTGCGTTAACACTGAAAAACTGAGACACTAAAACCCAACCAAAGTAAAATGTGATTTTTTTCAATCATTGTCACGAGTAAATAATTTCACTCTGAAAAAGCTGAACTTAGCATACAGCAGTATTCCCTGTTGGGCCTCCCCTTTGGTAAAATAGAAAAACCTACAAAATTCCATTCCATCCCACAAAAAGCAATATGGTTCTGTGCTACCATCACAGAATGGCCTAGTGCAGTCATGATTGTCCAACATAGAAAAGTTAACCAGCTTTTAACAAGAAACATGGACTGAGAGTACAACTTCCTGTTGGAGCAGCTACCTGAATCATGCCATGCAGGTCTAAATGGGTCTTGCCAACAGGTGGCGCTATAACAGATATTTAATGTTGGCATAAAGGTGTGTTTAGGAAGGGTCTGCTATCACACAGTGCAGTTTGAGCTCCAGTATGTTTGAATCACACTAACTTCCTGTTACATGGCGAGACATCATTGATGGGCTGCCAGAGCTACACCCCTTAAGTTTTGAGTATGTGCTGAATAACATTTTGGAAAGTTTCTTTTCTAGCGCCACACAAAAGTTTGCATGGCTTGGGTTCTTTTTGTAGGAGCAGCTCACCCAAGAATGAGGCCTGGAAATGCCTAATTGTAGTCATTCTCTTTTATCAAAAATTCAAAATGGCAGACTTCCTTTCACTTTGGCAATATCAGTCTGATAGGCGTTTTTTGTAGGTCCTGACTATGTACCTGTAAATGCCAAATTCCATAAACCTGAGTTAAATATGCTGCAGGGGCAGAATATTTAAAACTTTGATGGGGGGCGCTACTGAGCCAGTTAGCTTGGCTCACCTCATTTCATAAATGGCCATATATGTTTGATCTAATTGACCAATATTTGTGGCAGTAAAGGTGTTTTAAGTCCCTGTTTCATGGTGAACAATGGCAACAACATCAGTCATAAATATGTCACTGTGAATGGGGGCAATTTTAGGACTCCTAAAAGCAATTCTGAGAGCAATTTGGTCAACTCTGTTTGTTCTTCTGGGCCATGAAAATACAATTTATACTCTTCCTTCCACTACCGTTATCTGAGTGTTAGATATTAATTTAGATATGTTGGGTGTTTTTTAACTGGATTTGCAGTGTTTCCCCACAGTTTTTTTCTACTCTAACTCTTTTCACAAATTGATAATGTGCATAAAACCTGGTGGCTGGAAACCCCAAAGATACAACACAAGTCAGTAGTTTTATACTGAGTATCAGTCGCCATATATTTTCAAAGTGATGAACTCGAACCCTGTGTTGCCTGTGAAAAAGATCAGTTTGAGTACACTTTATTGAAAATCACATCAAGTCAATGTCTATATTAAATGATTTCCAGGTGTACCTGGTGGTTTGGTTGAGGCTTAGTTGTGCTGAAGGATGTGGAACATTATTGTAATCATGCGTTGAGAAATCTATGATAAAAAGCAGAAAGAGCAATAACATCATTTTGTTCTCATCACATCAATATTAGTGATTCTATTATTTCTAAAAGTTCAATGAAAGAAGTTGATTCTTCACCCTCTCTTGTGTTTATCGGGTCAATGGATTCATACATGGTTTCTTCATTCATTGTTTCTGATGGTCACGTTTCTTTGGTGGGAAGTGATTTAAAAGTTCCTGTTCAAATACTGCGTGACACTGCTGCCTTTGACTCATTCACTCTGGCTTCAGTGTTGCCTTTTTCTGAAGAGAGTCACACAGGGTGTTTTGTGCCGGTTTTGGGAATGGGAATGAGGGTGTTGCAAGTCCCATTGCACAAAATGATGCTTCACTCTGATCTCTTTTAGGGCCAGATAACAGTTGGGGCGTCCTGCGCTGCCAATTGAGGGCATCATACTGATTTTGGGTAACGGTGTGGCAGGTGGACATGTCTGGGCTGATGCTCCACCTTCGCCGCCGCCTGTAGTCTCCGCTGTTCCGCTGATGAGGAAACAGCCAGACGAGAATCAGACCAACTTTCCTGAAGTTTATATTGCATGTGCAGTAACTTGCTCAATGACACGTGACACTCCAGAATCAGTCTCTGATCCTGTAAAAATTAAAGGTGAGGTGTCAGATTCGGTGTATTTTTCTCTGTCTTACGTGCCTCTCTCGGTTTTGCAGGAGGAGCTAAAATTGGAGCAGCGTGCAGATTCCTCTCTGGAGGGTTTGTTTGACATGGTGTTGCCTGAAGATGAGGTAAAAAATAATTCTCATGGTTATTTTTTGCTGAATGAGCTGCTGGTGAGAAAATGGGTGCCTCATGGTGATGATTTCATTGGAGACCCCATTATCCAAATTGTTGTGCCTGCTAAATTCCATGAGTCTTTGCTGAAACTTGCTCATGATGAATCTGGACACTGGGGGGTAAAAAAGATTTATAACCGGGTCCTCAGGAATTTCTTTTGGCCTCGATTAAAGAGGGATGTAGCATCGCATATTAAAACGTGTCACACCTGTCAGCTCACAGGCAAACTGAACCAGAGCATTAAGCCCGCTCTTTTGCTCCCGATTCCTGCCATAAGTCAGCCGTTTGAGCATCTCATTATTGATTGTGTTGGACCACTCCCTCGCTCTCATTCAGGTGCTGTGTATTTGTTGACAGTTATGTGTCAAAGCACCCGTTATCCTGCGGCATATCCATTACACACGATCACTGCGTGCTCTGTCTCAGTTTATTTCTATATTCGGCATTCCAAAGGTAATCCAGTCGGACCAAGGCTCAAATTTTACCTCCAATTTGTTCTCTCAAGTGTTGAAACAGCTTCACATTAGACACAACAAGGCATCTGCATACCATGCCCAAAGTCAGGGGGCCTTGGAACGTTTCTACCAATCCTTAAAATCATTGTTGCGCTCCTATTGTGTGCAGATGGACAGAGACTGGGAGGAGGGGTTACCGTGGTTAATGTTGGCAGCCAGAGAAGTGACGTAGGAGAGCACAGGCTTCAGCTTTGATAATTTGGTGTTCAGTCACACTGTGTGTGGTCCTTTAAATATTCTGTGTGATCAGTGGAAGGATGCAGAAGGATGCCTAAAAATCTAATTTATTATGTGAATGGTTTCCGCCATAGACTGTATGCTGCCAGAGAACTGGCAAAGAAAAACTTGACTTTTGCTCAAAATAAAATTAAAAAGCTGTATGACCGGCGTTCTGAGCGCCGTGTGTTTAGTGTGGGGGACTAAATCTCAGCTTTGTTGTGACTTCTCCATTTCAGGCTAGGTATTCTGGTCCATATAAAGTGACAAAAATAATGTCTGAGCACAACTACATGATTTCTACTCCTGAGCGTAGAAGGAAAGTGCAACTATGTCATGTCAACCTGTTAAAACCTTATTATGCTCGGGTTTCAGATAACACCAGTAAGGATGAGAGTGCTTCAAAACTTGCACACCCTACTTGTTCAGTGGGGAGAGTGTCCACAATTTATTCTCCACAGTCAGTGTCCACTGAGGTAAACGATAGTTTGCCTTGTGTTGATCCCGCTGTTCTTCAAGGTGGCCTTAGAAACTCGGAGTCTCCTGAGTAACCTGCAGGTCCTCTTAGGTCACTTAGCTGAGTCCAAACAGGCAGATCTTTGTCATGTAATAAAATCCTTTCCTTGTTTGTTCAGTGACACTCCCATGCAGATGCATCTAATTGAGCATGATATTGATGTTGGAGATGCGCAACCAATCAGGCAGAGATTTTACCGTGGTAATCCTAAAAAACGTAAATATCTTGATGCTAAAATAAAATACAGGCTTGATAATGGCATAGCTGAACCTTCCTCCAGTTGGGCTTCCCCTTGTCTTTTAGTGCCAAAGTCTGACAACACTCCACGATTTTGTACCGACTTTCGTAAGGTAAACGCTGTTACAAAGCCAGACTCTTTTCCACTTCCCCGCATGGAGGATTGCATTGATCAAGTGGGCCATGCCAAATATGTCAGTAAATTCGACCTCCTTAAAGGTTATTGGCAGGTCCCTTTGTCAGAGCGTGCGCGTGAGTTATCCGCGTTTATTACTCCAAATGGTCTGTACTCTTATAATGTCATGCCTTTCAGGTTGTGTAATGACCCTGCAACATTTCAGAGGCTCATGACCAAAGTTTTGGGGGATTTTGAGGGGTGTACTGTCTATTTAGATGACGTAGTTGTCTTTTCTTGTCTTTTAGGTGCATTGTTTGGCCGTCTGGCTGAGGCACATCTGTCTGTTAACCTCGCTAAGTGAGATTTTGCCAGAGCGATGGTGATGTATCTTGGTCGAGTGGTGGGGCAGGGTGCTGTCCATCCCGTGGAGGAAAAAGTTAAAGCAGTGGCATGCTTTCCTGTTCCCACAACCAAAAACGAGCTCATGAGTTTTCTAGGTCTTGTCGGTTATTACAGGAGCTTTTGCAGAAATTTTTCTGATATAGTTGCACCACTCACAGACTTGCTTAAGGCAAGCGCGACTTTTGTGTGGTCTCCTGTTTGTCAGCAAGCATTTGAAAAAGTCAAATCATCGTTGTGTGATGCACCTGTTGTCTCTGCTCCCAGGTTTGATTGTCCCTTTGCGCTCCAGGTTGATGCCAGTCACGTGGGGGTGGGGGCAGTACTGTTGCAGAGAGATGAATCTGGTATTGAAAAACCAGTAAGCTTCTTCTCTAAAAAGTTCAACTCTTACCAACTCAGTTATTCTACCACTGAGAAAGAAGCATGGGCATTACTGTGGGCACTTAAGCATTTTGACATGTATCTTGGATCTGGTGTCATACCTGCAGTGGTCTTCACCGATCACAACCCTCTCATTTTCCAAATTCATTCAAGCGTCCTAATCAAAGATTAGTGAGATGGTCACTATTCCTTCAGTCTCACTGGCTTGATATAAGGCATATAAAAGGGTCTGACAATGTGGTGGCAGACGCATTGTCTAGAGCGCCTTTAGAGTAATAGCCATGTGGTTTTTCCTATGTTTATTTATTATCTCGTCCCATTTGCTATTCTCATCTTACTCCTCTTAAACTGCTTCCCAGGTACCAGGTTGCTGAGGTCGGAGGGTGGTGATGTAGGTGTAAAAAGAGGTATTAATAATAAACATTGGGTCAGTTTTCTTGTAAATATTGTAAAAGGGTAAAGTGACCAATGGTAAGTTTTAAATAGTTTAAAGTATTAATGATTAGAAAAAAAAGGTTAAAAACAGGACAGATGATTGTTGGACCTAATTAATGTTGTAAAAAAAAAAAAAAAAAAAAAAAAAGAACAAAACTAGAATTTTGTATCACACTATCATCCTGATTTGTTGAGATTTCGAACTTTCTTGGTTTAAATTTGGGTGATTCCAAATTAAATTTAAGTTTGTTGAGGAATTGTTTGTGGTTCCGGGTGGGAACCCCGTTTTTATGGAAGAGGGTGTGACGGCCTCCTGCCTCTAGGACCCGCTACTGTTTTGTGTGTGTTCTCATTTACTAATGTTTGTCCCTGCAGGCCTGGTAGGAGGTGTGCGTTGCATCTGGGCGGATCCCCCAGGTGCATAAGAGCTGGCATTCACATCTCTTCATTCTCTCTCTGCTCTACCCTGCACTGCTGCAGTTCTGCCCTGCAGTGCTCCGATTCCTCGTGTGCACTGTGTTTTGGTTTAGTTATATCCTGTGTTAGTTTAGTTATTATTTTATTCAGTTGTTAATCTTTTAACTTATATTTCTTAATAAAATAATTTAGCTTCTTAGTTAAACCGCACGTCTCCTTATTTTTTGTCATGGCTCTGAGCCGGATCATGACACCCTCATATCACAGTTCCCTCCTGCCTTTTGTGGGAGCAGGATTCACTACCTCTCCAGGTCCTCATTGATATAGGGGCTGACGACAACTTTATTCAAGATGAGCTAGTTCGGCAACTTCAGCTCCCTCTTGAACCTTTAGCTTCTCCCAAAGTTGTTACAGCCTTAGATGGTCGAGTTATTGCTAAGGTTACCCACCGCACCATTCCCGTTACACTTATTATTTCTGGTAATCATCGCAAGGACATTTCTTTTTATGTTATTCCTTCACTGCACTCGCCCATTGTTTTAGGTCTCCCTTGGCTACAGATTTACAACCCACAAATCAATTGGAAAACCACCTCAATTACTAATTGGAGCGTACACTGTCATTCTCATTGCCTTGGTTCAGCTAACCCGTTTTCCTCTCGCCCCAAGGTCACCCCCTGTTGGCCTGATCTCTCCAGTGTCCCTCCTGACTACCATGACTTAGCTCCGGTCTTTAGCAAAGAGTTAGCCATTTCCCTCCCCCCCCACCGTCCCTATGACTGCGCTATAGACCTGCTCCCTGGCGCCCCCCTTCCTAGTAGTCGGTTGAACAATCTTTCTTAGCCTGAAAGAGTCGCCATGGAAAGTTACATTCAAGAATCTTTAGCTTCTGGTCTCATTCGCCCCTCCTCATCCCCTTTGGGAGCTGGATTCTTTTTTGTTAAAAAGAAAGATTCCTCACTGCGTCCTTGTATTGACTTTCGTGGTCTCAGTGATATCACAGTTAAAAACAAGTATTCGCTCCCTCTCATCGATTCTTCTTTTGAGCCCCTTTGTTCAGCCCGGGTATTCACCAAACTCGATCTCCGTAACACCAACCACCTTATCAGTATCAAGGAGGGAGATGAATGGAAAACAGTGTTTAACACACCCCTAGGCCTTACCAACACTCCTGCTGTTTTTTTAGACTGTCATTAATGACGTTCTCCGTGACATGTTGAACAGATTTGTGTTTGTCTACTTAGATGACATTCTGATATTCTCTCGCACCCTCCAGGAACACAAACAACATGTCAGATTAGTTCTCCAGCGTCTTCTAGAGAACAAACTCTATGTTAAACTTGAAAAGTGTGAGTTTCACTCCCCTTCAGTTAGCTTTTTGGGCTACATCATTGCTCAGGGACAGCTTAAACCCAACCCAGCTAAGATCCAAGCTGTGACAGACTGGTCCACTCCTACCAAGGAACTGCAGAGGTTCCTAGGCTTTGCTAACTTTTATTATAGATTCATAAGAGACTATAGCAAAGTAGCTGTCCCCCTCACTAGCTTGACATCAGTTAGTTCCTCCTTCAGGTAGACGCCGGAGGCTGAGAAGGCATTCTCCAGGCTCAAGACTCTGTTCACTTCTGCAGTGTTAAAGCACCCCAATTCTGATCTCCAGTCTGTGGTGGAGGTGGATGCTTCTGATGCGGAGGTGGGGGCGGTCCCCTTCCGACGAGATCCTGATACCCACAGACTGCATCCCTGTGCCTTCTTCTCACATCGATTGTCACCTGCTGAGAGGAACTATAATGTGGGAAACAGAGAGTTGCTAGCTGTTGTGTGGGCCCTGCAAGAGTGGAGGCACTGGTTAGAGTGCACGTGCCAACCTTTTTTAATTTGGACTGACCATAAGAATCTGGCTTACCTGCGCACTGCTCGTTGCCTCAATCCACGTCAGGCCAGGTGGGCACTCTTCCTTAGCTGCTTCAACTTCTCCCTCTCCTACAGACCGGGGTCTCAGAACATCAAGCCGGATGCCTTATCCCAGAGAGATTAGGGTGCAGGAGAATGGGAGGAACCTTGACTTCATCCTTCCTTCCTTGTATGTGGTTGGAGCGGCTACCTGGGAGATCCAGACCATCGTTCACAACGCCCAGAGACAACAACCTGACCCTGGCACTGGACCTCCTAATCGTCTGTTTGTCCCTGAGGCCGTCGGATCACCTGTGCTCCATTGGGCCCACTCCTCGAAGCTCACATGCCATCCCGGTTTCCAGCGCACCCTGCAGTTTCCCCAGAGACATTTCTGGTGGCCTGGCATGACGTGGGACGTGCATCAATTTGTGGCTGCCTGCTCTGTCTATGCCCACGGAAAATCCTCTCACCTTCCTCCTGCTGGCTTGTTGCGCCCTCTTCCCACTCCCAGCCGTCCCTGGTCCCACATCGCTCTCGATTTTGTCACTTGACTGCCTCCTTTGGAAGGTAACATGGTCATTCTCACCATTATAGACAGATTTTCCAAATTTGTGCACTGTATACCTCTGCCTAAACTTCCCTCTGCTCTGGAGACAGCCCAGCTTCTAGTGACTCATGTTTTCAGACACCATGGCATCCCCTGTGATATAGTCTCTGACCGCAGACCACAGTTTAGTTCTTCTGTCTGGAAGGAGTTCTGCAGGGAGTTGGGCACAACAGCCAGCTTATCCTCTGGATACCACCCTCAATCCAACGGCCAGACAGAGCGGGCTAACCAGAGCTTGGAGGCTGCATTACGCTGTGTCACAGCCCATCATCCAGTGTCCTGGAGCACTCATCTCCTGTGGGTAGAATACGCCCACAACTCCTTCACTTCCTCGGCCACAGGTATGTCTCCTTTCATGTGCTGCTTCGGTTTCCAACCCCCCCTTTTCCCCGACCAGGAGCAATCTGTGGCCCTTCCATCCGTCCAGTGTCACCTAAGAAGGGTGAGGGAGGTGTGGAGGTCTGCCAGGGCGGTGCTCTCACGCACCACGTAGAGGAATAAGCGTTTGGCTGACGCTCATTGCTCTGCTTCACCAGAGTATCAAGTTGGATAAAGAGTCTGATTGTCGTCTCGTGATCTACCTTCAGATCTGGAATCACGTAAGCTTTCACCTTGCTTTGTGGGTCCCTTCGAAATATTGAAAATAATTAACCCACCTGCAGTCACCCTCAGACTACCAGAATCTATGAAGATTCCCCCCACGTTCCACATTTCCCTGCTCAAGCCGGTTGTGGACAGCGACCTCAGTCCTCCTGCCATCACCCTTCCTCCCTGCCAGATCATTGATGACCATCCAGTGTACACTGTTTCTCACATCCTGGATGTGCGGCCGCACGGACGCAGGTTCCAGTACCTGGTTAATTGGAAGGGATATGGACTGGAGGAGAGCTCATGGATCTCTAGGGGACTTATCTTGGACCACAGCCTTCTCAGTGACTTCTATGCAGCGAACCCTGACAAGCCGGGAAGGACGCCAGGAGGCGTCCGTTGAGAGGGGGGTACTGTGGTGTATCAGGACCGTGAGTTTTATTTCGTATTTTATTTTGTTAAACTTCCGGTCGCTGACTTCCAGCGTCCGTTTTTTTGTTGGGTAACTTTTCAATGCTTCTCCTGAGGTTCACCATCCCCCCACGGCGCTGCAGAGAGGGATCACACCTGCTACTAATCATCCAATCTCGACTACCTACAAGAGGCTGCTCATGATTCTCTGCAGTGCCAGAGTTTTGCTTTTACTCACCTGTGGTAAATCTCCAGCGCTCAGCCTTCTTAACTCTCACGCATATTTGAATGATTCTGTCGCGACCTACAAAAGGCTGAGAAAAAGTAAAAGAAATGAGGACACTCGGGACACGATGTCTCCATTCAGTCTGCTTATGCCAGAATATAATTAAAGATAAAAATTATTTACATAGTTACAAAATTTCAAAATAAAATTTCCATTTACAAGCAAAATAAAGTTAAAACAGGTAAGTAAAATAAAGCATCCCTGTCAAACAGCTTTTTTTATATCTCATCCAACTCTCTATACTTCCTGTTTCTCACACAATCAAACATGGCAAATACATTCACAAAACAACACAAAAACAGTCAGAAAATGCAACTAACTCAACCAAGATGCTGGTGCATGCTTTTATCACCAGTCGTATAGACTACTGTAATGCCCTGCTCTCTGGTCTTTCCAAAAAGAATATTTCAGGTCTACAGTTATTACAAAATTCAGCAGCCCATGTTCTGACTAAGACCAGAGGGCGGGCCCACACTACACCAGTTTTAGAATCACTGCATTGGCTCCCCTTGTGTTTTAGGATCAATTTTAAAGTTCTTTAACTGGTTTTTAAATGTCTTAATGGGCTTGGGCGTTCTTATCTTTCAGAACTGCTTTTACCTTATGAACCCTTGCGGACCCTGCGCTTTTCTGGCAGCGGGCTCCTAGTCATTCCCAAAGTCAGGACACACACTCACGGCAAGGCGTCTTTCCAGAACTACGGCCCTTGTCTATGGTACAGCCTGCCAGAGGACCTCAGGGCCGCAGAGAACGTTCATGCCCCATTGTACCTTTGACGCGTTTTTTTGTTTTGTTTTGTTTTTTTGCCACATTTTGCTTGTTTGCTGCTTTTTGGCTGTAAGTGCCATTTTTCTGCCAGGTATGCACAGCATGGCTTAGCTATGTAGCTACATTACTTTCCAAGTGGTTCAAACAGCTTGCCCATCCACATCGTTAATATTTTTAAAAAAGGTCATTCTGTTTTAAGAGAGTGGGTTTAGATTTTGATAAAGGCTTTATTGAACTACAGCACAAATAAAGCTAAGACCTTGGTTCCATAGAAAATTGGTGGCTGGGCTCAAAAGGACTAGTGCAACCTAAGGTTAAACAATTGAATTTATCTTGAACATTTGATATCTTGTCGTTGTGCTGTTTTCATTTGAATCTATTTTGAAATGGATTTTCAAATGATTCTATACTGTTTGAATTCACATTTTATCTATATTTTCAAGTGTCCCAGCTTTTTTTTTTTACAATTGAAGGCTGTACAACTTAAATCCAGTCCTGATAATTTAACATATCATTAGCTTTTACAATTACGGCTACAATTGAAATCAGCTCTGCTTTGTAGTCAGAAATTCTTAAAGATTTTGAGTATATCATAAAAGATAATTAACCTTTCTTGATGCAAAGCATTTTGGGTTTGCAGTACAGATGTCTCATATTTTCCACCTAGCACTACTGATATTTTTGCTGATAGCTTTGCACTTGCCTACAACTGTTGTTCACTTATTCCTATGAACTGAGTCTGCAAGGCATATTTGATGAACACTGACCTATTTCTGTTTTATGGCTAGATTTTCAGTCGGCATTTCTCTCGGTGAGTCCAGAAAGAGTGCAACACTCCACCACTGACACCATTACGCTGAGCTGTAAGGGGAACTCTGCTGAGTGGAGAGTGAGGAGTTTCGGTGAGAAGGACTCCTTGTACGACAATTCTGATTGTACGATGATGACTGGAGCTACATGCAAAACTACCAGCAGAAAAGAGAGTGAAAGAGTGTACTGGTGTGAGTCTGGGTCAGGGGAGTTCAGCAATGCAGTCAGCATCTCTGTGCATGGTAGTTTTTTGTACTGAATTTAAATTGCTTTGAAAGTCTTTCAACTATCATAGATTAGGATCATACAGACTTAAATATACGCACAAATGTTGATTTTCTTCCCTGACTCTTGTCCAATCAGGCACTTGAAAATGCAATTGCAGTAGCTGGGCTTCATTCTGTAGAGAGAGTCCCAGTGCTAAGTTCTAATGCAAAATGTAAAATTGAAATACTTTCTACTGAAAGTTTTGGAAAGCTGGGTTGAGTTTTACTAGCCACACCCAGGCCTGACTACTGCCAAACCTGTTCAATAAAGAGATCCTTTAAATAGAACCTGGGCAAAAAATTGGCATCCTTGAGAGCGTTCCAAGGCTAGAACCACTGCTACACTACAAAAAAAAAAAAAAAGACTTTTGGGGATATTCTGTGGACTGATGTGACAGTGATGTAACATTATGAAAGTTAGAGTCTGCTTTGCTGCTTTAGGACTTGGATGACTTGCCATAAAGGTGGACCCATGAATTCTGTTCTCTACCAGAAAATCTCGAAGGAAAATGTCTGGCCATCAATTTGTGACTTCAAGCTTGGGCAAACTTGGGTTATGCAACCACACAATGATCCAAAAACCCCCAACAAGTCCACCTTTAAAGGTCTTTAAAAAAACAAAATTAAAGCCTTGAAGTGGCCTAATCAAAGACTCCGTTTGCATCCCGCACAGATTCCGACAACCCATGTTGAATATTCAGCCAGAGACACTGGCCACATTTACATGATGTTTTTTAATTTGGAATTAATTATTCAGAATTAAATCTTTCGGAATTAAAGTATTCTCCCTCGCATTTACATGGAAATAGTAATTCCAAATTGAGGTTTACATGGAAAACATGTTTAATCGCCTTTATTCAATTCTGTTTAAGGTCTGGGGGTTGGGAAGGGTTCTGACTGGACGGGGGCAGATGCGACGTATTTACGTCTACTGGAAGAAAACAAAATCCCATCTGCTTCTGTCCAGCCACTCTTTTCATTATATCGATATTTTCTAAGGCTCCTATTAAATAAATAGTCTCAGCTTGAGTCCAACGCTTGCTTTGGGTGGCCATCCTTGAATATGTGCCCGCTAGCGCAGAATATGTGTGTCATCGCGTCAGGACAAGGGAACGAGCGTGCGCAGAATGACCGGAATTAATTTAAAGCAGAATGAACGTATACGTGATCAAGGAATTATTCAATTTAAAATCTGATTTCAAATCAGAATAATCCAGCCACTTACTTCGGGTTTAAATTTAATGGGAATGATCATTTTCATTTGGAATTAGGTGTTTACAAGGTCATTTTTAATCTTTTTAAAGAGGATTTAATTTAATTTTTATTCTGAATTAAAGGGGAATTAAAGCGCTCATGTAAACGTAGCCAATGTGTTAAACCAATTTAGACCTGATGTAACATTTGTGTTATTTTTTCCTTTAATACCTGATGCAGTGCCAGTGCATTTTGGGTTATCTTTTTGTTTGACCACAGAACAGTTTTATATTTTTGCCTCAGTCCATTTTAACCCATTTAGACCTAAACCTACAATGCTTCACAAATTTATTAGACCACCCTAACCCTAACCAAAGTAAGGTTTATGCCACAGCTGCCCTAAATTAACAGCATTGGTAGTTAACAACATCATTTTTTATGTTTCTGCAATGGTTAATACACCAATATGTTGAAGCTCTTTAACCAAAATGATATTTTTAATGCTAAAATATAATTATCACTGTTATCCATGAATTTTCAAATTTACTGATTTACAAACAACTGAAAAAATAGTAAAGCACATTATTATTTCTTGATTAATATGTCAAATTATAGTTATTTACTTGCATTCCTGAACAGAAAAATGAATTTTAGTGGTTGATATTATGCTTGATTAACTTCTGACTTCTCAGAGAAGCTCAGTGAGCCGGCTCAAGTTTGGGTGAATTCAGTTTGAAATTCCTCATTCCTGTTCAAAATGGTAAAACGTGGAGAGCTCACTGAAAATGAAAGAGTCCGCATTAAAGCACTTCATGATGCTGGATGGTCTCTGAGACAAATATGACAGGTGGTCTAATAAACTTGTTAAGCACTGTATATAAAAGACACGTTCTAAAACCTAAATATTTTTTGAAAAACAACCTCCATAAATCTTTAGGTTTTTTGAGAAACTGCAAAGGATTTCAACATTTATGACAATCTTTATTTCTCAGCCTCAATTGCAGATCAATATGTGGAATCAAAACATTTTGAAGATTAGCTTACCTTTTATTTCAACTGATAATTAAAACTGAGGCAAAAGGTGCAACAAATTTGGATATTGGTAGGAAATTTGTACATATTTATTAGTTTTTTTATCGTACCAGTTTTGAACCAGTACACCCAAGAAGTCTTCTGAGAGGTTTTAAAGACAATTTGAGCAATGGTGTGGATTGCAAATCAATATGGACAGACTGCCAATTATAGCAGTAAGATCTTGCAGTGAAGAGTTGGCTAAACTCTCCAAAATGATGTGAAAGACTTAATGTTAGCCTTTGCATATACTTGTAGTTGTTACCATTAATGGTGGCACAACCTTATATTAGGTTTGGAGGAAATAATTTTTTCCTATCGGGCCAGGCAGGTTTGGGTGGCGTTTTTTTTTTTTCCGTAACAAATGAAATAATTCTTTTAAAAGCCACATTTTGTATTTACCTGGGCTATCTTTGTCTAAAATGTTGTTGATGATCTGGAACTCTAAAGTGTGACAAATATGCAAAAAAAGGAATCAGCTACTTTTTTAAACTTCATACATCATGATGACATTAGTAGGACCTGTGAATTATTTGAAATGACACATCTTTAATATTTATAGGAGGAAGTGTGATCCTGGTGAGCCCGGTTCATCCTGTCACTGAGGGAGATCCTTTGACTCTTGGCTGCAAGGTTACTGGTTTGTTAGATTGCCCTGTGCTTTTCTATCGAAATGACAAAACCATCGGGAGAGACACCGAAGGGGAGTTTCGTATCCCTGCAGTGTCAAAGTCAGATGAAGGAATGTATAAGTGTAAATGTGGGGAAACTCAGTCACCAGGGAGCTGGGTAGCAATAAAACATGAGTATGACAACAGTTCTTCTATTCTTTTAGCCTTTTTGTCCCATTTGAAATTAGGTTTCTTTTCAGATTAAGTTCATCAGATGAAATACAGTTGAACTATGGAAGGCCTGAATGTGACTTAATGAAATTCTATTGCCTTCATTTGGCAGGATCAGGACCTTCAGGTCTTGGATTTGGTCTTACTGGGCTCCTTTTTGGACTTATAATATATGCACTGCTGTGTCTGTACAAAAGGTCCCAAGGTAGTTCAATGCAACTTATTTTTTCAATTCAAAACCTTTTTTTACATTTTTTCAAATCTAGGATAACAGAATTAAAATATATGAGTTATTGAGGAGCTATCTAATGACAGTTATCTTTTCCACAGATCCACAGGACTATTACTGGTAAGTCCCACTCTTTTCTCTCTCATATTCATAGTTAAACAGTTTAGTGAATACCTTCTGTTGCTTTTTTTCTCTTTTCATTCCTCATTTAAGGCTGGTCCCGTGTCTGAGCTGCAATCAGCGCTCTGATGAAGATACAACAGTCACCCAAATGAAACTCAAGCACACCTGTACTGCTCCATTGCTCCTTGTCAGCCCTGCAAACACAAATGCTTTCATGTCTACGTATATTATTTCACTTGATCAACTGATAGAGTTCACTTATCAGAGAAAAGTGGTCTGTTGCACCAGAAATGCCTAAGTTCACACTAAACCCTGTGTAGAAATGAGTTAAGTTCTAAAAGTTCTGATTCCACCAGAGAGACCTAAAAAAAATGATGACTAAATCTATGACTAAAAACTATAGCTTTTTATTCCACAAAGAAAACTAGACTTACATTACCTAAAGATATACCTTTAGTTTCAAAAATGCAATCAAAAAGACTGAAATGAGTTTAAATGGTTGGTGCTATTGTTGGACATTCAAAATCCACTGTTCAAATTATCTCTAAAGTCACAAGCAGAGAGTGATTATCATTAATATGAATGTTTGACATTTACAGTAGTTTTACAACATGAAAATCTTGCAGATGTTCCTTTGTTTTGCCCCCATACCTTTACAAGCCTTCCAGGACTGGCTGCCAAGAAGCATCCCCACAGCATGATGCTGCGACCACCATGTGTGTTTTTGTGGTAATGTTTAGTGTTTGCCGTCTTGTCTGATGACCAACAACCCCAGTCAGAGATCTCTTGGTGACCTCTCTCACTAGTCTCCTTCTTGCATGATTACTCAGTCTGTGAGGATGTCCTGATCTAGGCAGATTTACACATTTTCCATTTCCTTCCATTTCTTGATGACGGATTCAGCTGAACTTCGGAATGTTCAGTGCCTTTGAAATTTTGTATCCATTCCCTGACTTACACTTTCAAGTAACCTTTTCTCTGAGTTACTTGGAGTGTTCTTTTGTCTTCATGGTGTAATGGCATCGAGGAATGCTGATGAACCAGTTACTGGACCTTCCAGACACAGGTGTCTTTATTCTATAATAACTTGAGACACATTCACTGCTCTCAGGTGATCTCCATTTCATTAAATGTGAGACTACTAGTACCAATTGGCTGGACTTCTGTTGAATTAGTCCAGTCACTTTAAAGGGATATTTCTGATTTTCTGAAGTTGAGTTGTTTGGGGTACTTGGCGATAGCAGTGCCATTATCTTCCAGAGATGTCAGTGTGTGTTTCCCTCTTGATAAGAAATCACTTTGAGAGACTAGGCTATTTAGCACTGTTGACTTTCTCTGCATAATTTATCGAGTTTAAGGTAAAAATGGGTTAAAAAAAAAAAAATAATAATAATAATAATAATCCTGGCTCAAATGTATGCTAAGTACTTGTTTTGGAGTAAACCAGAGTAAAATGTTTTAAGTTTTCATAAACTAAAACTTAAATAAAAGGGGTAAACATGACTAAAATATGACTAAAACTAAAGAAGATTTTATCCTTAAGACTAAAACTAAGACTAAAGTTTTACAACTGAAAAACATTAACACTGAACTACAGCCATGACTGTTGACACCAAAAAGCTGATAAAACCGTCTGCTTCATGTGAGTTATCCCACCTTTCTAAACCATCACTATTTCCACTGTAAATAAAGGGGCTAGGTCTGAGATTACATGTTAGGCCTACAGTGAAACTATCTCAGCTTTAAAATTAGTAGAGCACAAACCCCACCGCAAGTTAGAACTTTCACTGAAAGTGGACTATGCTGGAACTTACACAGAGCTGGGGCAACCCATGTCAGGTTCTTGTAGATCAATCACTTTGATCAATAACCTTGACAGTTTTTTCAGGTACAAAATTAGCTTTTTTTCTCCAATAGTTACCTCAAGTGTTTTCAATTATCTCTGTTGCAAGAACAGTATGATGTTATCTGAAAGCTGGATACTTCAATTTAGCATTAATATTTTCCTTTAAAGACCCAAGGTTCATAACTCATATATGGAAAACGACTTGTTCTGCAGGCAACACCTCCATGTATGAATCCATTGACCCGATAAACACAAGAGAGGGTGAAGTATCAACTTCTTTCATTGAACTTTTAGAAGTAATAGAATCACTAATATTGATGTGATGAAAACAAAATGATGTTGTTCTTTCTGCTTTTAATCATAGATTTCTCCACACATGATTACAATAATGTTCCACATCCTTCAGTACAGCTAAACCTCAACCAAACCACCAGGTACACCAAATGGAAATCATTTAATATAGACATTGACTTCGTGTGATTTTCAATAAAGTGTACTCAAACTGATCTTTTTCAACTCAACTCAACTCAACTCAAACTTTATAAAGCACGTTTAAAACAACCGGGGTTGACCAAAGTGCTGTACAGATCAAAGCAGTGCAGATACAATACTAAGATACATAAACACAGTGCAAATATATATATATATATATATATATATATTAAAAAGTTAAAAATTTAGTTAAGATTTTGCCAGATGTCCACTCGACCTTGATTAAAAACCAGGGAGAAGAGGTGAGTCTTTAGAGATGATTTAAAAACCTCAATTGATTCCGCAGAGCGGATATGCCAGGGCAAGTTGTTCCAGAGTCGAGGGGCAGCTGTCACAAAGGCTCGGTTACCTTTGGTTTTGTACCTTGTTTTGGGGGTGACCAACAACAACTGACTAGACGATCTCAGTGTTCTGACAGGGACATGGCAGTGGAGGAGCTCAGTCAGGTACTGGGGGGCTAGGCCATTTTTCACAGGCAACACAGGGTTCGAGTTCATCACTTTGAAAATATATGACTCCAAAGCCAGCCAAAAGTATTGCGACTGATACTCAGTATAAAACTACTGACTTGTGTTGTATCTTTGGGGTTTCCAGCCACCAGGTTTTATGCACATTATCAATTTGTGAAAAGAGTTAGAGTAGAAAAAAAACTGTTGGGAAACACTGCAAATCCAGTTAAAAAACACCGAACATATCTGAATTAATATCCAACACTCAGATAACGGTAGTGGAAGGAAGAGTATAAATTGTATTTTCATGGCCCAGAAGAACAAACAGAGTTGACCAAATTGCTCTCAGAATTGCTTTTAGGAGTCCTAAAATTGCCCCTGTTCTGTTAAGTTTAAAGTATGACTATATAAGATACTGGCTGTAGTTCCATCATGTATTTATTGTAAAGCAACATGCTGACGTGAGTAAAGAAACAATTTCCTGTTTCTCAGTCATGTAAATATTTATATAGCAACACATTTAGTAAGTGTTAAAGGAAGTGGAGTTTCGTTATCTTACACCTACAAATGACACCCTATTTTTAATGCTGATATTGCAACAAGTTTCAGGAAAAAAATAATCTATTTTTAACCTTGCGCTGTTATGTTTATGGTCAATTTAAATGAGATAAAATACAGTATAAATGTGTCTGAGTATTTATTCATTTCCTTTGAGGGTACAATTTATATACTACACGTTTATTTCTCCTGACCTGGGAGAGAAAGAGAGAGATATGGAGGTTTATGAGAGATTAATCCCTTAATGATGTGAAACTCAGAGGTCTGATCAGCTCTTAGAGTCCAAAACCCTTCTCCTGCATAGAGACTAATCCACTTTCAAAGATGTATGAGCCCTAAGGGTCATTCCCAGTGCATCCATAAGCAGACCTCTCATATGACAGCCTGTGGTCAGATTAGGGTGAAACGTTTAGTTATATACAAATAGAAATGTTTACCATCGAATGAAAGCTGGATGTAAACGTGCCCAATATTTCTAAATAATGTCTACTTTACAAGAAATTGGTCAGAAATATGGACAGGGCTGGACACCATTAGGATGAGAGAGTGTAGTGCAGTGGTGTCCAGTAAGTAAAGTCTTCAGGTCTGATAAAATTCTGGAAGCTTCTTATAATCAAATAAGTCAAAAGAAATGCAACCCTGATTCCAAAAAAGTTGGGGCACTGTGTAAAATGTCATTAAAAACAATGCTATGAGTGCAAATCTCATAAATCCACATTTCATTCACAAGAAAACATAAACATATCAGACATGTTAACCCTAACCTTATCTCAAAACAGTAGGGACAGGACAACAAAGGGCTAGAAAAGTAAGAGGTACTACTGAAACCTACCACTCTATCATCTCTCCATGACCTGTATGCCTCCAGGACTCTGAGGCATGCTGGTATAATTGCAGCTGACCTCTCTAGACCCGGACACTGAGTTTCTGTGGCCCTCTCCTCTGGCAGGAGGCTGCAGTCCATCAGAACTAAAACGTCCCACCACAAAGACAGTTTCTTCCCCTCTGCTGTCATTATTATGATCAGTACTCTGGCCCTCTCCCCCCACAGACTCTAACTGAACCCCAGAACCAGCAGACAATAAACAAGCATGTTTATGGAGACTTATACTGTACATTAACACACTCTGGACTTTTATCTCTTCTATTTTCAGCTGCACACTGTATGTTACACTCTTCTAGAGCAAATTGCGCTATGATCTAATCACCAGTTCACCAACACATCTATACAGTTTTTGCTCATCAGTACTTACTTTTTGTAATGTTTATATTGTATTTACATTTTGCAACTATATTTTTTCTATAACAATCTACACATGTATAGCCCCTTTATACACTACTTTCCAGATTATTAAGCAAATTACATTTCTCTCTTATTTTCTGAAATATTAATGCAAATGACAGTCAGAGAATTTTTCAAGTCATCAGCCATTAGAGCATAGTTCAAATGTTTTGAACAAATTTCCTAATGATAACTGGTATTTTTAAAATATAAAAACCCCAACTGGCACTTAACGAGTTTAACTTAACTAGCCTCCTATTTTTTTCTTTTTCTTTCTATGCTATCTGTTTTGCTCTAAACACCAAGTCAAATTCCTTAAAAATGAAAACGTACTTTGCACTAAAATCCAATTCTGATTCTGATAATCAACTGGAGGAGCTTTGCGGCTATTTGGGGTAATTGGCAACAGGTCAGTAACACGACTGGGTATAAAAGGCGCATTTTGGAGAGGCAGAGCCTCTTAGAAATAAGAACGAGCAGAGGCAATCTGCAAAAAATTATGGCTAAAAAATTGTGGAACAATTCAGAAAAATATTCCTCAACCAAAACAAGAATAGTCATACGTAGTTAAATTTGAAAATTAAACACTGTATGAGGGAACATTTCACACAGCAGCCCATTTCATTACATTTACTGTATCTGTGATGCACTATTGCTTCAATAATTGTATTACTGTTGTAAATTCAACTATATACATGCTTCTGTAGTTTAAGTTCTTTAGCTTTCTGCCTAACAGGGAAAGAAGAAAACAACAGATCACTGTTATTTACATTCCTCCAGGATATCAAAGGTTAGCTGATAAATAGAGGATGTATTTATTTTTTGTTGTATAATCATCCGTGATTCACAGAAGATGTTAAAGATTTACTAGACAAAAATAAAAAACACTCCAGCAGCTAGAGGAATCAAACCAGCCTGGAAGAGAGAACTGAGAGGCTCAGTTTTCAACATGCTGTGGCTTCTTTTACTCTTCTGTGGCCTGACTTTAGCCCAGGATGACTCCAGCCCTGCTGAAACATCATCATGTTCTCCTGCATGTGAGCTCATGAAAGAGTTTGGTGCCATCAAGGAAAAAGTGAATGCTTTGGAAACAAGGCTGAATGATGCTGAAACCAGGCTAGAAGACAGTGAGAAGAAGACTCGTGAACTGGAGAACAGAGGTAAACTGAATTTTTGTGTGTCTTCCATTTAACTCATTGAGTGCCAGCCCTTTTATAAAATGGGAAGCGGCTTGTGCCAGCGTTTTTTGGCCATTTTGAGTCATCTTTCAAGACCCATAGAATTTTGTTCTTTGACTCTGAAAACACAGAATAGCTCAAATCCCTCAAAACCCTCTATTTCATCATGGAAAAAAACGTTTGTTTGCACCTTGTTCCGTTCTTGATTTATCTTAAGTTGAATCGAGGCTAGTTTCACCAAAAAGACCACTTGTTTTCTAGAAAGCTGAGAAAAATGTTTTTTGTGAAAGAGTCTGTCAAGCAAAACAGTGATTTGAATGTTATAATTTTGCCTGCAATTACATAAAAGACATCTGAAAATTGTATTACAAATGTTATTTTTTTGTAAAATAAAATAAAAAAAAAAATACAAAATACAGCACAATACAACTGGACGGCCGCCACGTGACCCCCTGTACGCCCACGTCCTCTCCTGCTTGCGTGTTCCCTGGGACTACCTGTAAATTATAGAAGTAATATAATCTATAATATGTTATACAGATTATATATAATCTATAATACAGATTTTTTTTTTGTTTTTTGTTTACCTCCATCCCTCCGTCTCCGCTTCATGCTTTGATCTCAGTTATTTTTGATCTACCATCTTCCATTTTTCGAATATGTTTCTAGAAGCCCCAAAATTACTCACAGGAAGCGTGAGAGCTTCCCTTGTGCCAGCCGCCGAAAGAACACTTTGACGTATATACGTCAGTGGCACTCAATGAGTTAATAAGACATGGCTAATTCAGTGTATTTCAGCCACTTTGTCATCACAGAATGCATGTTTTGATGTTTATCGGCGTATTTGAATGTCTTTAACAGATCAGTATTCTTTCATTTATTCTTTAACAGAACATTACCAGGTGATCTTCACTGCAGCAACAGGAGGAGGAGGGGCACGTATTGGACCTTTTGAGACAGCCACACCTTTAATTTACAGAACAGTGATTACAAACATAGGCAATGGCTACAATGAGACCACAGGTAGCTTGATTTTTTTTAACTTTACATGCCCCCTTAACTGGCTACAGAAAGTATGTACTGCTGAATCATATTCAACTAGCTCTGAGCTGCCACTCTCAGCAGATAGAAATCTATATGACCCTCGGATTACACATACTCCATTCACACTGTTCACTCAGGAGTGTATCACTCTTTCTAGTCAATCTTTCTAATTCCAAAACACGCACCACAGTCAAGAGATGGATTATGGCTGTGGGCCCTTTTGCAGACCATTACTGTGAGATGCTGCATCTGTCACAATAGGAATACATGCTAAAACTTTCAAAATAAAATTGGATTAAACTTTTGGTTTGCTAAGGTTATGGTAAAATACCAATAGTTGAAACTCATCCTCCGTATAAACACTCTTAAACAGCTTATGTAGCTAAGCCTAAAGCTAACACAGCTATATTAGCTACATAACTATGTAGATAACATCACCAAAACTTCAGTTAAAGAAGCTTTATCAGCTCATGCTTTGTTTGCTAAAGCTAGCATAGCTAACATTAGCTATGTCAGTTTTGTAGCTACAGAAGCTTTAGCTACATTATCTACATCATTACATTGCCTACTTAACTAACATAGCAACATAAGTCAATTTATCATATTACATAAACCCAATTTAAAAACACAAGGGAGATTCCATGAGTTATGTTTACTTAAATTCCCAGTCTCATTTTTCAGTTTCTGATCCTACCTCAATTTTATTCATTTTCATTACATTAGAGATATTTCTTCTTTAATAATAGAATTACTTAACCCTCTGAGACCAATATTGTCATATTCAACAGGAGGTGTGTTATTCAAGGTGAAATAACTTTTGAACCATAAATCACAGCCACTTGTTTTTTTCTCTGAAAGCCTTCTGTTGTGCCATTCTAATGAATCTAGATACGCCCTGGTAGCCCTTACAGAATGTTTTCTACTGAACTTGGGGAACTTTCAGGGACCTTGAAAGACAAAATCCACACCAGGAAGTCCAATATTTAACATCTTTCTTCCATTTATAATCCAGTTTTAATCATTTTGGCAGTTAGCGGGTTAGCCAGCTGCAATCTTGTCTGCTTGTATCCCAGAATGCATTGTAACTGTGTTGTGACAACTAATGGCAGGCTGTTCCATCACTATGTTCTGCTTTGCTGAACAGCACATGTGCACAGATTTAGAAACTGGAGAAGAGAGCCTGAATGACTCATAATAGAGAGAAAGCGACACAGATAGGCCGTGACATGTCCCTGAGTGTCACTGCAGACAAGAACTGCTTTATAGAACGACTCTAATTCTTTCTTTTTGGTCTCAAAAAGATTGGGAGAAGAACTGGGAGGAAAAAAAACATAGTCATTCCTATCTGGTATTTTGTTTTATTCTTTGTCTTTCTAGTCCCATGACTTCTTTAAATTCAAGTGACATTACTGTGGCACACATATTCTTAAAGCTGGAAAAAAAGGATGTTTAGAGCTTTGTCGTGCACTACAGGATTGATGTTTTATAAGTGTTTTAAGACAAAAAGTCCAGGTGAGGCACAATGGTTACAAAAATATTTCAGGGCTCAGGGAGCTAACTCAGTTAAATGGAAATTTGTCATAAACTGTAATTAAAACACATAAAAATGGCAAAAGTGGACAGATTTTTTTGACTCTGTGGGTAAGGTAGCTCAATGGCAGACATCATTGCCCATTTTGTTCACCTTGACAATAGGGTATGACTGAAGTGGATGACTGTTGCTGTTGTTCTTGTTAGTAGCAAACATGATTCCTCTCATGGCTGAAGCTTGGGCTGCATTAACCTGAATGAATGACTCCAGTCTTCTACTTCACTGTTTACACTCTCTGTGTTCCCTGCTCACACTGCCATCTTGTGGATATCCATTTAAGACTTCCCAACCTGTTTAATACCTCACCAGTCACTTCAATCAGAGCCATAATTTTTTAAAGAGTGGAACCAAATGCCAGGAATTTTGGGTACCGTACTGTTTGGAATAGAGTACGGAAAAATGGTGAAAATTCTGGTGTACTGTGCAACAGCTGGAGCAAAATTGCTGCATACTCTGAACACCGCAGACTATATGTAGGCTATGCAGAATTAATTGGCATCATGTGTCCCACTTCAAACAATCGATCTTTGTTTAAACAGTGCTAATTTATAACTGAAGATCGGGTCTCAAAGAAGGATGGTAGTTCAGGTAAAGAGATAACTGATCTGAGTTCTTAAAGACTGATTTAGGAGAAACAATCTTGGTGGGTATCTGGTTTTAAAGCTGGGTTCATGGTACTAGACAACCTCTGGATCAGATAAGAAGCTGTGTTTCCTTTTCTGGATCTGAGCTATATACTTTAGCATGAATCTCTCTCCTTTTCATTTATTTCCACAGGTGTCTTCACCGCTCCTGTTGCAGGTGTTTATTACTTCAGCTTCTCTTACCACGCTGGAGGGGCACATGGAACACGTCTGGCTCTCCTCAAGAACTCTGAGACAATTGTTATGAGCGGTGATCAAAAATCAACGGCTGACAAAACTGATAATGGAGGAAACACTGCGTTTCTGCTGCTGCAGCCAGGTGACCGTGTGTTTGTGCGCCTGGATGAAAATACACAGGTTTGGGGATCAGACTATCACACTACATTCAGCGGGTGTTTGGTCACTCAAATGTAGCACTGTTGTTCTCCCCTTCATAAATATTTCTTTTACCAGTGTATTTCAAAAAAATAATAAAGATAACTGAAAGAATGTTGTCATTTATTTCTTCTTATTCAGTTCTGTCTGACAGAAAAAATGTAAACATTTATGTTAAAAATTGGTATCCATTCACATCCATTGTTCTCCCCTTCTTTATCAAATAAAGAGCAACTTTAACCTTTTTTAACCAGTCTTAACAAAGCTATGGGACTGGACATTTAAACAGTCAAACAAACACACTCATGAAAGACGGCCTCTTTTGCAGTCTTCTGATGCTTTCAATATTTGTCTTCAATGCCATTAAATGCTATTTTATACTGTCTGTGATGTTTTAACTTACAAACTTAATGGAGCCATGGCCACATCTTATTCAAGTTAAAATCTGATGCAACACCAACCAAAAATGACTGTTTAGCAATGTTGGATAGAAATATCCAGGCAGATTTACATTTGGAGACTCTACATCAGGGGTGTCAAACTCCAAATCCAGCCTGTGGTACCGTCATAAATGATAAAATAATAAAATAAAAAGCCCAGAATGTGGGAAAAGAAATAATCTGTGTTTTCATTTCATACTTTCAATTATGCAGTTTAAAATTACAAACAAATGCTGATTAATGTATAATTAACACCCATTTTAAGGTCTCTGTGTTGGCTACAGTTTCTTTAGAATTAATTTCAAGATTCTTTCGTTGGTTTTTAAAGTTTTGAATCGACTTGCCCCTTCATATTTATCGGATTTGCTGTTACCCAGTAAGCCCACTAGAGCCCTAGGGTCTTAAGGAAGTGCTCTGTTTAAAGTCCCCAGTTAGACCTCAGAGATATGCAAGTTAAAGCTGTATCATGCAAAGAAGAAGCCATCTTCTCTGGGCCAAAGCTCATTTAAAATGGACTGAGGCAATATGGAAAAATGTTCTGTGCTCAGATGAGTCAAAAAATGGAAATTGTCATTGAAAACAATGGATTCTTTTGGCAGGAATGCAAATTTGTGCAAAAAAAATGAAAAACTGTTCTGCAGTCAGATGAATCAAAAATGGAAATTTTCTTTGAAAACAATTGATTCTTTTTTCACACCTATATTTTGGTAAGAGTGCAAACTTGTGTCTCCTATGACCAAATAATGATTGGTGTATGATTCGCCTTTAGGGCAAAGTCTGACTGGAAGCGAATGGATTTTTGGGCCCTCAGTCTGATAATCTTGATTCTGATTGGCTCTCTGAATGGGTGTTGTGAGCAACCGGACTATGAACTTATAATATTTGTTGAACATGGTAGAGAACATTTATGCAACATTTGGTTGACATTTAATCACTCAAAAGCAAAGTTACTGATAGAAGAGGAAAAAAGAACAAGTCAGTGTTTTTTGTTTTTTACTTTGTTGCTTTTATTAATGTATTAACAGGCAATTTACATCACGAAGGAACAACAACAACAAAAAAAACATCTTGAGATGGGCTTCCTTCATCATGTGTCAATAATACTGTCTTAATATAGAGCACAAATGCTATTCACAAAGGTAAATGGCTTCCAAAGTTGTAAAATACAATACAATACAATAACTTTATTTATCCCCACAGGGAAATTCAGTGGTCTGGAGTCTCTCTCATCTGTTTATGGTAGAATTATAAAGTGTAATTGCTGATGGTATGAAAGATTTTCTAAATCTTTCTGTCCTGCAGCGCAGGGACAGGAGCCGTCCACCACCGTTGTTTCTTTGGTCATTTAGGAAGATATGAAGTGGATGATCCATGTTCCTCAGAATGACCTCTAGCTTCTTCATTGTGCGTCTTTCCACCTCATCCTCCAATGAGTTTAGCTCGATTCTGACCACAGAGCCAGCTTTTTTCACCAGTTTGTTCAGACGCCTTGTCTGTCACCTTGTAAACAAATAAAGCAAAGTAACACTTCAACATACAACACATACTTCAACATTTTGGCAAATTCGTCCATTGCCATAATCCCTATAGTTTTAGTAATAGGTTCGTTACCTTCAGTTGTCGGTGCAAACTGTTTTTAGATCGGCCACTACCGAGTTCGGACCTGCTGTGCCAACTTAATGTAAGCAGACGGTATTCCGGTTTTCCCTCATCAAACTCATCAAATACACACTCCAACAACTCCAAAACGCTCTCGTGGACAAGTTGTGATCTGCACATTCAACACGCTACGAAATAATAACGTATAATTACGTAACATTACGACGCAGGAAGCAAAGACTCTGAACTATTTCTTGATCAAACCACTGGGTGGAGTGACACAGTGCAGCAGCCATGCCTGGAGTGTAGTTCCGGCTTTGCATTTCGCTTTAAAACATCTTCGTCTCGTAATGTTCCATGATTATTTCATAGCGTGGTGAATGTACAGGTCACAACTTGTCCACGAGAGCGTTTTGGAGTTGTTGGATCGTGTATTTGATGAGTCTGATGAGGGAAAACCGGAATACCGTCTGCTTACATTGAGTTGGCATAGCAGGTCCGAGCTCGGCAGCGGCAGATGTAAAAACAGCTTGCACCAACAAATGAAGGTAACAAACCTATTACTAAGACTATAGGAATTATGGCAATGGACGAATTTGCCAAAATGTTGAAGTATCTCTTTAATACTAATTTGTTACAATGTGTGCTTGGAACTGCTCTGTAGCCTTAGTTTAGACACTTATGATGGCTATCAAATCAGTGCCAATGTTCTGAACAATTTTTAGGGATTTCAAAGGTGGACTGCTTGCCAGTAAATACAGGCAGTATTTGTTTTTTGTTGTATAATCATCCTTGATTCAGAGGGGATGTTAAAAATTTACAGGACATAAATAAAGATCCCTCCAGCAGCTAGAAAAATCATACCAGCCTGGAAGAGATCCCTGAGAGGCTCATTTTCCAACATGCTGTGGCTCTTTTTACTCTTCTGTGGCCTGACTTTGGCCCAGGATGACTCCAACTCCTCCGGCACTTCATGCTCCCCTGCATGTGATCTCCCGAAAGAGTTTGACGCCATCAAGGAAAAACTTGTCTCTTTGGAGACCAGGCTGAACGACATGGAAACCATGAAGAGACAAGGTAAAATGAAACATTGCATGTTTTCATACGTGACCGGCACATTCTGTCACTTCACAGATGCATATGTCATAACTATTGATCACACTGATGATGTTTACCAGAGAAAATGGGATATTTTTACTAATAAGTAATTTTGACTTTTTCTCTTGAAGCTGAAAATGCAAAGGTGATCTTCAGTGCTGCAACAGGAGGAGGAGGCTCACGCATCGGACCTTTCAGCGAAGCATCCATCTTGGTCTACAGAACCGTCTTCACAAACATCGGTGACGCCTACAACGAAACCTCAGGTACCTACAGGATGACAGATTTAAGGTGGAAAATGACAGGATTTGATCTGTTTTTCTGCTCCTGAATCTGAGCTGTCTGTTCAACCATTATTCTGGTATCTCTACAGGTGTTTTCACCGCTCCTGTCGCAGGTGTTTATTATTTCAGCTTCTCTTACCATGCTGGAGGAGCACATGGAACACGTCTGGCTCTCCTCAAGAACTCCAGGACGATCATCATGAGCGGTGATCAACAATCACAAGCTGACAAAACTGGTAATGGAGGGAACACGGTGTTTCTGCAGCTGCAGCAGGGAGACCAGGTCCACATGCAGATGGCTGCAGACACTCAAGTTTGGGGATCTGACTACCACACCACTTTCAGTGCGTTTTTGGTCTCTCAAATGTAAGACTGGTCACTGAATTTACTTCACCACTATGTTTCAAAATAAATGAAAATCAGTGCCATTACTTACACCTAGCTTTAAAGAGTCTGGTCTTGTGTCTCTTCTTTATTCAGCTCCAGGCTGAAACTCTGTTTCAAATGAAAGCAGAAATAACTGTTATAGTTATAAACCATTATTGGTCAAGGGTCACTCAGAACGTTGATGTTCTAATCAGAAAGCACAACCTTCAATAGCTGTCTAACAGTCCAGTAGACTTTGGTAAAGAGAACGTATCTGTGACCACACAGCAAATGTTGGAATAAAGTTTCTGTAAATGTGAAAAAAATAAGATTTATATTTCAATGGATTCAGATCATCAAATATATTTTTCAATTTAATAATTATTCCCCTCCCTGCAGGCCTGCCCAAAGCCTGCCTAAAAAGCTCAGTAAATGGGCCCACAGTTTTGCCCCTTTCAATGCATTCTTGACACTCTTTTTCCCCATTTGACCCTTTAATGACAGTTTTTCTTTAAATCGTGTTTTACCACCTTGTGGCCAGTTTTCACCCGTTTTTCCCTCCCTTGACATCTTTTTACACTTTTAAGCACATTTTCACCACTTTTGGGCCAATTCTAATCCATTTTCCCTTTTTGTAACCCAATTATCAACTTTATCCCCTTTTAACCACTTCTTCTGTTGATATCTGCCATTAATTTGGCTTTTTTTTGCCACTTTTAACCCCCTTTCTTACCCATTTTCACCACTTTTCCTGCTCTTTTCCCTCTTTTAAGTACATTTTCCTGCCAACTTAAGTCTCCTTTTGACCCACATCACACCCCCTTCACCTGCTGATTTTGGCCTCTTTCTGAGCCATTTTCACATTTTTTTTCCCATGTTTATTTTAAGCCCTTATATTTAATGTAATAACAATTAATAATAATTAATTAGCAACCGTCCCTGATCTGTGTTACAACTGTGCCCAGGTTTGGGGTCAGTTGCAACATCTGAATTCCTCTAGTCAAATAAATATTGTGATTAATATGACATACATAGCCATCTTTAAAGAGTATGGGTAATAAGCAGACAGATGTAAGTTTAATATGTAAAGATTTGGTGTGCCTAGTCCAAATAGTGTCTGAGTAACTGAGAGTAATGTTAAAAGTGTTGCAATTGTCCCCAGTCTCCCCTAACTGTTATTAACCTCAGTTTATGGAAAGCAGCATTCAGTTTTTAAAAAAGATCTTAGAATCATGGTGCCATCTACATAAATCTAGAACAGATAAGAAAAAGTCATTGACATCTATCAGTCTGGAAAAGTTAAACAGCCATTTTAAGGGCTTTTCTAAGGTGAAAGCCATTATCCACAAGGGGGAAAACTTGGAATAGCAGAAAACCTTCCTAAGATTGGCCATGAGGAACCAAGAACAACATCTAAAGACCTGCCAGCCTCACTTGGCTCAATGAAGGTCAGAGTTCATGATTCAACAATAAAAAAGAGGCGGCATAAATCGCCCAGGGTGGCACAGCCAGTTGTCAGGTTTAGGAGGCAATGACTTTTATACATAAGATCAGGTTGTTGTGGATTTGTTTCCTTTTGATAAATAAAATCATCTCCATACTTGTACCTTTAAAGATGACGCCCATGACCTAACATGAACCACTGTGTGACGTAACTTCACATTTTCTCAATATGAAAGCACATGAGGGCCAAACAGGTTGTTGATGGGATCATTTGAGGACATGATTGTTTATCGACTGTTATGTCATTGCTGGGTACTGATTCCTGGTTTGCTCAGATGGGGTGTTTCCCTGGTGAGGTCTTTGGTTCATATCTGTGTAGACAAGGTTATTAGCAGAGGCTATTATATGATTATAAGCTGTAGTATCTTTAAGAATCATTTCATTCATAACAGGATTTACAAGATTTCAAGGAAGAAGATTAATGAAGCACACATGAACATTTCTCTGCTATATCAAAGGTTAACTGAGAGCCTGTAAACAGATCTAGCATGGATTTCTTCTTACAAAATCATCCTTGACTCAAAGAGGATGTTAAAAGTTTACAGGTAACAAATAAATATAAGCCAAAAGAATAAAATCATCCCGAAGCAGATAACTGAGACTCTTCATTTCATCATGCTGTGGCTTGTTTTGCTCTTCTGCGGCGCCGCTTTAGCCCAAGATGTCACCAACGCCACTGTGGTGGAGAGATGTAGTCCTGACATGTGTGATCTCCTGAAACAGTTTGGTGCCATGTCAGAGAAACTCAGCGCTGTGGAGACAAAGCTACAGGACAATGTGACCAGGCTACAGGCCAGCGAGGCTAAGCTGAGGAAGGCTGAGAGCAGTATAAGTAACCTGAGAGTAAAGCTCTGGGACAGTGACACCAGGCTGAGCAACAGTGAGATCAGACTACAGGCCAGCGAGGCCCAGGTCCTGGAGCTCAAAAACAAAGGTACACCAAAATGTTATATATGTAGTGGTTTTATTGACCCGACATGTTGGCTACAGTTATTTCTACAGCATGCTCCTTCAGCTCAGTGGAGGACTCATGCTGTCTGAGGAGTAGGGGTGAACATACCATAAAGGCACCATTGCACAAACACTTGTTAAACATTTCAAGTTAAAAACTCAGAGACTCTGACTAAGATAAACTTTATGAGGAAACGTGCTACATATGGGTGATGAAACTACCCTTGGTCAGCACCACAGAGCGACACATTTATAGTAATAATAACAGCTAAAACCTCCTCAGCCTGATCATGTTAAACTACTAAACATCCAAAACTGGCAGCTTCCTCTGTGAGAAACAATGGGTGCTGTCAAACAACCAAGATACAGCTGCCACTACAAGAAAATAATCAGTTAAGTGCATCACAATCTATGAGGTCAAAATGACTAGACAGGATCAATATTTCTTTGTCAGTAACATTTAATTTAAAATACAGGCTCTTTTAGGCAAAGTTAGGGGCCAGCAGCATTGGGACTCTTCATTCAGTATATGAAGTTATACATATATTAAAAAGTTCCTCTAGAACACTGATCATCAACTGGCGGCCTGGGGGCCACATCAGGCCCTGAAAGCATCCTGTCTGGCCCCCGAAAGATCATTCAATCCAGAGTATCCTTTGCTTTAAATATCTGCAGCTGTTAAATCCATCCCAATTAACATTGAAATAGTTTAAGAATGATTAACCATTTGACCTGTTCTTATAGACACTTACTGTCAAAATTAGAGGCTATCTAAAAAAGGGTTAAGGTTGGCAGAAGTGTTGCAAAAATTAGCAGAAAAAAGTTGTGAAAAGAAGTTAAAATGTGTCAAAAATGGTAAAGGAGGAAAAAAGGGGCAAAAGCTATCAACAATTGGTCACAAATGACAAAAATAGTGCAAGAAAGTAAAGAAAGGGGGTTAAAAAGTGGCAAAAATTGGAGAAAAGTGGCAAAAAATGATAATAGAGTGGCATAAAGGGGATAAAACATGCTGAAAACAGTGGTTTAAAGGGGATTAAAATCTTTCAAAAATTGGTTTAATGAGGCAAAAAGGGGCAAAAAGTATCAACAATTGGTTAAAAGTGGGGAAAATGGTTTTGAAGTTGCAAAAATTGTTGAAAAAATGTAAAAAAAAAAAAAAAAGTGATTAAAAAGTGGCAAAATAGAAGAAAAGTAGCAAAAATGGATAAAAAAAAAAGTGGCACAAAGGAGATAAAACATGCAGAAAGAGTGGTTTAAAAGGGTTGAAAATCATGGAAAAAATCAGTTAAAGAGGCAAAAAGTATCAAAAAAGGGTTAATAGTGTCAAAAATGGGTTAATATTGGTGCTAAATGACAATTAGGGAGGGCCCATTCTTTTGGATCTTCAGGGGTCCGGCCAATCCTGTTGTCAGGCCTGCTGCAGGGATAGATCTCACTGGTAATGACTAAAAATATCCTGTATGTTAAAGGAAAATACAAATACTACTGCAATAATATTTCAATCAGACCAAAATGTAAATTTAATTTTTTTGCATTTGAAAATTTTCCCCCAGAGTTTCTGTTGAGACTAAACCTGGCCCTTGTGTGAATGTACTTGATGACCCCTGCTATAGAAAGACCAAGTTCCATCTCTATGTATATGAGCTCTATCTCATATTGTTTCTGTAGAATTTTATGATTTAAAAATGATGGATGCTGCAACATTTATAGGATATTTTACTGATTAATATTCTCTTTTTTAACAGGGAAAGTCAAGATGATCTTCAGCGCAGCAGCAGCAACAGCAGCAGCAATAAGAGGAAACACACATGTTGGACCTTTTCTGGTTGAAACAACTCTAATCTACAGGACAGTGATCACAAACATCGGCAACGCCTACAATTCAGCCACAGGTCATGCTCACTTACCTTCAGATTGATTCAAATAAGCTGCAAAACTGTGGGTGTGAGGGGCCAGACTAAAAGAACAGATTCCTTGTGAATGTTTGTGAATCTCTCCATCTCTATTTTTCCCACAGGTGTCTTCACTGCCCCTGTTGCGGGCGTTTATTACTTCACCTTCTTTTATACTGCTGAAGGGGCACGCAGAGTTCATCTGATGCTCTACAAGAACAATTTGATGGTGGTCACTGCCAACGATCCTATGTCGTCTGACAACGATGATAACGGAGGAAACGCAGTGTATCTTCCGCTGGCAAGAGGAGACCGTGTTTATGTGCGCATGGGAGCAAATTCATATGTTTATGGGAACGGCTACCTGACGACCTTCAGTGGTTCTCTGATCACTGAACTGTAAGGATCAATACACCGATCCATCATGTATTTATTACAACTGTATGTAAAGTTTGATGCAAAAGTAAAGCGTTGATTGTCCAATAAAAAATCTGATAAAAATCTTTATCTCATGACTCCAAGAGTCTGTCTTATGATTATTGATAACTGCCCTGAACCGGGGTCTGAAATGAACCGTCTGACTTACCAAGCCAAGTTGGTGGGTACACACATCCTGTTGAATACAGCACAGCAAAGGCAAAGATATTTAATGTTCAAACTCTTAAGTTTGATGCCTGCAATGCATTCCAAAAAAGTTGGGACAGAGGCAGAATTAGACTGGGAAAGACGCAGACTGCTCAATAACACCTGGAACAATCCACATGTATACAGGTTAATTGGTAACATGTGATAGTATCATGACTGGGCATAAAATGATTTTTGCTGAAAGGCTCAGTCATTTACAATCAATAATAGTGAATACATGAGAAAAAGTCACACAGTTAAGGAACAACAGTCCACAATGTGCAGTTGCAAGACATTTTCATTGGAACTAATAGTCCTCAAGAGGAAAAAGACCTTCGAGGACAACAATCAGCATCACTAAGAGGTACTCACAGGTGAAACATACTGTGTACTTCCCTCTCAATAACGCCATTTTCTGGGATGTCCAGGGTTGATTCAGCAAGACAATGTGAGACAACATTCTATATGAGTTACAACTGCATGGCTTCACAATGAAAGAGGGCAGGGTCTAAACTGGTCTGCATGCAATCAAGATCTGCCTACCGTTAAAAAAATCGGGTACCTTATATATGTATATATATATATATATATATATATATATATATATATATATATACATACATATATATATATATATATATACATATATATATATATATATATATATATATATATATATATATATATATATACATATATATATATATATATATATATATACATATATATACACACACACAGTCATGGACGACAATATTGGCACCCCTGGAATTTTTCCAGAAAATACATCATTTCTCCCAGAAATTGTTGCAATCAACAGATGTTTTTGGTATACATGTGTTTATTGCCTTTATGTGCATTGGAACAACACAAAAAATCAGAAGAGAAAAGACAAAATGGACATAATTTTACACAAAACTCAAAATATGGGCTGGACAAAATTGTTGGCACCCTCAACTTAATATTTGGTTGCACAACCTCGGAAAAAATAACTGAAACCAATCGCTTCCTATAACCATCAACAAGCTTCTTACACCTCTCAACTGGAATTTTGGACCACTCTTCTTTTGTAAACTGCTCCAGGTCTCTCAGATTTGAAGGGTGCTTCTTCAACAGCAGTTTTGAGATCTCTCCATAGGTGTTCAATGGGATTTAGATCCAGACTCATTGCTGGCCACTTCAGAACTCTCCAGCAATTTGTCTCCAACCATTTCTTGATGCTTTTTGGGGTATGTTTCGGGTCGTTGTCCTGCTGGAACACCCATGACCTCTGATGCAGACCCAACTTTCTGACACTAGGCCCTACAGTGCGGCCCAAATTTTTTTGATAGTCTCAGATTTCATGATTCCTTGCACACAGTCAAGGCACCCAGTGCCAGAGGCAGCAAAATAACCCCAAAACATCTTTGAACCTCCACCATGTTTGACTGTAGGTACTGTGTTCTTTTCTTTGTAGGCCTCATTCTGTTTTCTGTAAACAGTAGAATGACGTGCTTTTCCAAAAAGCTCTACCTTAGTCTCATCTGTCCGCAAAATGTTCTCCCAGAAGGATTGAGGCTTACTCAGGTACATTTCTGTAAACACCAGTCTGGTTTTTTTATGGCTCTTTGTCTGCAGTGGGGTTCTCCTCAGTCTCCTGCCATAGCGCTTCATCTCATTCAGATTACGACCTATGGTCCGAGCTGACACTTTTGCACTCTGAGTCTGCAGGACAGTCTGAATTTGTGCGGAAGCTGACTGAGGATGTTTATCCACCATTCTAACTATCCTGCGTTGCATTCATTTGTCAGTTTTTCTCTTCCGTCCACGTTCAGGGAGATTAGCCACAGTTCCATGGGTTATAAACTTTTTGATTATATTACGCACAGTGGACAAAAGAATTTCAAGATCTCTGGAGATGGTCTTGAAACCTTAAGATTGTTAACATTTTTCCACAATTTCGCTTCTTAAGTCCTCAGACAATTCTCGTCTCCTCTTTCTCTTCTCCATGCTTGGTGTGACACACACAGGCACACAACACAAAGGTCGAGTCCACTTTTATACATTCTAACTGGCTTGAGGTGTGATTTTTATATTGCCAGCACCTGTTACTGCCACAGGTGAGTTTAAATGAGCATCACATGCTTGAAATAAAATGATTTACCCAGTTTTAAAAGGATGCCAATCATTTTGTCCGGCCCATTTTTTGAGTTATGTGTAAAATTATGTCAATTTTGGCTTTTTTCTTCTGATTTTTGTGTTATTCCAATGCACATGAAGGAAATAAACATGTGTAAACCAAAAACATTTGTAATTTCAGCAATTTCTGGGAGAAATGGTGTATTTTCTGGAAAAATTCCAAGGGTGCCAATATTTTCGTCCATGACTGTATATATATATTAGTGCAAGATGGCGCCGATTGACCGGCAGCTTTTTACAGCAGCTCTGAGGACTCTACAGAATTTTTCCTTGTTTATTCGTGTTTATTTTACTTCTTTTTTCTCTTCTTTGTTTGGTTGTGTTTCTAAAACTTCAGTGTAGCTGAGACAACAAGCACGGTGCTTCTAGTGCAACTCTTTAATCACTTTTTCAACTTTTTCTCCACGTCTGTGGGTCAGTGAGCGGCAATGGCCATTGTTTACAGCAGGGACCAGCTGTGTGGCCAGAGGAGAGGCCTGATGTCCCCCGCAAGTTGACAAGGAGGAGGTGGGGGTGCCACGCCGGGATCAAACGCCGCGACAGGGGGAGAGCTTATTGACCGATTCTTCCGTCCGTCATCATGGGGAATGTAAGATCTCTCCCCAATAAGATGAACCAGCTGGCGGCATTGACCAGGCATGATCACCAATTTCGCCGGTGCAGCATGCTGTTGTTTACGAAGACATGGCTGAGCATGCAGCACACAGACACGACCGTAACGCTGAAGGGATTTTCCCTATTATGGGCGGACCGGACAGAGAGGAGCGGTAAGAGGAAAGGAGGGGGGCTGGCGGTGTTTGTGAATGATAGATGGTGTAACTCCAGGTGCATCACTATTGTAGGAGTTGTAACTTTGCAAGGTACTGTGTCTTGAGGCTGTGGGTTAGCAAAGAGCACGGGGACAACTTCTGTATTACAGAAGAGTCTCTTTCTGAGGAACAAACTTCAGCAGCTGTGCCAGTAATGGAGGTAGAGTGTGGTACTGAAAGACTGGGTACCTTGTTCTGAGAGGCAGGGGCAGCTTCTACTTTTACCTCTAAGTCCTGTTGCATGATGGGAATCCATGATATGGTGTCAGCATTTGAGTGTTTCTTTCCATCCTTATGTATGATGGTCCATTGATAGGGATCCAACTCCATCACCCAATGACCTCGTCGTCCTGTGGGATCATGAGTGACATCCAGTTTCCGTAAACTGAGGAGTGGACGATGATCTGTCATGATAGTGAAAGGATTACAGCTCAAATAGTGTCTGAAGTGTCTGACAGACCAGATGATTGCCCAAAGTTGTTTGTCATAAGTGGACCATTTTTTCTCTGTGCGGGTCAGAACATGACTTGCATAAGCTATAACCCGTTCTGTGCCATTCTGAACCTGGGAGAGCACTGAACCTACTGCGAAGTTAGATGCATCTGTACTGGGAATAAATGGCTGATGGAAGTCTGGAAATGCTATTATTGGAGGGGTAGTTAGTGCATCTTTTAATGTCTGAAATGCAGCTGAGCACTTATCTGTCCATTCAAAGGTGAGATGTTTTTGTGTGAGTCTGTGAAGTGGAAGAGCAATGAAGGCATACTTGTACACAAAGCATCTATAGTAGGAACAAAGTCCCAAAAAGGCTTGTACCTCAGTAGGTGATGTTGGAATAGGCCACTCATAAATCTTTTGGCTGTTAGCTGGGTCTAGTCCAGTCCAGCACGTGAAACAATGTGTCCCATATACCTTACAGCTGGCTTACAAAAGTCACATTTCTTTAGGTTAAGTTCAAACCTGCTTCTCTGAATCTGTTGAGAATGTCTGTGAGGTTTTGTAGGTGATCCTCAAAATCATGTCCCATACAGAAGATGTCGTCCACATAAATTACACATGTTGTCCAGTGTAAGCCTCTTAACGCAAGCTCCATGAGTCGCTGAAATGTTGGTGGAGAGTTTTTCAGTCCCATGGGCATGACTTTGAACTGGTAAAGTCCATCACCTGTAGTGAATGCTGTCTTGGGTCTGTCTGCAGGATCCATCTCAACTTGCCAGTACCCACTTGACATATCCATAGTTGAGAAAAACTGAGAGCCAGACAGTGCATCCAAACTGTCAACAACTCTGGGGAGGGGGTGTGCATCAGTGATGGTGACTGAGTTCAGTTTCCTGAAATCGACATAAAATCTGTATGTGCCGTCTTTCTTTCTAACCATAACAACTGGGCTGGCCCAGGGGCTTGTGCTGTCCTCAATCAGATCCTGAGCTTTGAGCTCCTCCACTTGACGACAGATTTCAGCTTTCATAGAGAGAGAAGTTCGATAAGCTCTTTGTGAGATCGGGGTGTCACAGCTTGTTTCGATTTTGTGTGTGACCAGATGAGTCCTTTCAAAATCAGTTGGGTGTTGACTGAAAACATCTGAGAAAGAGGTTAAAGTGTCTTTCAGTTTCTTTTGTTGTACACCTGTAAGATCAGAGATTTGAAATGTCAGGGAGTACAGGCTGTGGAGCAGTCAAGGGTATCTGAATGTTTACATTACAAACAGAACTTTCCATCACAATGTAATCATCATTGCTGCAACCTGATGTTGCATGAAAAGTTCCTATCTGAGTACCACAGTGTAATGTAACGCCATCACTGGATGGATTGGCCACTTTGACATGGATGAAACCTTGGTTAGCTGTTGTTACAGTCCATGCAAAACCAGTGACTGAATTATTAGCGTAATGTGGTTCAAACACACCTGCATAGTCGTGTGGTATCAGTCCTTTAAGTGGCACATCGAGTTTTGCTGTGATGACCATCTCTGACATAGCTGGAACATTAACTGTACAAGAAACTGTGCCATCGGATTGCTTAGGAGCATACTGGTGTGGGCTAACAAGAGGAACTTCCTTATCATCCACAGTGAGAGTTATGTTGCGGGTATTCACAATAATCCCATTAGCAACAAGAAAATCTCAGCCCAAAATTAGTGGTTTAGTACAGTTCCTGACAACCTGGAGAGCATGCGTCATCGGTTTGTGGGCAATATTCAGGTTGACTGAGATTGAACCAACTGAGTCCAAAGGGTCCCCAGTAACACCAGTGAGAGGCACATACTGTTTCACTATGGGCTTTTTGTGTAGAGCAGGTGTAGACATCCGAAAATCTTCACTGATGACAGAAATGTCTGCTCCTGTGTCAACAAAAGCATGCACAACAGTGTCCTCAATCACAACTGACACATATCTTTTTGATACATCTACTTCAGATAAACTGTCTCTGGTGAAGTCAGTAGATGTAGCCTCATTGTCTCCATGGGCCTGAGTAGAGGTAGTAGCTGGCAATTGGCCCTCATTGTCAACTACTTGTAGTTTACCTTGTTTGAGCCGCTGTGAGAAGGAGAACTGAACCTGACATGTGCAGGACTTGAGGAGCGGTGAGAGGATTGCCTCTCCTCATAGCGTTCAGGAGAGCGACCACGCTGCGTGTAGCCACTGTGTGAAGGGCTGTAACTGCGTCCATGGCAATCAGAAGATCCACGTTGAGTGTACAGGTGCCTCCTCTCATAGCTGTCTCTGTCATACCTTGAAGGTCTGTAGGAAGTATCTCTAGCTTTGTAGCGGTCACAGGAAGTGTCCCTATATCGGCTTCTGTCCGAAGAGTAATACCTGCTGTCCCGTTCACTGATCTGTAGTTAGGTGAGCGTAGTTCAGTATCTTTTTTCTGACGTCGCACCTCAAGCTGTAGTTGTTCAACTCTCTCAGAAAGCGTCTCCAGTGTCTGCTGCATTCTCCTGAGATCATCTGAAGAGGCAGAATTCACACTGAGAGGGGTAGAGGATGTTGGACAAGGAGAAGTGTATTCTGAGGAACCAAAGGTGATACAGGTGACTGATAAAAATTTGGAGTAGTGTTGGCAGAGGAAAACACCCCACTGGCTTGATGAGCAGTCTCAATTTGTATGGCATATTTAAGAGCATCATCAAGTGTTGTCAGACCCTGTTCATGACAACGCAGCTGAAGGTAAGGCTCAATTCCAGCAATAAAGCGTCTGAATTTTTCACCATCTTTAGCATTTCGTCCATAAGTGGGAAAAGCTTCATCAACTAGCCGACTTATTTCAGCAGCAAACACAGGAAGGGGCTCCCCTGGCAGGCGGGTGCATGCATTTATGTAACTCTGAAATATCGACAAATAAGTAGTTTGTCCAAATACAGTCTTTAGTTTCTCTTTCACTGTATCATAATCAGCTTTTTGTGCATCAGAGAGACTATCCCAGTAAGTAAAAGTAGCACCACCCAGGTGTGTGGGCAGGGGTTTAGCTATACTGTTCTCATCATAATTAGGAGTTGCCTCAACAGCCACTTCAAAACGTCTGCACCATTTAGAAAAGTCCTCTTTTCCATCACCCATGAAAATATGAGGAAAATCTCCCTTACAGTATTGTGACATAGCGTGTGCAGCACCAGCAGGAAAGGGCAGTTCACTCCATAGATTTTGAGTGGACATGTTTCAGCTTTACTGTAATCCACTGAGTGAACCATGGCTTTATCTGATATGATCAATGGTCAGTCTGTACTTATCTTTGTGACTTGCTTAAAAGCAGGCAAGTCCTAGTTGAAGTCGAAGTGTACACAGGCAGTGAATGAACCACTTCGCCATGCAACGTCCTCCGCTGTATTGTCCACAAGCACGTCCATTAAAGCGGTGTAGAATCCAAGGAGGGAGCAGAGAAAGTGTAGTCCATCTCCAAAAGTCTCTTTGTACTCATTCATGAAGTCCCACAATCTTCAGGTTAGCAAAAACTTGGCTTAAGTCCGCTAGCAACGAGCTTAGCATAGCTCCAGCTATCCAGCATGTGCAGACCACAGCAGGAAAAATCACACAATAAAGCGTCGAAGCACAACGAGCTCGTTAATCCCCGGTAAAACTCACTGCAAAACGTAGCAGTCCACAGTCCGCTGCCACCAGTGTAGGAGTTGTAACTTTGCAAGTTACTGTGTCTTGAGGCTGTGGGTTAGCAAAGAGCACGGGGACAACTTCTGTATTTCTTCTTGAACACTTTAATGGCTCACTTTTGCTTAGCATAACAAACTTTCTCTCGTATTCATCGGAACAGCCACTTCTCATCATTACACGTCTTAAAGCTGTATCACTCCGCTAGCTGTTACCAGGAGCAACCTTAAAGGGAAAGTGTACCATATAAACTAGTACCCTTTTACATATAGTATTAAGCTCACACAATGAATATAATTCAAATTAACCCTTACATCAGTTGCTATTAATTACCTTACATGGTAATAAGAAAAACTTAATAAAATAAAACTTAACCAAAAATAAATCTCATTTTACACTATCAAAGAGCAGCACTGCTGCCCAGACATTGAACTGTTGGCGGTTAGTTTGAGGCCTTACTATCTGCCATGGGGGTTTTCACACGCCATTGTTGTGGCTGTGTACATTCCTCCCTCCGCTAACGCCGACGCAGCCTGTGATGTCATCACCAGCGCGGTAAACAGGCTGCAGACTCAGAACCATCAGGCCCTTTTACTGATCTCGGGGTACTTTAATCATGCCTCTCTGTCCTCCACTCTGCCCAAATTCATCCAGTATGTCACATGTGCCACCAGAAACAATAAAACACTGGACTTATTTTATGCCAACACCAAAGAAGCATACAACTCATCCCCACTTCCTCCTCTGGGATGGGTTGACCACAACCTGGTTTATCTCCTGCCTGTATACAAGCCACTTGTTAACAGGCAACCAGCTGTGTGCCGCACCGTAAATAAGTGGTCTGAGGAGGCTGAAGAGGCTCTGAAAGACTGCTTTGAAACTACAACGTGGGAAATATTCAGTGACTCTGATGAGGAGGACATCGACAGTTTAACAGACAGCATCACGGACTACATTAACTTCTATGTGGAGAACACATAGGCTCTCTTAAAGGAGAAGAAGAGGGCCTTTAAGTCAGGAAACAAAGAGGAGTTGAAGACTGTCCAGAGGGAGCTGAGGAGAAAGATCAGGGAGGGTAAGGACAGCTACAGGAAGAAGATGGAGGAACAGCTGCAGGAGAACAACACCAGGGAAGTTTGGAGAGGCCTGAAAACCATCTCAGGCAACCAGGAGCCAAATTCCCAGGCAGCTGGGGATCAAAAGTGGGCAGATGAACTAAACACCTACTTCTGCAGGTTTGAGGAGACATCTGCCCCTCCCCCAGCTGTGTCAGCCCTGCAGTAGCCCCCGTCCTCTGATCTTCCAGCACTCTGCCCAAGTCCCCCCTCACCTCCCCCTCTACAGTATTCAGCTTACCTCCACCACCTCCACCCCCCAGTGCTCCTCCAAGCCCCCCATCGACATCCCAGGACACACAGCCCCCCTGCTCCAACCTGTCCTTCCCACCTCTCCAGGTGAGGAAACAGCTGAGGAGGATAAAGACCAGGAAGGCTGCAGGGCCAGACAGCCTCAGTTCCAGGCTCCTCAGGTCCTGCTCAGACCAGCTGATTGGGATCATTGGACATCTGTTCAACCTGAGCCTGAAACTGGGAAGGGTGCCACGCCTCTGGAAGACGTCCTGCGTGGTACCCGTGCCAAAGACCCCGAATCCCAAGGACCCTAGCTGCTATAGGCCGGTGGCCTTAAAATCCCACCTCATGAAGGCCCTGGAGCGGCTGGTCCTTGACCACCTGCGCCCCCTGGTGAGCTCGTCAATGGACCCGCTGCATTTCACGTACCAGCCTGGCATCGGAGTGGATGACGGCATCATCTTCCTCCTCCATCGAGCTGTCTCACCTGGAGTCCCCTGGGAGTTCTGTTCGGGTCCTTTTCCTGGACTTCAGCAGTGCTTTCAACACCATCAGGCCGGACATCCTGAGGGACAAGCTGGAGCTGTCTGGAGTGGACCTACACCTCACATGCTGGATTGTGGACTATCTCACCAACCGCCCACAGTATGTGAGGACCCGGGACTGTGTGTCAGAGACTGTCCTCTGCAATATAAGGGCCCCCCAGGGAATGGTGCTGGCGCCGTTCCTCTTCACACTCTACACTGCTGACTTTTCCCACCTGCCACCTGCAGAAGTTCTCTGACGACTCTGCCATCGTTGGCCTCATCACAGATGGGGACGACTGGTCATACAGAGGACTCATACAGGACTTTGTGGACTGGTGCCAGAGTGACCACCTCCAGATCAACGCTGGTAAGACCAAGGAGCTGGTTGTGGACTTTCGGCGGCGCCCCCACTCCTCCCCATCACCAGTGAACATCCAGGGAAGGGACATTGAGATGGTGACATCTTACAAGTACCTGGGTGTTCATCTAAACCATAAATTGGACTGGACTGATAACACCACTGCACTTTATAAAAAAGGTCAGAGCAGACTCTATCTGCTCAGGAGGCTGAGGTCTTTTGGGGTGCAGGGGGCACTCCTGAAGACCTTCTATGATTCTGTTGT